>NC_087345.1:124981990-125285020 GCF_030014295.1 Loxodonta africana | reverse complement strand
ATCCAACCACATATGAGCACCTAATATTTGACAAAGGCCCAGTGTCAGTTAATTGGGGAAAAGATAGTCTTTTTAACAAATGGTGCTGGCATAATTGGATATCCATTTGCAAAAAAGTGAAACAGGACCCATACCTCACACCAAGCACAAAAACTAACTCCAAGTGGATCAAAGACCTAAACATAAAGACTAAAACGATAAAGATCATGGAAGAAAAAATAGGGACAACCCTAGGAGCCCTAATACAAGGCATAAACAGAATACAAAACATTACCAAAAATGACGAAGAGAAACCAGATAACTGGGAGCTCCTAAAAATCAAACACCTCTGCTCATCTAAAGACTTCACCAAAAGAATAAAAAGACCACCTACAGACTGGGAAAGAATTTTCAGCTATGACATCTCCGACCAGCGCCTGATCTCTAAAATCTACATGATTCTGTCAAAACTCAACCACAAAAAGACAAACAACCCAATCAAGAAGTGGGCAAAGGAAATGAACACACACTTCACTAAAGAAGATATTCAGGCAGCTAACAGACACATGAGAAAATGTTCTCGATCATTAGCCATTAGAGAAATGCAAATTAAAACTACGATGAGATTCCATCTCACTCCAACAAGGCTGGCATTAATCCAAAAAACACAAAATAATAAATGTTGGAGAGGCTGCGGAGAGATTGGAACTCTTATACACTGCTGGTGGGAATGTCAAATGGTACAACCACTTTGGAAATCCATCTGGCCTTATCTTAAACAGTTAGAAATAGAACTACCATACAACCCAGAAATCCCACTCCTCGGAATATACCCTAGAGATACAAGAGCCTTCACACAAACAGATATATGCACACCCATGTTTATTGCAGCACTGTTTACAATAGCAAAAAGCTGGAAGCAACCAAGGTGTCCATCAACGGATGAATGGGTAAATAAACTGTGGTATATTCACACAATGGAATACTACGCATCGATAAAGAACAGTGAGGAATCTGTGAAACATTTCATAACATGGAGGAACCTGGAAGGCATTATGCTGAGCGAAATCAGTCAGAGGCAAAAGGACAAACATTGTATAAGACCACTATTATAAGGTCTTGAGAAATAGTGTAAACTGAGAACACATACTTTTGTGGTTAGGAGGGGGGGAGGGAGGGAGGGAGGGAGAGGGTTTTTTACTGATTAATTAGTAGATAAGAACTGCTTTAGGTGAAGGGAAGGACAACACTCAATACATGGAATGTCAGCCCAATTGGACTGGACCAAAAGCAAAGAAGTTTCCGGGATAAAATGAATGCTTCAAAGGTCAGCGGAGCAAGGGTGTGGGTTTGGGAACCATGCTCTAAGGGGACGTCCAAGTCAATTGGCAACATAATTCTGTTACGAAAACATTCTGCATCCCACTTTGAAATGTGGCGTCTGGGGTCTTAAATGCTAACAAGCAGCCATCTAAGATGCATCAATTGGTCTCACCCACCTGGAGCAAAGGAGAATGAAGAACACCAAGGTCACACGACAACTAAGAGCCCAAGAGACAGAAAGGGCCACGTGAACCAGAGACCTACATCATCCTGAGACCAGAAGAACTAGTTGGTGCCCGGCCAAAATCGATGACTGCCCTGACAGGGAGCACAGCAGAGGACCCCTGAGGGAGCAGGAGATCAGTGGGATGCAGACCCCAAATTCTCATAAAAAGACCAGACTTAATGGTCTGACTGAGACTAGAGGAATCCCGGCGGTCATGGTCCCCAAACCTTCTGTTGGCCCAGGACAGGAACCATTCCCGAAGACAACTCATCAGACATGAAAGGGACTGGACAGTGGGTAGGAGAGAGATGCTGAGGGAGAGTGAGCCAATTATATCAGGTGGACACTTGAGACTGTGTTGGCATCTCCTGTCTGGAGCAGGGATGGGAGGATAGAGAGAGTTGGAAGCTGGCAAAATTGTCATGAAAGGAGAGACTGAAGGGCTGACTCATTAGGGGAAGAGCAAGTGGGAGTAAGGAGTAAGATGTATATAAACTTATATGTGACAGACTGACTCGATTTGTAAACGTTCACTTGAAGCTCAATAAAAGTTAATAAAAAAAAAAAGAGCGTGGGCTTTGGAGTCAGCTTAACCTGGTCTTGGATTTCAGATTTTCCATCTACCTTATTCTGGTATCCATTACATGGGACTTTATTTATGAGGACACAAAAGAAGGGCAGTAATTGATCTCTTTATTAAAATGTCCACCAACATTTTGCGTTCTCTCTGTCTACTAGGTACTTGAGAAATAATGATGAAAAAGCCGTGAGTCCATTTTAAAGGAACAGTGATAATTACAGTGCAATGAAATGCGTGCTAAGAAAGATGTGTATAAAATGCATGTGCCCACCTAATAGAGAGGTTGATGGTAGAGATTTCTGGGCCTTCTAGAGTACATTATAATAGAACAATGTCAGTTTGTAATTTCTGCTGTTTACCATGGCTACTTTCCTTTAAAATGCAAAATGGTGTAGAGTTTCAAAATGGAAGATGGCACTGAGCCAACAGGTGCTTACTGAAATTACCAAGCATAAGATTTGTCAGTGACTTGGATATCCAGTTCAACACAGTTATTAAGAAATGAGGAAACTGAGGAAGAAGAAGTGACTTGCTCAGCAAGTTGCCCAGCTGATTGTTCAATTCAGAGCCAGAACTAAAACCCAGATCTTTTGCCCTAAATAGTGCTCTTTCCTCCTGCTGTCAATCATTACTTAAGGCCAGAACTACTTCTCAAAAGATAATAAAAAAAAAAGGCACTCTACAAGCATTTTTATGGATTGGCTGTAACAATTTCATGACTCACAAGCCTTGTTATGGACTATGTTTAAAACAGTACTGCCCAATAGAGCCATCTGCAATAACGGAAATGTTCTATAGCTGCCCTGTCCAATACAATGGCCACTAGCCACATGCGACTACTAGCATTTGAAATGTGACTAGTGTGACTGAGAAACTGAATTTTTTATTTTAATTAAAAATTTAATTTTAATAGCCACATGTTGCTAGTGGCTACCATATTGGACAAAGCAAGTCTAAAGAATTGTCTATACTTTTAATTATTACATGGGGTGTATAACTGTCTTTTTTCTAGCTGGTCTGCTTTGTATTCTGCAAGCTCAGTCTACCGAGTCCCTGAACCCATAAGAATCAAGCCTAACAATATACAAAGGATCCTATTCTCACCTGTATGAGGGGTCTGGAATTAGTCTGCTGCAATAAATTCATTTCACTTAAATGATATTTCTAGAAGATTATCAGTAACATCCTCTCATAATAATAATAATAAGGGTAATTTTCATTTGTTAGCACGTTCTATATATCCATCACTCACCCGTAGTGCTTTACAGCTATTACATCAAATAAGTCCAATGAATTCAAAGTATAATGAATAATCTCCCCCAGCAGCCCAGTGAGTATATTCTACTAGTTTTGACAAGTGGCCAGAAGGCAAAACTGTCTTTTTCTAAAAACCCGTGGCCTTTTCTCTGTCTCACATGAACTCTCTGAGTACTGAGTGTTAGTGTAATCTCTCATAGCCTGGGCAGGGGTGATTTTCATTCGCTCATTCGAAAATACTTATTGACTGCTTGTTAAGTGCCACACATTGGGCCAGATAAAGTACATAGTGATGAATCAAAGAGAATTATCCCAGCTGACATTGGGCTTACCTTCTAGTAATGAAATACTGGTTTTCAAAGGTGGAAATTTGGTAGGTTCTGCCAAGTAGCTAAAAACTCATTGTTTAATGCTGCAGACAAAATTTATACTAGGGACTATTCCTTTGATGTTTGAAACATGTGACAGTGCTCTCTCATGACTAGGACATTTCTTTTTGGCCATTAAAATACTATGGTTCATTCATTCAAGAGTTCAAATCCTAGGATTTCATCACAACAGGTCACCCCTAGAAAACCCCAAGATTAGTTTTGAAGCAATTGACCATAGCTCGATAATAATTTCACCTGGCTATTACTCGTGTTTGTGAAACTTAAATACCCAAACAATGGTTGAGGATATTGTTTAAGAATCTAAATATTTTATTGAATTATTAAAGTCAGATAAAATAGGATTGATGAGATTCCAAAATATGATATACCATATTACGTCAAATCTAACATGCCATAGATTTTAAGACATACCATTATTTTATGTACCAGAAAATGCTGCCAATTAAATCATGACAATATGAAATACGCAATACCACTTCAAATTTTTGCTTAATACTTTTTAGAAAAGACTGCTTTTAGCTGATTTAAACACAGGTTTTTAAAAAAATTTTATGTTGCTTGTGTGCATACATCAAAAAGAAAATTTAAGCCAAATAATTTGGTTAAGGAATTCCTAAAATTGCTACACACTGAGAATGTGGCTTTTCCTGAATTGTCTTTGATGCAGTTATCAACACCTGTGTCTTTGTACACAATGTCAGCTTTCGTGGTGTCAGGAGCATTGGGGTACAAAACTTCTTCAAAGATTTTCTTCTAAGCTGCCAGTACCCCTTCTGCAGATTTGAAAATGGTGCTTTCCTGCTTGGTGTTTCTAAATTGTTTGGCACATATCAATGAATGGACACAGCAAAGCTTATCTACTAGTGGGCATCATTCTAACGTCTTGTGAGTTGCTTGGTTGTTGCTTTGCAAGAAAATAAAGAATTGTGGTCATTCCTCCAATAGTAAACATTTACCTCAGTGTTATCAACTTGACGCCCTGCTGTTCTGTTTATGTACCTTTCTGTGTGCCCACAGTAACTTAGCTTTCATGCCAAATCTCAGCGATCCCTTTGCGAATATATTTTTAAGAGAATTTTGATTCAACAATGTAGTACAACAGTAATAAATAATCAACTAAGGAAACAATGATACAAACAGCTAAGAGGAACTTTATGCATCCACAGAGAAAGACAACTATGTCACAGGTGCTGCCAGCCTGAGAGGTTGTAAAATACCATTTGGTAAAGACGCAACCTGGTTTCAGATATTGTAAACTGTGAAGAAAAAAAAAAATGTGTCTTAGAACCAGTGATCTATTCCATGGTGCTGATGATCATGCTTATTTATCTTGTGCAACATAGAAAACTTCTCAGCATATGAATCTTGTGAGTCGAAGAAACCCATGGCCGTAAAGTCAGTTTCAACTCATAGCAAGCCTACACTGAAGTGAAGCGAAGATACAGCCGGTGAAGCTATACCCAATTCCTCATGTTCCTAGAAGCAATGTTACGTGAAGCAAAATGACTCTCCAAGTTTCAGGGCAAAAACTGAATTTAATTACTTATTTTCAGCACTTTTAAATGAAGTTACAATTTGGATTTCTGTCTTTTCTTTCTTTTTTAAACAGCCTATTGTCACCAGATAATAGTGGGTTTTTTTTTTTTATTGTCACCTGATAATAGTGAGTTTATAAAGGAATAAAACAATGTGCACAATACTTACTATATTCTGCTCAAAAAATGGACTTCTGTCTCTTACATTTATGAACAAACAAACCAAACCAGTTTCTGCTGAGTTAATCCCAACTCATGAGTGTCAGAGGAGAACTGTGCTCCACAGGGTTTTCAATGGCTGATTTTTTAGAAGTAGATCACCAGACCCCCTTCCTTCCACTTAGCAACTGAGCATGTTAACCATTTGCACCACCTAGGGATTCCTTTACAATTATAAAACCTGTAAAGAATTACACATATATGTTTATATACCCTTTGCTGTCGAGTCAATTCCAACTCATAGCAACCCTGTAGGACAGAGTAGAACTGCCCCATAAAAGTTCCAAGGAGCACCTGGTGGATTTGAACTGCTGACCCTTTGGTTAGCAGCCATAGCACTTAACCACTATGCCACCAGGGTTTTCCAAAGAATTATAGGTATGCTTTGGTCATTCATTTAATCATACATTATAAATATTATTGAGTAGCCACTATGTGCCAGGTGCTGGCACAAAATGGACAAAAATACCTGCCCTTATGGAGTTTCCCTTATAGTGGAAGCAGATGACAAATGAGTGAAATATATACTATGCCACATATAGAGCCCCTGGTAAGGACTATAGAGGAAAATAAACCAGAGAGGAAGGAGGGGTGTCTACAAACTCCTTTAAGTTTATCACACCTGGAAGGTGAGTTTGCCTAGTTCTTCCCTAACAGGGTGCTGACTTCTTGGCATACCTAGGCAGGCTCCTTGTCCAGATGGTAGCTTGTGAGTTTCCTCCATGAGCCCTACACCCTGAAGTATAAGTTTGGACTCTGCCCCCATTCCTATTCCCTGTCCTGTAAAAGATTTCAAGTTTTTCTTCAGCCACATGAACTGGTTAACTTTGTCTCCCCTTCAGGACTTGGCTGAAGGCTGGTTGTCTCCCAGAACTGTGGAGAGCTGCCAGTGTCTTTCCTGGCTGCCTCACCATCATTGCTAAGCATTACTAAGCCCCAGTGGTGAGACCTACAGCTCTCGCAGTCAGTGGTACAGTCTCACAAGTTATACCAAGGGACTGAGGATTTATTTCTGCGTCTTGATTGCTTCCTGCTGCAATCCACTTTCTCCTCAGCTAAACAACTCAGTCTCCACGTAATCATCATTTCCCCCCTCCTCAGGTGTTTTTCCTTTTTCACAAAAGGTAAATAAAATCGTCTCCTTCTTACATTGCTATAGAAAAGCCTGGCACTTCCAGTTTGGCCTGCTTGGGAAGGCTGTGAGATTGAGTGTTACAGGGACAAGATCCATACATGTTCCTTTCCTCCTTGTTGCATGCCCTATTGCAGCCTAGCCTCAGCCCCTTCAGCCTGCGCTCAGTGGAGAAATAGTTTCCATGTAGAGCGATTTTAGTGAAGACTGACGGCTTCTAGACCCTCTGCTGGACACAGAGCAGGACCTGTCTCTGCTTCTCAGAAAAGATCCAGGTTCCTTAGGTGGGGATTTGCAGCCACTCTGAAGCTGGATCTAAAAGTATTCTCAGATTAATAGAAGGAGCTTAGATTTTAATCCTCCTTCCTCTAGCCCCCGTTCCATCAAAGTAAGAGATGGGATTTTCCCTGCAGACACTAGATGATGGTGCCAGGATTTTAGGAGCAGGAGAAGGGATAAAAAAAAAAAAAAAAAATCAAACCCACTGCCGTTAAGTCAATTCTGACTAATAGCAATCCTATAGGACAGAGTAGAACTGTCCCATAGGGTTTCCAAGGCTGTAAATCTTTACAGAAGCAGCCTGCCACATCTTTCTTTCACAGAGCAGCTAGTGAGTTCAAACTGCCAACCTTTTGGTTAGCGGCCAATTACTTTAACCACTGTACCACCAGGGCTCCCTATGAGAAAGGATAGAATGAGGAAAGCCAAACCTTTAGATTGTGTGGTGTCCTCCCCCGCTAGTCTTACCCGGAATTACAAGACACCAAACTTAAAACTGGAAATCCAGTGATGCATTGCCTCCCAAGGGAACGTGCAATGTTTCTTGTTTCCCTAAGGCTTCTAGGTTGGGATTCAGCTCTCAGGTTCCTACTCCGCTCTAAAAGCAGCCCACTGTCAGCTGCTTCCCTTGGAGGGAAACATGCTGACATTAAGCCTGCAGGCAAAGGAATTCTCAGCAGTACAGCCACAGCCAACTTGCACAAGCTGAGTTGGCCCAGCAGCCCCCCACAAGCTCCCTGCTCAGTGCCTGGGCTGTAATGAGCTCTCTTCAAGCCCACACAGCTTCACCAGTGCTCCACTTAAATACAGAATGCCTCATGGGGAGGGCGGCCACGGTGTGCTTGAGCATGTCAGGAAATGATTAAAACAAGCTGAGGGAGCCAGGAGCTCAGTGTTGTTCAAAAAAAACCCCAGACCTGTTGCTGTCAAGTTGATTCCAGCTCATAATGACCCCATAGGACAGAGTAAAACTGCCCCACAGGGTTTCCAAGGAGCAGATGGTAGATTCGAACTGCCAACCCTTTGGTTAGCAGCCTAGTTCTTAACTATATGCCACCAGGGCTCCTGGAGATGCTAATATGAGGATCTGGAAAAAAACGAGAAACACTTCCTGGTTGAATGCCACTTCAACATGGAGGACTTCTCCTTCCTGTGTGGGGCAGGGCATGCTGGCACCTGAGGTGTTAACATCACTACATCAGAGGTTGTGGTCATGATGGGGTCATTGTTCTGCCAGGAATCTTGTATGTGTTTGCCAGGATCTGGCCAAACAGGAGAAGAGATTGGAATGACAGGCTGTTGATGGAATGGTCTAAGATATAGGCATCTGGAAGATATCAGTATTAACCTGTTGAAAGGAAAGAGAGAAATACTGAGTGAATATACTGCCAGTTTCTTCAGTAATAAGGAGCCCTAGTGGTACAGTGGTTAAGTGCTTGGCTGTTAACTGAAAGGTCAGTAGTTCAAATTCACCAGCCACTCTGTGGGTGAAAAATGTGGCAGTCTCCTTCTGTAAAGATTTACAGCCTTAGAAACCCTGTGGGGCAGTTCTACTCTGTTCTTTAGAATTGCTGAGTCAGAATCAAGTCAATTGCAACAGGTTGGGGTTTTTTGCCTTCGATAATATCTGTGACATACAGAGCTCAAGGGACGGTGTGCACCCAATACACTACTTCCTTATAACAGACATAGACATCTGATACCTACACCATGGTCACATTGTAGATGGAAAAAACTGATAATCCAGGACGTTGAAATTATACCATAGCAACAGAGCCCAAAGAGAAATGTTTAATCTCAATTCCAGACCAGACAGGAACAGAGCTACACCAACCGGCCTGGCCCGTATCGCTGCACCTCTGGCCTGTAAAGTAGTGGGGCAGAGGGGGCCTGGGGAGCAAGTGACCAGAGGTCAAGCAAATGGAAGCAGAGTCAGGGTGACCCCATGCCCTCTAGGACCAGAGCTGTTCCAAAAAGAAGGCAGAGGAGGAAGTATATTTGAGAACTGGGTTCATATCTGGCATCAAGGCTACATTTCAGAATCCAGGTCACAGATACCTGCAAGGTAGGCGAGGGTGCTGTGTCTTACTAAACTCTTCCTCAAGGTAGACTGAGTTCTGGGTGAATCTTGACCTGAGACCTATTTCTCTGGTTATGGCCCAGAAACCCCTCTGCTGTTCCCTGATGTTCTGGAGCTTCAGCTCTAATTGAGGGACCACAGAGGCAGGCAAGTGAGCAGTGTTTCTCCAGGTATCACCGAGAGGCTTCCCTAACCAGAGCTGGGCTTATTCCTATGGGCACGGAGCTTCATGCCTCAGTACTGAGCAATCTACAAATGAGGGAAAACTGAGAGGCACCTGCAAAACTCACCACGCATCTTAGCTAGATCCTCACAGAGACCTACACCTCTTTCCCACATGGCACATTTTATCTCACCCTTTTCATCCATGCTGATCTGCATAAAGTACACCAGCCCACCTTTATTCTTGACTGCAGACTCACACAGATAAAAACTAAGTGGCGAAGCCATACTCCTGCGATCAGGTGCTTATTTCCTCCTCAGGGGCATAGTAGTCCTTGCTTTTACCTGGGACTTGGGTACTCCCATCTTCTAGCCCCTGGAACACACATGCTAATATGTAGCCTCCTACTCACCTTATATATTGGTTATCTATGGCTGCATAATACATTACCCCAATATTTAGTAACTAAAAACAACAAACATTTATTATTTCATACAATTTTTGGGAGTGACTTAGCTGGGTGGTTCTGGCTACTCACGCTATCAGCCAGGCCTGCGATCACTTCAAGGCTTGACTGGGACTGGAGAATCTGCTTCCAAGCTCACCCACATTGTTGTTGGCAGGCCTCGGTTCCTTACTAGCTGTTGGTCATAAACTTCAGTTATTCACCAAGTAGGGAAATCCATAGGCTGCCTGAGCATCATCATAGCATGGCAGATTTTCCCAGAGCATGTGATCTGAGAGATCACTTGTCATAGAGCCACCAACATGGAAGCCACAGTCCTTTATAACCTAATCTTGGAAGTGATATGCCATTACTTCTGCCTTTTGCTATTCTTCCAACTGGCCAACCCCAGTACAAAATGAGGGGGACTACACAATGGTGTGAATATCAGAAGGTGCAGATCATTGGCAAACATCTTGGAGACTATCTCATCTAATAGAAATATTTTCTATGTTTTCTGAGCATGGAGTAGCAGACACACTACTTATGGCTTCCAGGGCCTGCTAATATGACCAGTTCAATCATTTAATCCCATCTTGAGAATCCAAATTTCTCTATTTCCCATCAGCTAACAGAGATGACTATAATAGGGCTAGGAAAACTATGGTGCTTTGTTCATTTCTCTTTGTCCAGGCTACATGGTTTCAAGTCTTGCCTCCTCCACTTATTAGCTGTGCGATCTTGGGCAAGTTACTCAACTTCTCTGTGCTTCAGTTTTATTCTATGTAAAATGGGGCTAAAGTAGTATGCACCTCGTAGGATTGTTGTATGGCTTTAATAACAGAATGCATGAGTAGTGTAACCATAAGTGCTCCATAAATTATAGTTACTATGATCATTGTAGAAATATATCCTGTTTTAGGAATCAGAAAGGAAAGAGAAGGGATTACGGGGAGTGGTAAAACAGTAAAAAGTCAAGGATTTTTCCTTGTGTGTTCTACTGCACTCCATGTTGCCTCAGACTTCTCGAGGTCACTGCTGCTTCCAGCAAGTGCTCTTGCTCCTTCCCTACTTCCTCTTATGAACACAGTGACATCTATTCATATGCATCTTACAGTCCAAGCAAGAAGGCCTACTGATTGCAGCCTGACCTATGTGTCTGTGATTTGGTGAGGGTGATCTGCCCCAATATACGGGAAACCTTAATACAGGCTTTCAACTCAATAGAATTAATTTTAAAAAGAAAAAAATTAAAAACTGGTAAAATTAATAAAAAAAACTTTTGAGTTAAGAAATTAAAATTCCTTTATTAACTTCACTATTTTTTAATATTCCTTCACCGAGTTTAAGAAGATTGTATCTGCCAAGTTTCAACTAGGTCAACCCAAATGTTTTTATTTGTAACACATTCATTAATAAAAATACATATACCCCATTGCTTAGAAACCCTTGCCAAGTGGTTAGGTGTGGCTGGTTTAAGCTCCTTGTCATCCACATCTCTAGAAACTCTAGATACACGGATCAATGATTTGTAAATCAGACAATGCTAAATTCCTGGTTGTCTGCAAACCTAGAATCAGAAAGCAAGGCTATCATATGCCAAAAGAGTAGCAGGACTACAGGTTGGCCATTAGAAAACGAAACCATGGTTAACTCTAAAGTGTCCAAAAAGAACAATGGCCAAGAACCGCTCAAAAACCTGTTGGTTGAATAGGATCAGTAGGATCTAACCAATGGTTCTCTTGAAATAATGCTGGGTAAAAAATGCTTTACTAGTAAAGCAGGCCACCATGACACACCTTGAATTTCTATCCACATTTCAAGGCCAGAACCACGGCCATGCCTCAGTAAGCTGTCAAAACAAAGAACCCAGAGGTTTCCTTATCTCTGATTCATCTAAGTCAAGGCAGTTCATGCTAGCAAGAATCCTTGAATATCTTGTTATTCTCCCAGTATCTGTGACCCAGTGAAGAAAGTAGTGACTATTTCTCTGAAATGTAAGGTGTAGTGCATGTGATTCATGGCCAAAAGATTCAGCAGTCAGGCCAGAGAACTCTAATAATAAACAGGATTCTTTTCCAACAAGTTGTCTGATTACTTACCCTTGTCCCCTCTGGAGGCCTTGCTGCCTGACATAGAGAAATTCATGATAATAGTGGAAAATTGCCAAACTCAGCAAATTTCTCCAAGCAAATAACGATTCCAGTAAAGTGTGTTCAAGTTTGTATAATAATAATGAAAATAATAATACTTTACATCCCTTAAGAGCTTCTCATCCCCTAGTCTACAATTTAATATGCAAGGTTTATGTATTTGCATATGCCTATAGCAGTATGTGCACAGTGTATATTGAGTACATAAAATAATTCAATGGAACACTGTCTTCTTTTTGATTAATTTTCCAAGTTTATTCATCTTGCATATTTAAAAATGTAATCCCACATATTACATTAGCCTCCATTCAATCTCATCAATTTCTCCCGTTCACATTTTTAGCATTAAAGTTTTCATCAATTAATACCATAGATATGTCTAAGAAGTTACGGGCATCTTTCTTTGGGCATGCTAATTTCCTATCCAGAAAGCTAAAACAAAAAGAACCAGAGTAGGGGAGTAGTGTTCAATTGTTTTGTCAGCAGAGTTTTTGCCTGATTATTATTTTGACTCCTCCTCTTTGAGGGCAGAAGGTCATGAACCAGCATGAATGAGCTTGGTTTTATTGAAGTTTAGAAATGAAACACTCAAAATACAGACCTCTGCAGAGCTGAAGATCCCTGTAGCCACAGTGACTCATCCACACAGCAAACAGAATGTATTTGATTTGAATTTTGGCCTTTAAATGTGCCAGCTTAATCTGTTTTTGGCCTCTCCTCACCTTACAGGCCTCCACTTAGGATACCAGAACTAGAAGCTGTAAAGCTCCTTGAGTTCTTTGAAGAGAAAGTCTGATTTTGTGCAAAGTAGAGCTGTTGTCTTATTAAAGATACATAGAGAAAACTAGGCTACACAGAGTGATGGAGAAGGTTCCACTGGTGGACTGAATCTCAGCTGTCACTGTCCATTCTAAGATCTTTGATCTCTTCTGGGAAGATCAAGAGGGAAGTGGGTGTAGTGGAAGAGAAGTACAAGGACCATTGGAAGGAGAAGGAGAGATGGAAATTTGGGGGAAGAAATTCAGTTCAGCAAGTATTCATTGAGCTAGGTGCTGGAGATAAAACTCTATAGTATAAAGTTCTTGACCCAAGAAGACACAAAAACAGAAAATTTCAATGTAATGTTTTGAGAGAGTGGAGAGATGTGTTAGAGAACACTGGGAGAATGGCATGGCGTCACTGGGTCCACCATGGGATCTTAAGAAAGAGTTCCTGGATAATTGAAGTCTGAGCTGATAACCAAAATGTACAGATAGGAAGTGTGGTCTAGAGAGAGTGACAGCATCCAAGGAAATAAGTGACCACATGGTATTGTGTGAGAATTTCTAGCACTTGTTATTATAGGGAGTGTAGGGAAGTGAGAATGAGGAAGTGGATAGGTCCAGGTCACATGGGGCATTGCCTACCATATTAAAGAAGCTAAACTTTGTAGGAGTGATGGTAGTACACGACCCACTGAAGGATTATAATCAGGGAACAAATGGGATCTCATCTATGTTTTAGATAGACCATTTCACTAGTAAAAAAAAAAAAAAGATTTTTTTTTTTTCACTAGTAGTAGATATAAATAGAAGAGGCAAGTCTGGAGGTGAAGAGACCACCTTGCAGGTGATTGTAATAGTTCAGGAAAGAATAGCAAAGGCTGGAACTAAGACACTGGTGGCAGGGAGGATAGAGATTAATTTTTAGACAAAAATCAATAGGACCTGATTGGTGATTTGCTATACAAGAGAAGTGAGAAGGGGAGGAAAGGAGGTTTCTAAAATAGTGGTTCTCAAAGTATAGTTGCTGGGCCAGCAGCATCAGCATCGCCTGGGAACTTGATAGAAATGCAAATTTGGGGACTCTGCCTCAGATCTTCTGAATCAGTAACTGAATCAGAAACACCGGGGCAAGAACTCAGCAACCTGTGTTTTAATAAGCCTTCCAGATGATTCTGAAGCACACTAAAGTTTGAGAACCACCTGTCTACAATAACATCCAGTGTTCTGCCCTGGAATCCTAGTAAATGATGTTGACATTTGCTTGAAATGGGGAATACTCTAAAAGGAGCAGAGTGTTTTGTTTTGTTAAGGCGTGAGGAGAAGCAAGAAGTTAAAGAAAGGAAGAGAAGATGATACTCAGCAAGGAAAAATATGAGGAAGAGAAAGAGAAAGAAAGAAGAGCAAAGGAAGAGGTGATGCTCAGAGCCCTGCTTGTGGTCAGCAATTGGCAGAAGGGAAAGTTCAAAAGCCAGTTTGCTGCTCCTGGAGTAGCAGTGGAGGAGAGAAAGGTCTGAGAATGAGTCAGCGTTTCCCCCTGAATCATTTAAAAACAAAAAACAAACCTCTTTCCTAAACTCTTGATTGTATGTCTATACCAATGCACAGGTGCCACAATTTGGCAGGGTGTGGCTGAGGTCTTCCTACTCTTGTCTGGCTGAGGATGAAAAGAGTATGTGGAAACACAGGACCAGATTCACACAAACCTGGGTCTCGGTCTTTCTGGTATCATAACCATGATTAACTCTGTGTTCAGGTAGCCTAGATGGCAGAACATGTAGATTATGGCAAGGCTTAGCCAAGGGGTCAGAAAAGGCCCTTTCATGGGGGAAAGATCCAAAGTTCTTTGCCCTGCAGTTGCCTGTCACTTGAGCTCAAAATACAGCCTGGCATGACCCTAGTGAATGTTTCAATTGATCTGGAGAAGATGGCAGGAAGATGAAGGGTGATGGGCAAGGAGAGAATGGGTGGTTCTCCTGCTCTGTGGAATGACCTGGACTGGAGTCAGAGGTGCATAAAGTGACTGAGAAAAGGGAAGATTCAAAGCCTGGGGAAGGTGGTAAAAGAGGTGTTCTCCTGCAGAAAGTTCTGCCTGGTTCCAACTCTGTTAATGAAAAGAGAGATGAAATAGCATCCCCAGCCTTACGAAATGTAGTTACTTGCCTAGGACATTCAAGTCTGACAACAGAAATTTTAATGCACCAAGGAGGCCACTAACTCAGTAATGACAGATGTACGGAAGCTTTTTCTTAATATGGTATCTGAAGCTAAAAGCAGCTCAGGGTAGACACATATATTAAATGCTGCCCTCCTAATAAAAAGCCATCATCAGTTAGATGTGCTCTTTGACCAGCTTTTTAGCAGTGAGAATGGTTTGTGCTGATGAAGCCACATGTTTTGTGCCAACATTTCCAAGCCCTTGGCTTCACAGCACCACGTTCCAACCAACTGTTCCTTTCCTTGCTCCAATCCATCCTCCATATCACTGCCAGCTTGATTTTCTAAAGTAGGTCCCGTGTCACTCTTCTACTCAAAAGCCTGCAATGGCTCGCTTTTGCCTAAACAATTAAATGCAAACTTTCCAGCTTGGCCAAGGTTTCTGATATTCTCATCATTAATGTCTGTCTTTCCTCTATCAGCTACAGTCATAATGGAACTATTCTGACACCTGGGAAGAATAGCATATTCACTCATTAGCATCAGTTGAAAACTCAACAGTGGGTGCATTTAACAGATGGACAGAGCAGGCTTCTGATAGACACAGGATGGGCATTTTAAAATTAAATTTTCCTCATAGCAGGTTTATAATAGATATCTCAGGATGGTACCTATTAATGGAAGGGGATGGGAAAGGGGAGATTTGGATTAGAACATGGCATGCTGCCTAGGGTTCAAGGAGCTGTGATGAGCACTACCAACAGTCTGCCTGAAAGGCGTGCAAGGACTCTGCACCTAGGATGCAAGTGGGACAAGAAAGAACAGGAGTGGTCCTGTAATTCTTTGCGACAAAGCACATGCAACCCAGCTCCTTGCAGAGAGATCAAATTCAGAATGCTGTTTTAGGGAAGTGCCTCTGTGAGAGGACTTTGCTTCTCTCATTCCCACACATGCTACTAGTCAGCTGTCGGCAGGGGGCCTCCCATTGCCTTCAGAAACAGGCTTCTAGGAATTTTTTTTTTTTTTTTTAATAACAAACGTGGTAGCTCCAGGAAGTTGCCAAGCATTTTCTTGGGAATAGGCAAACCACGAATACACATGTCTGATCTCCAGGGGACTAGTTAGTTGAAGCATGGTATTGTAAGGAGGTAGAACCAGAGCCGCTGTCCTTGAGTCCATTCCGTTGCCCTTGAGTCCATTCCATTCACTGCGACCCCATAGGGTTTCCAAGGCTATAAATTTCTATGGAAGCAGACTGCCACATCTTTCTTCCGTGGATCTGCTGGTGGTTTAGAACCACCGGCCCGTCGGTTAGCAGTCCAGCACTTTAACCACTGAGCCGCCAGGGCTCCTGTAAAGGTAACACGAGATGTTCCAATTTCCCATTCCTGGCAGAGTTCTTGGTGATCTTTGTTGAGTCACTTAACCTGCTTGTGCTTCAGTTTCCTAATCTGTAAGCTGGAGATAATATAATAATAATCCCCACCTCATAGGACTGTTGTAAAGATTAAATGCAATTAAAAAAAAAAAAAGTTGCCATCGAATCGATTCCAACTCATAGCGACCCTATAAGGACAGAGTAGAACTACCCCATAGGGTTTCCAACGAGCGCCTGATGGATTTGAACTGCCAACCTTTTTGCTCAGCAGCCCTAGCACTTAACCACTACACCACCAGGGTTTCCTAAATGCGACCATACATGTAAAATGCTTAGACAGTGCCTGATACTCAGTAAGATCAAAGTAAGTACTTGTTGCTGCTACTACTGTTATTAGTGGTAGATAAGACTAAAATCTGAAGTCAGACTTCCTGGGTTCAAATCCCAGCTTCACTTTGCTGACCTTGGGCAATACTTAACCTCCCTCTTTATGCTTCTGATTCTTTGTCTATACAATGAGGATAATAATAATAATACATTGCTCATAGGATTACAGTGAAGATAAATAAGTTACTGTGCTTTGAGCAATGCCTGGTATATATTAACTCTCAAGTGTTAGCTGTTGTTCTAATTATCCTAGTCCCCTTCCCATCCCTACTGTGTCTCCTCGTCTCCCCATTCCACACTCATGTATTTTTTTTAAACTTGCGTACCTGATGTTTTAGAAAGAATTAGGCTTTTCTGAAGTCAGAATTGACTCGACGGCAGCGAGTTTGGTTTGGTTTTTGGTATTCCTTAATGAGAGCCATTTGCAGTGGGGCTCCGTCATTGGTATTCTTTTTAAAGCTCCCCCCCACCCTTATTCTAATGTGCATCCAGTGTTGGGAACCACGAATCCAGAATGATTTGAATCAAGAGAACTTAAGGAGGAGAGTAAATACAGTAGACCACGCATCAAAACCCACTAAAACTACTGCCATTTCCAAAGCAGGTGATCATGGAGCCTTGGTAAAATCTCCAAATTGATTTTGCAGAGACTTTACAGAAGAACCTTGTGTTTGTGGAGCTATGAAAGTCATCTCAAAGTACTCTTGGCTTCAGCTCAGATACCTGTTGTGATATTCATTGTAGAGCCTCACTCAGGTGTGCTGGGTTGGGGGCAGTGGCTACTACTCTGGGGACATTTGGCAGTGAATTTTCAGCTACACATTCTAAGCAATCACTCAAGCTACAAAGGAAAGGAGGAAATACCTCATCTCAGAGAGCCCCAGTGGCTCATCCAGGGACACTTAGAATCTCTTTCTACATCCAGAGGCAACTTTCACAGTCACTGTAGAAGGTTCTTTGGCTCAGGCTAAATATTTTGGGCTTTATTGTGTAAGCTGTGGAAAACCTATGAAGATTTGGTGTAGGAAAGCTGTATGGTGCCAGCAGAATTTTAAGAGGATTGATGGTGGTATGTAGAATGGATTAGATCAGGGAGAGAATGAGGGCAGGGACTGCCATCAGAAGGCAATTGAAATAAGTGAGAAGTATTGGGTGGAGAGAAGGAAGGGCATGGAAGGACTAGGGTCCTAGGTATGTGGTCTGTCAGAGATGAGGTTGGGGTTTTGAGGTAGTAGGAGAATAGTACTCTTTTGACATCATCAATGGCTCCTCATAGCCTAAATTATGAAGCCTTAAAGCCATCCACCCCATCTCTCATTCAACAAGATATTTTATTGAATCTCTAGAATGTGCCAGCCACAGTTGTAGCTACGAAGTACAGTTAGCAATAAAGGGACAAATGAGCTTTCACAGAGCTCACTTTCTAGTTGGGGAGGGTGGATAGGATAGACATTAAAAAATAAATACATTTGAGAGTAAAATGCTATGAAGGGGATTAAAATAAAGTACGATGACAGAGTGACTAATGCCTTCTCTTGATAGTGGTCATCAAAGACCTCACTGAGGAGGTGGTATTTCATCTGAGATCTGAAAGACAAGAAGGATCCAGCCCCATGACAAATGTTAGGAAAGCATTTCAGGCAGAGAAAACAAGGGTGAAGATGGCCATAGCTTGAAAAATCTGACAAAAATAAAGCTGGTGTAGCAAGAGCACATGAGCTAGAGGAAAAGTGGTACCAGATGAGGCTGGAGGGAGAGGCAGGGGCCAGGTCTTGCAGAGAATTGTAAGGCAGGCTAAGGAGTTAGTATATGTGTTGTTCCAAGTATGAGAAGGACGGGAAACAATTGGAGGAGTTTAGAAAGGCGAGTAACATAATCTGATTTATATATTTAAAAATCACTTCGGCTGTTCTGTGGAGAATAAACTGCAGGCAGGGCAAAAAATGATAAAAATAACATTGGTTTATGTTAGGGTGAGACGAGTATAGATGGAGTGAAGTAAATTAATTTGGAATATATTTTCATGATGAAATCAACAGGACTTGATGATGCTTTAGATGTAAGGATGAGGAATAGAGAGAAATCAAGGATACTTTAAAATATTTTGGCATGTGCAACTAGATGTTATTTATTGAGGTGGCAAAGTTTCAAAGAGAAGCAGAGTGATGGGGGATGGGTAGTCTGGAGTTCTTTTTCTGTCATACTAGGTTTTAGATGATTATTAAACTTTCAAGCAAAGAGGTGGAATAAATAAATATAAATATTTTAATGTAGGCATCTAGATTGGGGAAGAGTTCAAGACAGCAATAAAGATTTAGGAAAAACTAGATATGAGATGTAGTTAATTCCTTAAGACTGGATAAAGTCACCTATAAAGAGTGTGTCAATTGAACACAGATGGCCTAGGACCAAGCTTTTTGGCATATCAATATTTTGACTTGAACATAAGAGGAAAAGCTGACATACTTCTCTATGAAAGAGTGACCAGTGAGGAAGGAGGAATTCTCAGGAGAGTGGGGTATCATGGATCAAGAAAAGAAAGTATTTTCAAATGAAGAAACCGATCAGTTGTGTGGAATGCTGAGAGGGGGGTAAAAGAGACCAAAGACTAATGGAATCAACAACATGGAAGCCGTTGGTGACTTAGACAAATATAGGCTTAATGGAGTGGTAGGATTGGAAGCCCAACAGGGATGAGTTGAAGACTGAATGCAAGGACAGGAAACGGAGAAAGTGACCTTGGGAAATTCTTTCAAGAAGTTTTTCTATAAAGATGAACAGAGAAATAGGATAGTAGTTGGTGGGGCTACGGTGATCGAGAGAAATTTTTGCTTTATTTCAAATCTAGATGACGCTGGAGTATGCCTGTATACTTAATGGAGCAACTTGGTAGAGGAGTGAGAAATTGATGCAGGTGAGAGAGGGGATAGATGCAGGACTGAAGTTTTTGAAGGTGAGAGCAGATGGGTCCAGAGCACAAAAGAAGACTCAGGTCTGGATAAGAGCAGAAGGGAAGGTGAAGGGCAGGGGTACTGATGCTGAAAGTATGGTAGATTTGGTGAAAGGGAGATAGAGTTTCTGTCCAGTTGCTTTTATTTTCCAATGAAGTTTGAGGTTAAGTTATTAAGAGTGAGTAGGGAAAAAAGCAAAGTTGCAGGGACTTTAAGGAGGGAGAACGATAATCATAGCAAATATGAGAACTTACTACATGCCAGCCAGTATACAAATGCTTTATATCTATTGATTCATTTAATTCTCACAACAATTCTATATGGTGGGTTCTATAATACCCCTATTTTACGGATGAGGAAAGTGAGGCACATTGAGATTACAGGCATACCTCATTTTACTGTGCTTTACCGATACTATGTTTTTTACAAATTGAAGCTTTGTGGCAACCTTGCGTCGAGCAAGTATATCAACGCCATTTTTCCAACAGCATATGCTCAGTTCGTGTATTTGTGTCACATTTTGGTAATTTTTGCAATATTTCGAACTTTTCATTACTGTTACATCTGTTACGGTGATCTGTGATCAGTGATCTTTGATGCTACTAATGTAATTGTTTTGGGGTGCCACAAACAGTGCCCACATGTTGTGTATATTCTGAAGGCTCCACTGACTGGCCGTCCCCCCATCTCTCTCCCTCTCCTTGGGCCTCCCTGAGACACGACAATATTGAAATTAGGCCAATCAATAATCGTACAATGACCTCTAAGTATTCAAGTGAAAGAAAGAGTCTCTCATTTTAAATCATAAGCTAGAAATAATTAAGCTTAGTGAGGAAGGCATATCGAAAGCCAAGGTAGGTTAAAAACTAGTCCTCTTGAGCCAAACAGTTAGCCAAGTTATGAATGCAAAGGAAAAGTTCTTGAAGGAAATTGAAAGTGCTGCTTCAGTGAACACATTACTGGTAAGAAAGTGATAGAGCCTTATTGCTAATATAGAAAACGCTTTAGCGGTCGGGGTAGAAGATCAAACCAACCACAACAGTCCCTTAAGCCAAAGCCTAATCCAGAGCAAGGCCCTAACTCTCTTCAATTCTATGAAGGGTGAGAGAGGCAAGGAAGCTGCAGAAGAAAAAAGTGAAGCTGGCAGAGGTTGGTTCATGAGGTTTAAGGAAAGAAGCCATCTCCATAACATAAAAGTGCAAGGTGAGGCAGCATGTGCTGATGTAGAAGCTGCACCACGTTATCCAGAAGGTCCAGCTGAGATAATTGATGAAGGTGGTTACACTGAACAACAGATTTTCACTGTAGATGAAACAGCCTTATGTTGGAAGAAGGTGCCATCTAGGGCTTTCATAGCTAGAGAGGAGAAGTCAATGCCTGGCTTCAAGGCTTCACAGAACAGGCTGACTCTCTTGGTAGGGGCTGATGCAGCTGGCGACTTTAAGTTGAAGCTAATGCTCAATTACCATTCTTAAAATCCTAGGGCCCGTAAGAATTATGCAAAATCTACTCTGCCCGTGCTGCATAAATGGAACAACAAAGCCTGGATGACAGCACATCTGTTTACAGCATGGTTTACTGAATATTTGAAGCCCACTGTTGAGACCTACTGCTCAGAAAAAAAGATTCCTTTCAAAATATTACGGCTCATTGACAATGCACCTGGTCACCCAAGATCTCTGATGGACACGTACAAGCAGATTAATGTTGTTTTCATGCCTGCTAACACAACATCCATTCTGAAGCCCATGAATCAAGGAGTAATTTCACTTTCAAGTCTTATTATTTAACAGTTTTCATAAGGCTATAGCGCCTATAGATAGTGATTCCTCTGACAGGTCTGGGCAAAGTAAATTGAAAACCTTCTGGAAAAGATTCATCACTCTAAATGCCATTAAGAACATTTGTGATTCATGCAAAGGGGTCAAAATATCTATATTAACAGGAGTTTGGAAGAAGTTGATTCCAGCCCTCAATGATGACTTTGAGGTGTTCAAGACTTCAGTGGGGGAAGTAACTGCAGATGTGCGGAAATCTCATGAGGACTAGAATTAGAAGTGCAGCCTGAAGATGTAACTGAATTGCTGCAATCCCATGATAAAACTTTAATGGATGAGGAGCTGCTTCTTATGGATGAGCAAAGAAAGTGGTTTCTTAAGATGTAATCTGTTCTTGGTGAAGATGCTGTGAACATTGTTGAAATGACAACAGTGGATTTAAAATATTACATAAACTTAGTTGATAAAGAAGTGGCAGGGTTTAAGAGGATTGACTCCAATTTTGAATGAAGTTCTACTGTGGGTAAAATGCTGTCAAATAGCATCGCCTGTTATAGAGAAATCTTTTGTGAAAGGAAGAGTCATTTGATGTGGCAAATGCCGTTGTTGTCTTATTTCAAGAAATTGCCACAGCCACTCCAACCTTCAGCAACTACCACCCTGATCAGTCAGAAGGCATCAACATTGAGGCAAGACTCTTCACCAGCAAAAAGATTACAACCCACTGAAGACCCAGATGATGGTTAGCATTTTTTAGCAATAAAATAGTTTTTAATTATGATTGTACATAGTTTCTTTTAGACATAATGCTATTGCACACTTAATAGACTACAGTATAGTGTAAACATTACTTTCATATGCACTGGGAAACCAAAAAATTCATGTGGCTCACTTTATTGTGATATTCGCTTTATTGTGGTGGTCTAGAACTGAACCTGAAATATTTCCAAGATATGCTTGTATGTTCATGTAACTAGTAAATGACAAAACTAGTATTTGAACTGGCTCCGGAAACAAAGTATGCAATAGTAATTTGCGGAGATTGAGGAAGTAGAGATACTATGGAAGTGATGTAGAGTTACCCATCAACACTGAGTGCCATTTGTGATTCATGCTCATAAATATAAGATGAAATAGTCATCATAGTATGTATTTGCTTCAGAGTTTACCTCTTAGGGAGTAGGCACATGGTAGGCAGATTGGTTTAACAAGGCTTGGGCTTTGCCTGGCAAGTTCTTTGGAGAAGAGGGCAAAGAAGTGAAGGGTATTTGTGAGTGAATGAGTATGATTATCATGGTCTGACATGAGCAGGGCAGTGAAGATGTGTGGGTGTAATGGAGAGAGGGAGAAGTGGCAGATCCACTGGATTGGGAGGCTACTTGAGGTTGAAGCATTGCTGGAGTAGTAGTAGTAGTAGAAGAGAAATTGACCCGGAAGGATGGGAGAAGGTGCTTGAATGTTAGAAAATGAGATTCTGGAGAAGATGCAGTTACTGGTGATAACAAAGTCAAAGGTATGAAACCATTCTATTTCCAATCTTACCTCTTACAGTCCTCACGATAGACTCCATGCTCCTTCTTTAAATAAGCTTTGTAGTCACCCATCTTCATATCTCTCGGCTGTATTCTTTTCTTGCCTAATGTATTTTCCTTGTCTTCTGTCGTTTAAATAGTACCCATTCTGTAAGTTCTTTCTCAAATGGAACCTCCTTTGTTGGCACCTTCTCTCCACTGATGTCTTTAGCCAGAAGTTATTTTCTTTTTCTCTTGTGGCATTATTTGTACCTTCATACAGCATTTATTATATATTGAGTTATAATGAAACATTTGTTCTTGTGTCTTAGCTACTCTGGTAGGTACTATTAAGTGCTGAAGGGTAAGGGCCATAACTCTACAACTTGGTATTTCCATCCAGGCTTGGCTTCATGCCTTCCTGCCAGGAAGTGTGCAATAAATATAGAGTCTCATCTACTAAGACCAGGGACTCTGTAGTAGATGCTCAGTAAACGTGTGTTGAATTGAATGAATGACTAACCAAATTAGAAGCGTCAACTTACATTTCTCACATTGCAGTCATACTCATATATCTGTGAACCAGCATCCCAACAAATCTATTCTCTCTTCTTTATGAGGTTAATAGTTCAAGACCACTAGAGTTTATCACTACAGGCCCTAATAACAATAACACTAAAACCCATATAGTGGTTACTTTGTGACAAACACTGTTCTAAGTACTTTACATATTTTAACTCATTTAATCCTCATAACTTTAAGAAGTGTTTTTTGCTTTTTAATTCCCATTTTATACAAGGAAAAAAAAAAACGAAGATTAACAAATTGCCCAATGTTATATAGGGACAGCAGAGCTAATAATCAATACAGTTCATAATCTTAACCAGTGTTTTCTAACTTTTTTAATGGTGAACCATAGCAAGAAATACATATTATAATACAACTCACAAAAACACACACAAACCTGAAAAGAATTTCACAAACTAATCATTACTTTTACTATGTGAAATGCACTTTGGTATTTTGTTTGATTTTATCCTATTGTATTTCATTAAAGAATGCCAGTTGAGACTCCCTAAATTGATTTCACCATCTACTCTTGGATTGCAACACACAGGCTGAAATAAAACGGCTCTAACCACTGCATCTTGCTGCTCTCCTTCACTAGAATGGAAGAATGACTCATAATCCTTCTCCAATTCTCTCAAGCCATTGGTCTAAATTTCATTTAAGAAAGAAGTATCCTAACTGGTATACGTGGGAAATAGCATGCTCTGACGCTCCTGTTTAATTACATAGTGTTGAGCGTAAGTTAAATGACATATTCCCTTCTGAGTTACAAGCAACCCAGCTACAGAATTGCTTGAAGATTAGTTAAAACAATTCTAATTGAAAAAGAAATATAATTAAGCTCAGAGAAGTCAACTGTCTCAGCCAAATTCTCTCCTATCAAAGGATCCTTTCTCATTTATATCAAACTGAGGGACTTTTCTGGGGGTAGAGCCCTGAATTCAGTTTTCCTCTTTCATTCCTTCACTTAGTTACTAACTTACCCACTTTTGATTTGGAAAAGATTTCTTAAAAGTGGAAGCTGGCATTGGGTTTAGCTTTCACGATGGGACCTAGTAATACAAAGATGTCTGGTCCCTTTGCAATTCAGTGTTACAGGGCATAAAGAGAGTGCCCCAGCCACAGTGGGAGGACAAAGAGAGAAGGTGCTTAACTGTGCCTAAAGGAAAAGGGGCCCGAAAAGACTTCACAGAGGGATGATGTTGGAACTGAGTCTTGATAAGTGATAAGGATTTTATCAACTATATGGAGAAGGGGGGCGATATTCCAATTAGATGGAAAACATGTATGAAAGATCATGGTATGTTCAATAAAGTGCAATTATAGTGAAGTTTATGATGCCTGTGGGAGATTAACGGGACACAAGGTAGGGAAACTGGGTGGAGAGTTGAGTATGAAGTTGTGTTTATGATATACAAAGAGTTTGGACTTTATTCTGTACTTGTTAGAGAGCTATTAAAGAACGTTTGGCAGTTGAATGACGCAAGTGTTCCAGACAACACCCAAGGTGTGTGGGGATTGATGGTGAAACGGGCAGCAATACTGGAAACGGGGATTTTAGAGCTATTTAGGCAGTAGAGTAGACAGGAGTGAGCGACTATTGGGTGTGGGCAGTGATGCCCAGTTTCTGTTTGGGGTAGCCAGGCAGACGGTAGTGCTATTTATCAAGATAGCGGCTGCTCGAAAAGAGCAAGAATGCAGGAGAAACTAATAAGTTATGTTTTAGGGAGGTTGCAGTGTTTAAGGCAACATGAGACCTCTGGGTGCAACATACACAGGCAGGTAGAGAATTATTCTGGAACTTGGGCATGGATCTGGGTACAGGTATAGATTTGGAAGCTAGTTTCTAGTTGGTAGTTGAAGTTTTCAGGTGTGAATGGGTTCGTGTGCAGTGAAAATAAGAGGACCAAAGGTAGAGCCTACCAATATTTAAGAGGTGGGCTGAAGAGGAGGAACTCATTTGAAGACACATACCCCAAACCCTGAAAGGATCAGCTAGAGAGGTAGGGGATGGATGGGGAGTGATTGCCATTATGGATAACACATAAGAAAGAAATTCAGCAAGGAATTGTCAATAAAGTCAAATAACCTAGAGGAAGCCTGGGAAGTGGTCATTGGCTGGCTCAGAGCAGGTTCAGGGGTGAGGCAAGGGTAGGGAAGTGAGGAGGAAGTCAGGCTGCAAGAGTGGGCAGCCTAGCATTGTGATTAAGGGGAGACTGGTGATAGATTCATTCATTCAACTAATATTGATTGAACACCCACCATGTTTTGGGCATTTGTCTAAGTCCTAGGCATGTATCAGTGAACAAAAAAAAGACGAAAAATCTTGCCCTTACACCACTTCCATTCTCAGGTGATCTGGGTTTGAATTCTGACTCTGTCACTTCCTACTTGGGTGGCCTTGATAAGTTATTTAACCTAAGTCTTAGTTTACCAACATGATAATAGTACCTATCCCATTGCATAGTTGCAAGAAACTAAATGAGAAAAATAATGTAAGCCACGTGGCCCAGGACGTGCTACATAATTAGCTTTCAATAAATGTTAGCTATGTTAAGTAGGGAGCCCTGGTGGTGCAGTGGTTAAGAGCTTAGCTGCTAACCAAAAAATCAGCAGTTTGAATTCACCAGCCACTCCTTGGAAACCCTATGGGGCAGTCCTACTCTATAGTAAAAGGTCGCTATGAGTTGGAGTCAACTATAAGGGAATGTGGTTTTTGATATGTTAAGTAGTGTCAGGCACTTTTTCCAGAGACTTGCCTTTGATGGTTAAAAGAGATCTGATGGTAGCTAATAGTGGACCCAGGATTAAGGAAGAGCGTTTTTCAGGACAAGAAAGGTCCAGCTTGTTTATGTACATAGGAAAAGAGTAAGTCAAGTTGGGAAGAAACATAAGTTACAGCACAAGAGCTGGGAGGAGAAGGGGGCCTGTGGTTTGCTCCCAGGTGAACAGCTACACATCAGCTCTGTCACATCACTGGGGGCTCAGTTAGGTGAAACGAAATGACCCTAATGTTTGAGCACATGACTGTGCTCATGAACTCCCACATTTATTTTTCACTATCTTCTTACAATCCTTTCCTGCATCCAGAACTGCTTTGCCTGCCTGGGGAATGAGCCCCTCAGTGGGCTGCTGGCACACTCCACAGGGAGCAGCCCTGTTACTAAGGTGACCATTTACTCAAAGGCTCCAACACTGTTTTTCTGCATCAACCTGGCATTTCAATTCTTCCCACACTGTGAGGTTTCTTCGCTTCTCCAGATTCAGGAGCAGTGGGTGTTGCAGAAAGCACACGACTTGTGGAGTCAGACAGACCTGAGCCTGAACCCCATTCTGTTGCCAACTAGCTGTGTAACCTTGGAAAAGTTCCTTAACCTCTCTGAGCCTTTGTTTCCTCCATCATGGACGTGAGAATAATAATACCTACCTCATAGTGTTACTGTGAGATCAAACCTGAAAATGGAAAGTACCTAACCCACATTCTGGCACACAGTGAGTACTCAATGAATATTTGCTATTCTTTATCTCCACTAGCCCTTAACAATAATCGTTTAATACACAGACCCACAGAATATCGCACGGCTGTTAACAATTCCTCATCTGTAAAATGCCAATAACTACCCCCTAGCCCGAGGCATGGTGAGGATTATATGACACAAGTACGTGGTATCCCATCTCGGTAGTTATTTTGACTATTGCTGTCATGAAGGCAAACATGAAAATGCCTGAGTCCTACTTTTCCGTCAGAACAAAATTCCGGTGAGCTGAGAAATTCTGGCAGGAAAGTCAATCTAGATGCTACAGGGAGATAGAGAAAAGCAGCTAAGTTCTATGTTGAGAAATAGATAAGAATTTTTAAAACTAAAGGACAATGTGTGTCTTAAACTTAAAGCAGGGCTGTTCGTAGTGCAGCCAGCAGTTTCTGTAAGCTCCAACTTAGAGGTGCCAGCCAGACTGAGCCAGGAGCACGGAGCGCTGAAGAGAATGTTCAGCTTTGTGCAGACTGGACCTTCACAGGCGGTGATATATGGTTTTGTACCAAAACTAGTGGTGTGGAGGTTGGGGATGAAGATATACCCAGAAAAGGAAAAGGCCCGGAGAAATGTGAGCAGGGCAAGGCACCTATGAGATCTTCCTTCATAAGCTAAAGGGGGAACCCAAAATGTAGCCCCTGGGAGATATCAGCATAGGGAACCAGCTGCAGCCTGTGTCCAACAAACCAGCTGTTGCTGACGTGGTCACCCTTCTGTTAGATACAGCCACTCCATACTCTTTAAGTTTAACGGATGTGCTTATTACACGCTAGGCTGCAGTAGGTTCTGCCACTCCCTTTGGTTTCTCTATTATCTGATTTCTGTGTCCTGCTTTCTTGTTTGTGTCCAGGTACTGTGCACCTTGGTATCAGTCCCAGGCATGCGATGCTGAAATGCTGTGGCTAGAGAAAGCTAAGTAGCCAGCCAAATGCTGTGCCAGCAGTACAATAAACTGCTAAATGAAGGCTTAAAAAAAAAAAGGTCCCTCATTAAATTCCCTGACCAGAGCTGGTATGCCTTCCACTGACCAGGTTGCAGAGAAAGGGGCCCAGAGTTTGACTACTCCAGGCCAATGGCACTGATCATATTGCTTCTGTCTGCTGTGTGGTGAACCTGTATTAGAAGACTGAGATGGAAAGCGGAAAGAAAGAAAATATTACAAGTACCGTTCCTCCTCTCTCTGCCTCTGCTCCTGCTGTTTCTCCTGTGTATTCCTTCCACCGAGCCGTACTGGCAGTTCCTTCAGCACAGAAGTTCTTCCCCAGAAGTCTTCACAGCTCACTCCCTCTCTGCTCAGGTGCAACCCTCACAGGGAAGCCTCCCTAACCATTCTCTCTATAAAAGCAATACCTCCCCTGGACTCTCCTGTGTCACTTTTCTTCAGAGCATCAATTACCATTTGGCACACAATATATTTAAGGATCTCAGGTGGTGTAAATTTTAAAAGCTTGGCTCCAACCAACTGAAAGGTTAGTGGCTCAAACTTACCCAGAGGCTCCATGGGAGAAAGACCTGGCAATCTGCTCCTGTAAAGATTACAGCCTAGGAAACCTTATGGGGGCAGTTCTACTCTGTCATTTAGGGTCACTATGAGTTGGAATAGACTCAACAGCCCCTAACACCAACACTATATATTTTACATGTTTTTTGTTTTTTGTCTGTTTCCCTTCACCAGACCTTAAGCTCCACAAGGGAAAGGGTTTTTGTGAGGTTTTATCACTGCTATATCTTCAGTAACAAGAATTTGCCTGGCATATAGTAGATGTTCCAACGGAAAGGGAAAAAAATACATAAATTAAAGTTTCATTTTTGCCAAACTTTATTCAATTTAATTTGACAAATATTATTTCAGTCATACCCTAGGCGACCCTTTGCGCACATCCATGATTGCAGAGATGGTCTCTCTCATGCAGGAACTTCCCATCTAGTGATCCTAAGACCAGATAGAAAATATGTGGCATGAGAGACATGTGAATAAAATAACATTGAACATCGAAGGAAGAAGAGGTTACACTATGGAAGTGAATGGAAAGGTTTCATGGAGGAGGTGACATTTGAGGTGCCATTTTACAGGGTATGGGGGTACACATAGGAGTATATGCAGGAAAGCATAAAAAAATTTTTTTTTTTTTTTTTGTATGGCATGTGTTTAAAGAATAGTAAATAAACCAAGTGGGCTTCCACACGGCATTTAAGTGAACTCTAGATCTTAAGCTCTAGGAGAGAAAGCGACTCTTAGGGACACTATAGGAGAGAGTAGAGCCGCATCGTAGGGTTTCCAAGGCCATAATTTTTATGGGAGCAGACTGCCACATCATTCTCCTGTGGAGCAGCTGGTGGGTTCAAACCGCTGAACTTTACGTTAGCAGTTGAGCGCTTAACGACTGCACCACCAAGACTCCTTTATGGGTGGCTTAGGGACATGAAATGGCCAAGGTTGTGTTGTAGAAAGGGCAGCCCAGCAGCTGTGAAGGATGGATTGAGGAGCTTTGAGGGGAGACAATCCTTTAGGACATGTTTGCCTTTTTCCCTGTGAGGAGAGATAAGGAGGGCCTGATCCAGAGAGAAGGAGAGCAGGAGATAGATTCAAACACATTTCATAAATATATCTAGCAGGACCTGACAACTGATTTGTGGTAAGGTAGAGAATGAGAGGAGAGTCAATGATGACCCAGGCTTTCAGCCTTTAGGCACAGGAGAATGGAAATGGAAGATAAGCATGGAGAACTCGAAGAAGCAAAGCTGATGCTATGCACCCGTAGGCCACCCTAATTTTGAGTAGAAAGGCTCTAGGGTGAAGATAGTAAAGTAAGCAACTGTTCCCATTTGGCCCACCTATTCTGATCTTGCAGAGCACCTGAGACACAGAGCTACACCAGATGGGCTACTCAATAAAGTGCAGGATACTAGAATTCGGGATTAGAAGTCAAAAGACCTTATCACCATCCCTGAACTCTGACTTGCCTCGGGCGTGTACCTGAACTGATGAGTGCCTCATTTCTCCTTTCTGTTGAAGTTGGGTGATGTGATTTCTACCAACCTGCTTGCACCTGAGAGTCCAATGGCAAAGTTTGTTATGTGCATTGAACTCCTTGCCTAAAAGGGACTGGGGTGAAAACACAGTTGGTCTGTCCACACAAAAGGCTTATAACGTTAGGAGTGTTATTAAAGATCCTGCTGTGCTATTCATAAGGAGGGGGGGCGGTGAGCAGTGAGTGTTTTTATTTCAGGATCAGGCCAGATTCCAGCTAATGGAGTTATGTGCTCTCTGGGAAGGTTCCCTCCACTGCCCTTCTGCTTCCTTTGTGCACGGCTCCCTTCTTGCTGTTGGCCCTCAGGGGCTCTGCTCTATTCCTCTGCAGATGGTTCACCCCCGCAAGGCCCCACCATGGAAGGCATTGTATTTATGAGAGGAGAGAAAGGGCACTAAATAGGCTTGAGAGATACAGGCTGTGACGCTCGGAGATATTGGACCACTGCAGGGGCCTGAGCCAGGCAAGGTTGTTATTTTCCCTTTCTCAGCCATCCACACATGAAGTTACCTGGGGCATTTCAATAGCAAAGGTTGGGCTTTAAGTCTGCTTTGGACCTATTGGCTTTGGGTAATTGGGAAAAGAACAGGGAATTATTATGCTTTGAGTACCGCCTGTGGGCACCCACACCCCATGCAAATGCAGTTGTTGATGTGAAATGGAGGCTGACCATACAGTGCCATTTACACTTCCATGTGATACAAAGGACAAAAAGCCTTTTTACCCTCTAGTTCCTTGGAAACTCTATAGGGCAGTTCTACTCTGTCCTATAGGGTCACTATGAGCTGGAATCAACTCAACGGCAGTGGGTTTGGTTTTGGTTTATGGAGATGGTGGAAGCCATGGTTGTGTAGTGGTTAAGAGCTACAGCTGCTAACCAAAAGGCTGGCAGTTCGAACCCACCAGGCACTCCTTGGAAACTCTGTGGGGCGCTTCTACTCTGTCCTATAGGGTCTCTATGAGTAGGAATTGACTCAATGCAACAGGTTTGGTTTTTGCTTTTTATGGAGATGGCAAAAGACGGAAAGGTCTTATGAACCTTACCCTGAAAATTGGGGATCTCATCTAAATGGCAGAGTGACTGAAGAGATTAATGCAGATTGAAAGAAAGTGAGGGTCTACGCTTTCCAGGGGAAGAAGCTAGTGTGAGAGATCCCTGTGGTCTTCCCTGAAGCATCAGCGTGGTTTGGCACAGCCTCTAGGACTATGGTACAGCTCTCTCTCTTTTCATGAACCACCACTCTGAGGGCAAGAATTTGGGTGGGGAGAGCTGGGTTAACTTCCTTGCAGGTAGGAAGGGGTGATCAGTAAACCAACTGCTGTCAAGTCGATTCTAATTCATGGCCGCCCCATGTGTGTCAAGAGTAGAACTGTGCTCCACAGAGTTTTCAATTGCTGATTTTTAGAAGTAGATCAATAGGCCTTTTCTCCAAGCTACCTCTGGGTGGACTCGAACCTCCAACCTTTGGTTACTAGTGAAGCGCATTAACCGTTTGTACCACCCAGGGACTCCACCCTGCATTAACATAGAAAGTATTTCCTTGAAGTCATGTGTCTGTCTGATCCACCAGCTTTGGAGAACTCCTGTCACCTTCCTTCCCAGGGCATCTCATGCCAGGGTGAGGAAATTAAGCCAGAAACATGTTAAAGAAGGAAACTAAGAAGGAAGAGAAAGGTTTGAATTAAAAATAGAGACCCCATCCCCCCTTGTGGGACAATCCAATCAATTGGGATAGTTCTTAAAGTTTATGTTCTACCTCCCAGTCTGGTGACTAGTGTCTGGGATCTTAAACACTTAGGAGCAGCAATCGAAGCTACAGCTATTGGTCTTTATTCATCTGGAACAAAAGAGAAAGAAAGAAACCCAAGAATCAGAGAAGGAATTGAGCTACAGGACTAGTGGCCTGCCTGAACCTCTGCCACCTCTGCCTTAAGACCAGAAGAACTAGACGGTGCTGAAATACCACTACTAAATGTTCTGGTCGGGAACACAATAGATGAATCCTGATAAAAAGGGAGAAAAATGTGGAACAGAATGTTAAATTCTTACAGAATCCAGATTTACCGGACCTACTGAGGCTGGAGGTGTCCCCAAGACTATGGCCCTGAGTTGCTTTTCAAACCTTGAATTGAAACTATCCTCTGAAGTCACCTTTAAACTAAGTAACAGTTTAAGGAGTAAAGATTGTCACCCTTGAGTATTGCTTTTTTTAATTAAAAAGAAAAAAAAAAATCTAATAAGACCAAAGGGTCAGTAGCTATTATAAAATAAAGATGAAAAAGTTGGGGCGGGGGGTAAGGAGATTTGGTAAATGCAAGTGAAAACAACCAGAACAGAAATAATGAGAATGTTAACACATGTGAAGACTGTAACCAGTGTCATTGAGCATTGTGTCTAGAAACTGTGGAATGGGAGTGAGTTTGGCTATGTAGATGTTCAGCAAAAATTAAATAAAAACAAACAAACAAAAGACATCTGACCCACCCATGTGTGATGTTCACCTTTATGTGCGAATGGAGAGGAGGATTTGGTTTTCTATGGTTTTTGTTTTGTGACTGGAAAGAGTGATTTAATCATAAAAAAAAAAAAAATGGCTGTGTTCATATGTGGTTTCATTCTACTCTTCTTTCTGCCAGTTCTCACAAAATCTTGTAGGGAGGGCTTCATCTTTTTTCAAACTCTCTTGAGAAAGGTTCTCTCCCTGAGAGTGGTTGCCTTTGCCTTACCTCTCCCTCCATCGCTTTTGCATCCTTCCTTTAAATCCTGCTTCTCTGATGTTCGCTCTCAAAGGTAAAAGTCACCATGACTCAGAGCCCACGGAAGGGACTTCAGGGTCCAAGGGCAATGGCACTGGGTGAAGGAGGGGCCTTCATATTCCGATAAATAGGGACCAAGTGCTTGACACCCCTTGGCAATCAGTGTGGTAGGATAGCATCTGAATGGCCGACAGTAGGTTTGGGGAAGGTGATATGAATCTTTCCAGTGGCTGAGCAGCAGCCTACAGGGTCCCTTGTTAATTTTTCTTTCGCACTTATGTACTAGTGGAGTGAGTTGTGAAATGATGTGGTGGGGTGCACAGACCCTACAGTTGGGGCAGAGATGGTTTAGAGCCTAAGATACCAGGAGGTCATGGCACAGGTGGTGCCTCAGCCAAGAGTCTGGTAACTTTTCCTGCCCCTAGGAAAATAACTGTATTTTGTGACTTAGCAGAATGGCTGGGGAGGGACATTTAGTGCCATCAGGAGTTCTAGTACAGGCTCAGTTCTGTGGGAGTTCAGACTGCAGATCAGCAGAGATGTGGCTAAAATGTATCCCTCACTTTGGTATTTCCTCAGGTAAAACAAAGCAAACGGTTGCCTTCTAGTTGATTCCGACTTATGGTAACCCCATATGTGTCAGAGTAGAACTGTGCTCTGTAGGCTTTTCAGTGGCTGGTTTTTCAGAGGTATATTACCAGGTCTTTCTTCTGAGGCATCTCAGGGTGGACTCAAACCTCCTATCTTTCTATTAGCAGTCAGCATGTTAACTGTTTGTACCACCCAGGAACTTCAGATACCTCTATGCAATTAGATGTCAGCACCATGGCACCATATGGTAAAGTAAGAAAAGCCAAAGCAAGTTTTGTGGGTTCATCCAATTCATTTCTTGCTGGTAAATGTTTAGAAAAGATCTGCCAAGTTGTTTTCTTCACATGAAAGTTTTGTAATAGTAACTAAATCAAAGCCATAAGGAAGAATGTGTGTCTGCCGCTATACTTGGTCCATTTTACCTTCACTTCTGCCACTTCATTTCCATCACCTTATATTACGTATTTCTTTTCATCAATTCCAGCAATTATCCATGCCAATCATCACAAAAGTAGCATGGTGCAATGGAGAGAATGCTGTGCTTGGAGAACCCGGGATTCACTTCTTACTCACTGCATGACCTTGACAAAGTCGCTTTTCCACCAGTTTCCTCATCTGCAACATGATAACAATACCGTTTGCCTACCTACCCGTGAGGCATGTTGTGAAACTCAAAAATACAAATGTATGGAAGCAATTTCTCTTTCTAAGTCACCTACCTCTTTCTATCTCCCCTCTCCCCAATTTGAGAGTTCTTAGTACTCTCATATATGAGTGTGTCTGTTTCTCACTTCAGCTCAGGTATGGCTTTCATAACCTGTTGTGGAGGTGTTTTCTGAAGAGCGATTAATACAGCCATCCCAGAACCAGAGTCTCATCCACTGGAGCTGGCGTCTCATGCAGAGGTAGCACTTCCTGGGACAAGTGACCAGATCTACATCCTTATGTGTGTGCAGGGTCAAATGCAGCAGGTACAAGTAGCCTTCCCCCTGGGATTAAATCCCCAGGTTTTTTAATACCACACATGACTTTCCAAGCATCTGCCCAAGGGAAGCTCTAGCATGTAAATTACTTGAGGGCAGGACTTTCTGTTTGTTTTGTAAACTGCTGTGTCTTTAACTCCTACAACAATGCCTGGCTCATCGTAGACAATAAATATTTGAATGGAAGGGAGGAAGGAACCAAAAACCAAACCCACTGCAGTGATTCAGACTCATAGTGACCCTATAGGACTCATAGCAACCCTATAAGACAGAGTAGAACTGCCCCGTACAGTTTCCAAGGAGCGCCTGGCAGATTCGAACTGCTGGCCTTTTGCTTAGCAGCTGTAGCACTTAACCACTATGCCACCAGGGTTTCCAGAAGGAAGGAGAGAAATAAGTAGAAGCAGTGAAAGACATGTTCTTTGCCTAGAATCTTCACACAGGCCTTGAACATGAATTATCTCCACAGCCCTCAACCAACCCTTATGATCGTTGTTAATGCCAGCAGACCGGCTTCCTCAAAATTTGCCAATAAGTATATCCTAAGAAAAAAAAAGACAACTAAGACTTTGCTTTTTAACTTTCCCACCCGGCCACCACAACCACTGGAGTCAATATAAAAGCATATAAATATATAAGCATCTACTTATATAAATTATTAAGTAAATTATATAGTGAAAAAATTATAAATACGTTATATTATATAACCAATCTTATCTAAAAATAGACATCTATAAGGTTGTCAGGAAATAATGTTGTGGGTTTGGTTTGGTTTCGGTAATTATATGCAGGCTGCAAAATAACTTCAATTCTTCCAACATTGTGCTATAGCAATCGAAGCAAAGCAGAAGTCCAGCAAACCAAAATTATCAGTTGGGATGGATCCCCTTATTCCTATCACACCCATGAAATCCTGCCTCCAGAAACACAATATCTGTTATTTGTGTAAAAGTTACACGTTCATCCGGGATTCTTAGGGGGAGTCTGTGGGAAGCTTTTCCTCCACCTCCTCCTTGTGATCTGGTAGCACGGCTATAAGGAGGGCGTTCCATCCTGCAAATTTTTCAAGCAACCCAATGTATCTGTCAGAATTCAGTCAGAAAACAGAAGCCATAGCAATAATTTAAACAGGGGAAGTTTAATATAAAGAATTGTTTACTAGGTTTTTACCCAGTGGTTAACCACTGAAAGGGGTGAAAGAGAACTCTGAGGTGTGGCAGGTGTCGCAACTGCTGACAGTGGCTTCCATGCCTAGGTGTGAGGGAAAAGTGAACCGGAAGGGACTTGAGGAGGGTCCTGCAAGGCTGACATTTGACTACTGTGGAAAGGCCACTGCTGTAGTGTTGACGAAACCTGCTGGAGGCCGACCTGGAACTCTGAGGACTGCCCACCACAGGGGTGAAGACTTCAGGGACCACTGCACACCTACAGCCTTGCTTGCTTGCTGACCAAAAAATCCGTTTTGCCTCTTCCAGCCTCTCAGTCTCTCTCGGGCACCCTCTATTGACAGAACCTAACTAACATGGCACGGCAGGCAAAGGAAAAATGTAACTTGCAGAGACCGGCTCCAGTATCACAGAGCAGGGCAGAGAAGGGTGCAACTGGAACTTGAAAGTAATAAATTAATAACTGGCACACATCCAAAAGAAATATGAAGTAAAATATATTTCTGGGTTTTATATATTCTGGTCATGAGCCCTTTCTGCAATCATTGGCCTGTGGAAATCGGTACCAGTCTCTTATCGGTCTCTTGGCCTTAATTCTATTTTCTGGTGTTAAACTAGACAAGCCGTTCCCAACAGCAGCTTTATATTACTATTACCCAGTGAGCTTTCACAAAATACTATTTAGTGTCTGTATTTTCAAAAAGTTCCTCAGGTAACTCTAATATGCACCGAGAGTTGAAAACCACTGAAATAGCGGCAAGAAATAAGCCTGCCACTAAAAATACGCCAAGGGACACTGTAGGTTTTAAAAAGCCCTGTATTGGAAAGGGTAGAAGTAAGATGGATCAGGATTTAAATCCCTGCTCCACCTACTTGACTCTGGGCAAGTTAAGCGACCTCACTTATCTTCCATTTCCTTATGTACTAAATGAACTGGAGGGATATGACTTTTCTAAATATTATTATAATGAGAAAATATATGTGAAATAATTAGCATAGTGCTGGTGATTAAGAAGAACTCAACAGGTAATATTTGTGGTGATGGAGGTGGTGGTTGTTTTTGCTTGCAAAGACTATTTCTTCGTGACTTTCTCAGAACTGCTAGATGTGACACTTTGGACAAAACATTGTGTTACAGGCTCTAGAGGGAAAAAATTTGCCAACATTAGTGCCTAAGTAAATATCAGTAACTAACTGGTGAGCAACAGAAAAGGATGAGTTAGTACCAAGCCATTGCTAGACATATCACATTCCATTTATCCTGACTCCTTTATCTTTTCCAGAATTAGCTTCATATTTATTGTCTAATCCTTACAATAGATCTATAAGGCTCTTTGACTTAGTGCTAAGGGCTTGGTATTTAGAATCAGCCTTGCAACTTTTGAACTTCTAATCTTTTACTTAATAGCTGTGTGACTTTGGGCAAGTTGACGAATCTCTCCAAGCCTCAATGATAACGTTTGTGAAATGGGGTTACTGTGAGGATTAAATGAGATAATAATGTATGAAAACCAAAAAAAAAGAAAAACGACTCGTTGCCATCAAGTCAATTCTGACTCACTACAACCGTACAGGACATAGTAGAACTGCCCCATAGGGTTTCCAAGGAGCAGCTGATAGATTCAAACTGCTGTTTAGCAGCCAAGCTCTTAACCACTGCACCACCAGGGCTCTAATGTATGAAAGGACCCGACATATAGTAGAGGCACATTAAATGATAGTATCTTTTAAGTATAACTTGAAGGAAAAAATATCCTCTCCTCTGATTTGTGGGAGGTTGCCTGGATAAGATAATCACACAGCTGTATGCACTGAGATTAGAGAAGGAACTACTCAGACACTGAAATTTAACCTCAAAAAAGGCAAAAGACACTTGACATTCAAAGCTTTTGTGGGTATGTGTATAGTTAAGTGGAGTACATGCATGTAGTGGGTCATTTTATTAGTCATTGAGGGACCCTAGTATATAGCCTGAGAGAAGGAAAAACAAAAAGTTGGCGCTGCTTTGCCCTCAAACAAATATGATCTTCAAGATAAGGAAGAGCAGCTTTGTAGAATATGCTGCAACTAGGAGAATGGATACGTGTGTGTTGAGGCATGGTGGGCAGTAGGATAGGGGAGGGAGCTGCAGACTCAAATACCTCATGAGATCAGACAGGTAATGAGAAATGCTAGGGACTTTGCTAGAGAATGGATACTATCTAAAGACATTCAAATTCAAACATTTAAAAAACTGTGTCAGCCAAACGAAGCTAGGTTCCTGGCAGGATTCAGCCTGCAGTACACCAGATGTAGACTCTGTTAACTACAGCAATGAGCCCCAAGTGCCTACAGGAAAATCAGGAAAAAATCTGCCCTCATTCTACTGGAGACACCTTGCAGAAGATTGGATGTGGAGGGCCAAAACCTGCCTTTGGCTGTCTTAATAAAAATTCCTGTATGTTAGACTAGATTGACTTACTCAGATTACGGGACATGTACTTTCGGGGAACTATGGTCTCTATAAGTAGAAATCACTCAAGGGCATCTAACAACATGCCCAGAACAATCGAATTAGAATCTTTGTGGGTTGGGGGTGGGGTGGGGTAGAGGATGAGACCAAGGTATCAGTATTCTAAAAGCACCATAGATGACTGCAACATGCAACCACTACTGTTCTAGGTAATTGTGGGGGTGGGGGTTGGGGTGGGGCAGGCAGGCTGACATCTGGGGTTAGCAGTGAGAACTGTGAAGGTCCATTAAGGATAAATGACTTGTCAGAGACCACAATGACAGCTTTTATTTTATTGACAGGCTCCCCAGACTCTATATCAGAACTAAGCCTTTCTAGTGGTCTCTCCCACTCTCTTGCTCATTCTAGAATTTGATTAAGAAGTTGCTCGCAGATAACAATTTATATCTTCAGTTTATAAAGGTTACCAACCAAAACCAAACTCATTGCTGTCAAGTCAATTCCAACTCATAGCGACAACATAGGACAGAGTAGAACCTCCCCATAGGGTTTCCAAAGAGTGGCTGGTGGATTCGAACTGCCAACCTTTTGGTTAGCAGCCAGGCTGTTAATCACTGAGTCACTCAAACCAAAGGTTCAGGTGCCACTGTCCAGAGTGACATATGCAGGGAAAGAATGTCACTCCTGGAGAAGCATGGGAGGCCCATCTTTCTGGTACAGTTATAGGCTTATAGGAACATGGCTGCATGCTCCCTTGGGTTTGTGTCAGACTGGTCTTGCTGATAGTCCCTTTCAGTGGAACTCAGGGTAGCACAGAGGGGTATAGAACACAGGTGGTGCAAGCTAATCAGTTCAAGAGGTCCCAGGTGGTGGGTGGGGCAGGTAGTATAAAGAACAGACACCTGCCTCAGTCTCAGGAATTCCTATACTCATTCTGGTCATCGAGTCTTTGTTTCAGACTAAAGCATTTACGCACCAGATATACTGAATCAGAATCTACAATTTAAATTTGGAGAAGAACTGCTTTACTAGTGGTTCTCAGAATTGGTCTCTAACCGGCAGCATTAGCATCATCTGGAAACTTGTTAGAAATGCAAATTCTCAGCAGGGGTTCAAACCTGTATGAACTGGTTCTAAGCCCTGGTTTTAGTGAGGGTGCTCTGCTTGTGGGCATAAGCTTTAACTATTTCCTTACCGGGTGTGGCCAACAGAATTCAGATTTACCTACTGAGTGGTTGGAAACCCTGGTGGTGTAGTGGTTAAGAGCTACAGCTGCTAACCAAAATGTTGGCGGTTTGAATTCACCAGGTGCTCCCTGGAAATTCTATGGGGCAGTTCTACTCTGTCCTATAGGGTAGCTATGAGTCTGAATCGACTTGACGGCAACGGGTTTGGTTTCTTGGACAGCGGTTAAAAGCTACGACTGCTAACCAAAAGGTCAGCAGTTCGAATCCACCAGCCACTTCTTGGGAACCCTATATGGCAGTTCTACTCTGTCCTATAAGATCGCTAAGAGTCAGAATTGACTCGACGGCAATGGGTTTTGTTTTTTAGTGGGGAAACTTCCCTGATTTAAAACCAGGGCTAAGATTTGAGTGCAAGTCTTGCCTTGCTCCACCCAGCCCCCAACTTTTTTAAAAAACAAATCTCAGATTTTCAAATCAAACCTCAGGTAGGTGACATACTGTATAACTTTCTGGTTATACTTTCTGGTAGTTTGGGCTTTAAGTCAGTATCTTCAGAAGTGAAGAGAATTACTATCTCTAGGCAGAACTCAGGCTTTATGTTAGAGCTTCTCTGCTCTCAGGAATGTTAAGCGAGAAAGACTTGTTTCAGTACAGAGGCAAATAAGGGAGGACCCCTTTCCAATTCAACAGATGCCCAGAACCAGGCATCAGCAGTGCTGGCTCCTTGCCAGGACTTACTACCCATTAGATGACCAAGGTTCCTCAACCATGAGAGGGGGTTCTACTAAGTGGTCTCTATACAGTCCTTTCCAATAAAAGGATCATAGGAGGAGCACATGGTTAGTAATAACGTGATGTTGGAATGTACCTTATGATTTCTGTTTGGAAAGCAAAATATACCTATGCTATTTTATCACCAGCAGTAGTTAAGGAGGAGATACTATCATTTAACGTGAATAATTTAGAAATCAAGGTATAGAAAGAGAAATCATCCAGAGTCCCATATATAAAGTCAGTTACAGAACTAAGACTAGGGAAAAGCAAAACCAAACAAACATTCAGGCAGATGTACTAGCTCAAAAAAAAGACAGGTTAAAGAACCAGGTGAAGTCTTTGTTTCCTGTCTTGGCTGTGGGAGGAGCTTAGTTGCCTCTTGACTAGACTCACATTACTGATAACCACCTGGAGGAGGAAGATGTGTGTAACAAGCTAATTCTTGTAAATGCACTTCCTATTGGTTAAAATGAGGGCCAGTTTGCATTCCTGATACCCCCAAGCAATGGAAGAATACAGGGTAAGACAATTAACAATTTGTAGGAAATACAGAGGACAGAGGAACATGCTAATTCATGGGAAGGCAACCAGCAAAATCAACTGTGGGAAGCTCTGTATGACAAACTACTACTTCCACACATAAATTTTGAGGGGGGAAAAGTTTGGATGTGAACCTATAGATTAAAAAGAAATTTGAAAAATAGCAACCAGTTGCATTTTGTGGACCTTAACTGATTTAAGATTAAAAGAAACTGTATTACGTTTGAGATAATTGGAAATCTGAACACTAAATAGATTTTTGCTATCGGGAAATTATTGCTAATTTTTTGGTGTCATAATGGTCTTGTGGTTATATTAAAAAAGAGTCCTTATTTTTTAGAGATACATATGAAACATTTACAGGTACAATTATATAATTATGGAATTTCTTCAAGATAATAAAGAAGAGGGAAGTGGGTTAGGTGTGGGTTAGGAGTGTGGTTGAAACAAGATTGGCATAACTTGATAATTATTGAAGCTGAGTGATAGATACATGGAGGTTCATTATACTATTCTGTCTACTTCTGAATATGTTTAAAATTTTCTGTGACTAAAAGAAAAAAAGTGCTAAGTGGTTGATGGTTATTATGTAGTAAAGAAAGAACCTTACGGAAACTAAAATACCGCTTTACAATCATAATTATCTAATGTCTCCCAGGCCTTTACCAAAAGACCCCAACATCAGCTGGCAGGTAACAGATTCCTGACCCAACTGAATTCTCCAGTCTAGACAGCCAGAAGTTGACTGGGAACGGTTCCCCCACAACCCCGTCCAAATGGCACCTTTGACAAGTTTTTCCAAGGCACAGTAAAGAACGCACGAAGACCAAGAAAAAAACTCTGATTCTGAATTTTTTTTACCCTGATAATTTGTGGTAGGTTTCTTTATTTTTTGAATATAAAGTGACAGAAATAATTTGCCATTAGAAAAGAGAAAGAATCTTTTGACTATTTACAACTTTTATACATCACAAAGTTTTTCTTGTTTTTATGCTGTGTTTTTTTTTAATTCATTTTAATTTTTGTTCCTGTGTCATTTGAACAAGTCCAAACTGGAAATCTATACAGCTCACAAAAAAGCCCTCTACCCAAAAGACCCCCACCCCCACCCGACCCCAATGAGAAACAAGATAAATCAAAAGAATGAAAGCAACTTATTTCTTTTTTTTAAAGGTAAGTCATTTGCTTATATATATACTTGTAATTATTTTTTTTCAAGTTCAAACACCAAAATCCAAGAGAGAAAGGAAAAAATAAAAAGACCCAGTCATTCGCCCCCTCCCCCCACTCCAGAATCTCAATTGATCCCTGCACGTCCAAAATAAGAAATACATATTTACAGAAAACTAAAACAGAAAACAGAAAAGAATTCGGAGGTGGATGGGCTGGGGATCCAAGAGTCAAGAGGAAGGAGAGCCGGCCCCCAGGAGGAGGGTGGGATCTGGGCCTCACAGAGTGGAGGCAAGCCTGAGTCGTCAGTGCTTTTCCTGGGGGCGACACCTCACCAGGAAAGCTGTGACCGTTTCCCCTCCCTGGTGTTACTTTGGGAAGGGTTCGTCTCTGAGTTTGCAACCCAACCCCACAATGGATGTATATTTTGTGGTTTCCATCCTCACCCTCTCACACTCACACATGCACGCGCGCGCACACGCACACACACGCATCAGTCATTGTGGCTAAGTGTAATTATGATGCTGCTGGAGCATTGGATCCTGTCAAGTGGAGGAAAAGAGAGTTGCCCTTAGGGACAAGAGCTCATTGCCCTAGCCTGCCCTTCTCTGATCTCCACTGTAACAAGCCATGTAGCTCCCTTGAAATGTTTCCATAAGCATCAGGGCCGCTCTGAAGTATTAATGCTGGGATGGCCATTGGGTAACAAAGCCCCTACGAAGATTTCTTTTCCCCCTTCAATTTTGCCCCCCATTTCCTGCAAATTCCCTTAACAAACAGGTGCACCCAGTTAACCAGGTGTGGGAGACAGCCTGAGCTAGGGGAAATCTGAGGCGGAGTAAATGGAGGCCACATTATTTTCTGTCCACCTTCGAAAGGTTGGATTCCCAGAGGTGAGAAAGCAAAGAGGTCATGGCAAGACTGTCCCTGGCCAGTTTCCTTTCTTCTTTTTTTCTAAACAGGGTTCTATTAGTTCTTAGTGCATAAAGCATGGTGTAACCTCTTGAGGTTGTATTATCCTTCCAAAACAAGAATTCAAGACTTAGCAATTAGACAAGTCAGGATGAGCGCAGTTTAAGCTTTTGAGGAAAATGCCAGGCAGGGCATGACCAAGCAAAAGAGTTTCCTTTTCCTGGTGGACAGACAAAGTGAAATAGCAACAGCCATGGGGGCGATCAAATTCATGCCTTATTCAAGGTTCAGTGGCGGTTTGGAGAACTAAAACAAAAACCTAAACCAAACCCACTGCCAGTGAGTCAATTCCAACTCATAGCAACCCTATATGACAGAAAAACCAAAAAAAAGAACATTACCGTCAAGTCAATTCTGACTCATAGTGACCCTATAGGTCAGGGTAGAACTGCCCCATAGAGTTTCCAAGGAGTGCCTGGTGGACTTGAACTGCCACTATACCACCAGGGTTTCTTACATGACAGAGTAGAACTTTTTATGGAAGCAGACTTCTTTCTCCAGAGGAGTGGCTGGTGGTTTTGAACTACAGACCTTTTGGTTAGCAGCCAACCACTTTAATCTCTGTGCCACTAGGGCTACTGGCCCACTGGAAATGGTTAAACGGCTTCTGGCCCTTTCCAAATTCCGTTTTTTTTTTAAGGTCACAGGAAATAAAATGGAATCAGCACACCATCTTTGTGAGAAGGATACGGTGTGTTGCTTAGGGGCAGGCTCTAGGGTGTAATTACTAAACCTCCAAATGCCCATACAGTGGATTTTTCCACCTGTCTCCCTTGGCCAAATGGTTTATATTTCCTGACCCTCTTGAAAGCCCTCACTTGCCCCTGTTCATGCAGCCCCACTCAACCAAACTTCTCTTCCTCACGGTTTAATTCTCGAAATCTTCCAAACCTCTCCCCGAAGGTTTTTAAAGGCTTCCAATCATTTCCTTATGGTCTTTTGCCACTCTCTGGTCCTCTCTGTCACTAAAGAAAATATTAAATAAAAATTATCAGTCAGAGAAAACTTGCCTTTAGTAGAATTGGGCAGAAGCAAAGCTGCTTTCCAATCCTTTTACTTTGATTTTTTTTTTCTTTTTAAAGATAAATGAGAAGAAAGGTGAACAAAGAATTATGCTTCCCCCAAGGAGACTAACTTAGTTGGAAGCCTTTAAAATACAAAGGACAAGATTTACTGTGAAAATGTGTTCTTCACAGGGTAAATAGCCAAAATGTGGCCTCAATCCAGGATCACATCTGCAGACACCTATAAAAATATGCTGTGCCTATCACAGATGGAAATGGGGTTTTTAGTGGAAGGTAACAAAACAAATACCAAGATTGATGAAGGGGCACCAGATAGCACATGCCCTGGCCAGACCCTACTCCTGGCACTCTGAAGCCTTACCGCCTCAATCTGACAAAGAGGCCATTGGGACTGATCCACAGTGCCCTTTAGCCTTGCTTAGGTCAGTCACCATGAGAAGCCCAAGGCTCCCAGATAGTCATCATTCAGATACTAGTCTCCAGGTAACTATGCACATCTCCTATCTCAGCCTATTTCCCACGGCTTTCTAACTCTCCAAACCTTTCCACAGTGCCCTGTGGAACCCTTAGTTCATCATCAGCCACATCCCCTCTTCTCTGACAGCTCTTCCTTGAAGACTGCCACACTTCCACCTCCCCCCCCCCCCGCCCCAGCCCTCCAAGCTGTAGGCATTTCTTCCACATTTCTCATGCCACTGGGCTTGGAGGTAGAGTAGGTGCCTTCCTTGCTCCTCATTGCAATTTCCAGACCATCCTCCTTTTTTAAAAAAAGGGGAGGGGCATTGAAGCACATCAGCCTATACTAGCTACTACCCCTACTTGATGCAGTAATTTAAATATTCTAGAATCATCACTCTCCCTGATTCCTGTCATTCTCTTCAGTGTCATTCCTGTCATAATTTTTGTTGACTTCAATATTCACATAAACTCTAGTTCCCATATTCCTGCCTCCCAGTTCCTTGAGTTCTGCTCCTTCAATAATCTTCGCGTCCACCTAACCCCAGCTTCCCATCCTAATCTCAGACCATGTCCTCACTAATAATTGCAATCCTTCCATAATCTCAACTTCAAATGCCCCATTCTCTGACCCAGCTCCTAATTTCCAGATTAGTCCTTCTGGGACCCTGACTCAACAATCCAGTGACCCAAACCTGCATCTCCAATCCCCTGCCCCTACTACCTTTCATTATTCCTCATTCCCTAAAATCCTCACTGTCCTCCTCATTCAGCTTAGATTCCATGGCCAATCCTTATAGCCACTCCCTTCCCACACCTCAACTCCCTTCTCGCTTGCTGCCTTCATTGAATTCACCTGATTACACTCCCAATCCTGCTTACATCCAACTCTTCACTCTTATCTAGGCAGCTGACTGTGGCTGAAGAAATTTTCTTTTTTTTTTTTTTCATGACCATAAAAACCTCAAGCAAGTCCTTAGTGTCACCTATATTTTCTTAGCCTGTTCGCTCTTTCTGCTGGATGACTATATGACTATTTCATGGCTTCTTCTCCAACCTCTGATACTCACTCTTAGTTGATGAACTCCCTTCTTATTTCACTGAAAATCAGCTATTATAAAACACATACATGCACTATCATATTTACCAACGTACTTGCATCTGTGTTCAAATACTCTATCTCCTTCCTATTGTTGTAAACTACCAGTTAGGCTCCTAAAGCCAACCCCTCCACTGTGCTTGGGTCCCATTCCTTCTCACCTTGTCAAGGACATCACTCTAGTGATTGTCCCTCCTCCTTAGATACTGTCATTTTTTCCCTCTCTATTTGATAATTTTGGTTATCACAGAATAGGCTATTTCTCTCATCTTAAAAAAAATCCCTTGATCCCACCTCCCTCATCATTAACTGCAATACTATACTCCCTTAAAAAAAAAAAAAGAAACTAAAAAGAGTTGCCTGTTCAAGTTGTCTCTATTTCTTCTCCTCCTGCTCTTTCTTGAAGCCACTTCCATCATGCTTTTGTCCTCACCAGTCCACTGAAACAGCTCTCTCATGAGTTGAATGGTTTCCGTGTTCCAGATAATTTTATTCTATTCAGTGGTAGCAATGCTGGTTCTTCCACATCTCCTGGGGCCTTTGAATATTCTCCCAAGGATCAGCATCTCTTTTATCTGCACTCACTCCCTAGATCCAGTCTCCTGGCTTTCAATGCCACCCAAACACTTACAAATACCAAATTTATATTGCCAAGCTCTACCCTTCCCGCAAACTCCAGGTTCATACATCCAATTGCTGAACTGGCATCTCCACTTGGATGTCTGATGGATATTTTAAACTTACAATAAATCTCTTTTCTCCAGTCTGTTTTACCTGCAGGATTCCCCCATTTTATTAAAGGTGATTCCAAACTTCCACTATCTCAGGCCAAAACCCCTGGAGTCATTCTTGATTCCTTTCTTTTTCTTACTCTACATCTCATTGTCATGTACTTTGGACATGCTGTCAGGAGGGACCAGTCCCTAGAGAAGGACATCATGCTTGGTAAAGTAGAGGGACAGTAAAAGAGAGGAAGACCCTCAATGAGGTGGATTGACACAGTGGCTCTAATAATGGGCTCAAGCACAACAACAATTATGAGGATGGCGCAGGATCAGGCTGTATTTTGTTCTGTTGTACACAGGGTGGCTATGAGTTGGAACCAATTTGATGGCACCTCACAGCAACAGCACATCTAACTCATCAGCAAACCCTCTCAGCTCTATTTTCAAAATATTCCCAGGATCCAACCACTTCCCTGTCCTTTCCCTGCTACCTCCATGACCCAAGCCACTATCACCTTTTACCTGGATTATCACAATAGCCTCCTAATGGTCTCTCTACCTCTTCCATTGCCTACCCTCTCATATTATTTCTCAACACAGCAGTCACAATGATTCTTTTTGGAAGATAGAGCATATCACTCTCTGTTCAGAACCTTGAAGCAACTTCTGATCTCTCTGTTGGTAAAAGCCCAAATCCCTACAATGACTTACAAGGCCTTACTGACCTGGGTCATTGCCACCTCTCTGACCTCACCTTTCATACTCATCTTCTCACTCACTGGCCTCCTGGCTCTTCCCCAGGTAGCCAAGCATGCAGATTGACCTCAGGGCCTTTGTAATTGCTTTCTCACTTCCTGAAACACCCTTCACATAGAAATCCTGTAGGCTCACTCTCATTTTCTTTAAACTTCTGCTCAAATGTCACCTTTTCCTGTAGAAACTTTTCCTGTCCACCCTATAAGAATTAGCAACCTCACACCCATCCTATCACCCCCATCCCCTTAATCTGCTTCATTTTTCTACATGGCACTTTGTATTATCTAACATAAACATATCACTATATATTTATTTGTTTCTTGCCTGTTTCCTCTCATTAATATGTAAACTTCATGAGGGCATAGACCTTGTGTTGTTCACTTCTGTATCCCAGAACCTAACAGCCTGGCATGGGATTTCCACTCAGTAAGTATCAGTGCTGCCAAAAATATTCCCCAAAGAATGCTCCTAAACCACAGGCCAAATCGCCTCAAAATAAGAGTTTCAATTAAAAAAAAAAAAACTAGATTATTTATTCTAACCTTTAAACAAATCTATAAATGGCAAAAAAAAAAGAAAAAAAAATTTTTTTTTTTTTTTATAAATGGCAAATGCAGAGCTCACTTTCAACGCTCCTTTCTGATCTGAGAATTGTCCTTGGGGGTATTATTATTTTAATCATTAAGAAAAGAAATGACCTATTAATCAATGGTTCTCCACCCGCTTCCCCTGTGCTGCCTAACTCTAAGGTCCCTTGTGGCTACTACAGAATTTACAGAGACTAAATATTTGGAAGGATTATTTAATGTTTTAACCTTCCTGGTTTGCTTAGAACATATGATTTACTGCCCTTCGATGGTATTTTGTAGTTTATAAGATCATGTCTGAGTCAGTAAATTCCATGTTAATACCTGTAAGACTCAGGATTAAATCACTTGGTAAAAATCCTTGTTTGTAATCTAATCTACCAATTTCCTTCCTGACTTTATTTCAAAGTAAATAATAATAAGATTAGAAACCTGGTGTTTCCACTAGGGATGGAAAGCAATAATTTTATTTAAAAGATTTTCTTTCTCAGGGGTGACCTAACTTTGTGATCCAAAATCATTCTAAAATTGAAAAAAAAGTTCAGCTAACTCTATTCCCCTGATAGATTTTGTTCTCCGTGGTGCCCTTTGGCTTGCCAATTTAAGTAAATGCAACCACAATAGGTATTAAGGCTCCTCTGCTCAGAATATTCTCCACTCAGAATGGAAATCATTTGAGAGGAGCTGCCCTAAAGGTTTGTAAACCAGTTTTGAAGTACCAAGGTACAATGCTGTAGCAATGTCTTCCTGGTAAAAATCTTATGTCTTTTTCTAAAGTCATTCTGTCACTGCTCCTGAGCAATCAATGGCATCTCAGCCTCTTCTGCTGGAGCTCAAAGGGAATGGCAAACAAGTCTCCTTGGGAATAAACTAGAACCTCTAGATGTTGGTGTCATTGTCTCTTTATCCTCAAGCCATCCCACCCCAACGTCCCTCTATCTTTGCTTCTAGATTTTTCTCACTCAGTGATGAGAATTTTTCAGAACAAAGATTTTTGTCTGGTTGTCTATTTCCCATTCAACCTTTCCTTTCTTGTTCCAATAGACACACAGTATTGATGGATGAAAAATAACATGAAAAAATGCCTGCGCAAGATATTTAGAACATATGCCTCTTATGGCCCTATGGCTGAGGAAAGCTGAAGTTGGCATCATGTTGTCAGCACATTCAAACAGAAACCCAGTCATCCTCTGTCACACAGGGCTTGTGTCTCCGAACAATTAAAAAGGAGAGACAGAGAAAAAACCATAACCACCACAAAATGCCTTGCACACATGACAAGGACCTCTATCAAAGTCCCTGCACACACTCTCACAGAGGTTACTTAATATTCCAGGGATTGCCCCTCTCCACTAATAGAACTGCAGGCTATCACTGGAGGGCACTCACTTTCCCAGCACTTGACCTTGAGTTGAAATATCTGGTAATAAGGCCTTTCTTGCTTGCTTATCATTCTTCTCTTTACCTTCTCCAGGATGTAGTATAAAGAATATATCCCTCCTTTATAGAAAAAGAAAATGAGGAGAGGAACCAAAACCATGAAGGTAGTAGAACCAGACCAAACCCACTGCCATCAAGTCGATACCGACTCATAGCGACCCTATAGGACAGAGTAGAACTACCCCACAGAGTTTCCAAGGAGTGCCTGGCGGATTCGAACAGCTGACCTTTTGGTTAGCAGCTGTAGCACTTAACCACTATGCCCTCAGGGTTTCCAAAGGTAATAGAGGAAAAAAAAAAAAAAAAGAACTGCTAAAAAGGCTGGGAGGGGGTAAAGTTTTCTGTGTAAGGAAGCTGGAAGGCTGTTCTCGACTATAAACAATGACTAAACAACATAGTTATTTTGGTCTATTTCCTACTATAGCTGACCATTCTTTTGTCCAGCACTGATGAATTCATTTTGAAGTCACAGCTGTCCAGGAGAGGAAAGTAGAAACCAAGTGCCTCAAACAAGAGATGGCTCTGGGGGAGAGAATAATAACCCAAAAGACAGTTAAGAGTCAATGAAATACGCTGATTCTACTCATTCTTTGTTAATTTCTATGCCAGCCTTTGCCAGAAGGATGTTTGGTTGGTGAGGACCAGGGAGATTTCCCCACCACCTGGCAAAGAAAATAAAGAAACAAAGGAAATCAGAAAACAATCCTAACTTCCCCAGAAGCTCGTATAGCTTTGTTTTTCGGTTTCACTTATCTCCGTGGTATAGAAGCATCCCTAGGCCATTCGAGAGTGAGAAGATCCTGCAGAGAACAACATTGCTATAGTTTCTTTCACTGAAAGAAAGATACTGTAAATCTCAAACATGATCGGGTTGGAAGTTAATGGGCATACAACTTTTCCCAGGAGACTTCTCTTCTCAGGCACAGTGTTGGAACTATGGAGTAAGAGTTCCCTGCCCATCTTGCAACCTCCGCGCAGGCATCTGGCTCCTGTCCACCAGACCTTACTCAAACAAAGTTATGTAGTTATTCTTTCATGTAAGGTACAGAATGGAAGAAGCCAAGGACAAGTGTGACCTGCCCAGGTGCCAATGCCCAAACGAACAAGTCTGGCTTGGGAAGCAAACCAAAATATCAGAGGACTTACGTTCTCCCTTAGCCTCAGTGGGAACGAGTTTAAGCTCATGTAGATACTGCTGCTCAGTAGAGATTCCTGTACTCTGAAATAGACTTTATCCTCTTCTGCCTTTCCATAGGATACCTACCACTCTGGCTCCCGAAAATACATGTCAAGTGGAAATGTATCCATATTTTATGCATATCCTTGGCTTAGTGGCCTCTAGATTTTCTTTGTAGAAACTTTTTCTTCATGATGCTTCCCTGAGCTACTCTGTTGGAAGCTATGCTTGCGGGTTGCTTTTTTCATTTCTACCTTAATCTTTAATACTAAGCACAAAGGCTTTTGGTTTCAATTATATAATTGTTTATGCCCTTAGGTTCCTGGTGAATCCTGTTATTGCGCCCACCCCAAACGAGTGTGCAAGACAAGGAATGCTTATCTCAGGGGAGTGAGATGCTTCAAGTGCTTGTCAGCTTTTGGCCTTGTTACTCGTCATTAAAGAGCATCACAAATCAGATGCCTATCATGACACTCATGTGACATGTGAAATCACCAAGGAGTCAGGGTAGAATAGCCCTTGCTCCTCTATCTTAGCTTACTATGATACCATCATGATTTTCTGTGGGCTACAGGGAGGCAAAAAGGCAGGGATAAAAGGTATTTGTAATTGTAATTTGTATTTGTAATTGGCTCGATTCTAAATTTTGAGCTTAAGGAGGGTTCTAGTGTTCACTCTGCCCCACCCTCCATGCATGAGAATAAACTCCTCTCTCTACCCATATATCCTTTCCTGAAACCAGGTTCCTGAACCAGGCTCTGAGGTGACTACACTGTTCAGTTGATGGTGTAGAAGACTCCCCACTCTTCCATTTAATGACTTTTCTATCTTCACACTCCCTCTCGTATCTTTAGGACAAGATGGACCAGTGAAGAGAAAAAAATATTTCTACATTAAGCTTGGACACTTAAGCTCTTCCACTGTTTTGGTGTAAGTGGAATGCTCTGTACGTGAACCAACATCTGTTCTGTGGCACAAACTAAAGACCCTATCCTCTGGAAGGTCTGATCATTACTTTCTGAGCTTGATGGCATTCAACAGTGAACAGGTGAGTTGCAGGAGGTGGTCTCAGGATTCCCTGGTCCATGGATGTTTACAGAATTCACCATTGCAATCTTGGGACAAAATCAATGTCTCATAGGGATTCTCAGGAGAGGTTTATTAGTCTTAGGAACGCCCATGCAGCCCTTCTTTCAGGCTTTAAACAGGGAGTAATTATTATGGGTCTGGGAATTCATTGTGTATGTGAACTGCCTTATACTTTCACTTATGCTTTCAGAACTAACTCATGCCCTAATATTGAAATCCGGCTTGCCATGTCGAACTTAGATAAGTGAGGCAGAGGTACCCAGAAGGAGAATGTAAGGGCTCTCCCTTGAGGCTGCCCTCTTCACTGTGGGTGGCCAAAACTACTGACACCTCATGACTCCCCTATGCGGATTCCTGAGGACTCCCCTTCCCATGTAAACCTCTGCAAGAAATCCTCCATCCCAGTTTAATTCTTGACTTCTTTATTTATGTGGTTGACATGCTACATAAAAAATTTTTTCATAATAAAAAATTATTCACAAATGTCTCAACCCACAAAGTTCAAAAACATTTTTGTCATTTCACCTTCAACTTTTGATTATTACAGGAACTTTTCTATCCTTTACTTGGTTTTCAAAGCTCTCTGTTCTTGCCTTTTCAGTCGTCTCTGTAGACTTAGGTGGATTGTGGGTACATATGTATGAATAGTTCTGTGAAGAAGGATTTCCATGGGAACTATTTGGCTACATCAGCTGCCTGGATGAACAATTCAGGCAGCATTACTCACAGAGCTGAGAGTTGGAAAGTCAGATAAGTTTTAGTTCTGCCAAGAATTTTCTATGTAACCTTTGTTTTGTCTAATCATAAGACTTTGCTGTGCTTCAACTTCTTCAGTTGTAAAATCATAAGTTTCCTTGCCACAAGAGGCCATGTGGACAAATGACTATGGTAAACCATCCCATATCCACATACCAACTACAATTCATGGTTACTCGGACATGTGCCACAGGGTAAGAGTGGTGGAGGCCTAAGTAGGCTGCTGGTGATCCTAGATACTCCATCCTTCTCCAAGGAGAGGTAACAGAAGCCAGCCTAGATACTTGCCATAGATCAGGGCCCCTCGCCACTTTTTTTTTTTTTACATAGGAATTAAGCTAAGAATACTCAAGGAGCAACTCCTTAAATATCTATGTGATCCATTCTTTCATTGTGTCAGCTACCAAGAAATAACCAACACAATTGTCCTGGTCATTGTTAGGGCTGGGGACTGTCAGAGGCATCTAGTAACAAAGTTATTCTCTTTCTCTGCTCCAAAGTACCCAGTTATGTATGCAGACTCTGTTCTCAGCCATTAAAATATGCAGGGGTCGGGGAGAGCTGACTGAACTAGAAATGGTTGGGTTCTGGTCTTGAAGCATTAAATACCATTACATGCTCAAACTCTCTCAACCTCCCATCCAAATTGTATGTGTGTGTGTTTTGAGAGTGGTGGACTATTTGGAGCTGACTCAGAATATAGAATACCTCATGATCGATAAACTCAGAAAGACAAGAGAATGTAACAGATGAAAAGTTAATGAGGGGAAACAGCTGTAAGTGCCCTGACTGACTTCCAGTTGCCTGTATACTATTTTGTTATTCTTAGTGAGAGTCCTACCTGAATGTTTCTCCATCCTCATTGCTTCCTGACTACATGCAGTCTTGATATTTTCCCTGCTCCTGACCCTGGGAGATATATAAAGGAAGAATTAGTGAATCTTCCAAGGCACTCATTCCTATCCCTACCCCCATTGAAGACAGGCTTCTCCACCCAGCTAGTGTTGTTTTCAAGAGTTGTGGGCACATATGGATATAAGTGTATCTGAGCAACAGGACTGTCTGTTCTCAAGAAGCCTGGCTGCTGCTTCTCCATCCTTTTAGCACTGAGCTGTTAACAGGACATCAGACAACCACACAATTCCTTGGGGGTAAAATAGGGACAGTCAGCAGGATAACTAGGTTGTGCCATCATGAAAAAAGAAAATCGTCCCTTCACATAAAGCCTGGATATTTCTGTCAAGCTTTAAGGTGTCAGTTATCCACAGGCTAGGTAGAGCAAAAGAGAAAATTCTGGCCCGACAAACTGCAATATGTCCATCTGGTTCTAAATGAGTACTTTCGTCTGCCAAGAATGTATCCCTCTTCCTCCATAAAGTGATTGCGATTGGCAATTTGGGATCTATTTGTTAGGAGTGTGTTGTCCATGCATGCATCGGTGTGTGCAGAAGCATGAGGGAGAACATGGAAAAGAGATCAAATTAGGTGCAGTTGTACTGTTCTGGTGGGAGTGTGGAAGCAATTTATGTTACTGAAAGTGCAACTCAGCCAGAGGCAGCATAATAGCCCAGTCTCTGTTTTGCAGATGGTTCTTACGTCACAGCCAAAGGGAACATTAAAATAGCCCTTGATTTCAGAAGAACATGATCCATTACAATTAAAATGTGACAATGACACAGTTAACTATATAGATTGCTTGGAATATAACTGAGGTTTCAGGCAGGCATGCTCTTTTTTTTTTGTTTTTCTTAATGTCCTTTCTGGAAACAGGTAATATTCTCATCTAAGAAAAGCAGGCAGTTCAGCGCATTCACATTCCTGTGGCCACATCCCCTGAAGCTACACTCCTGTCAGATCTCAGACTTTGGGCATCTGAGGCAAAGAGGACGAATGGAGTCAGGGCCTGGTAGTTTGGGTTCTGTGCGTAGGGGTGGTGTGACAAGTCACTTTCACTGCCCAGGGCCGTAATCAGGGGCTGTCTGTGTGCTGTCAGCTGAAGGGCCCAGGCAGTGGCTCCAGGTTAATGTGGCCTCTCTGTGGACATTCAGGACCTCACAGATGTGGTTGTATCTGGGTTCCTCGCTCAGCCCAGGGTGGGCACAGTCACAGCTGAAGGTAGCCATGATGTGGTTCTTGCTTTCCTGGCACTTCCCTGGACAGCTGTTACTTTTCCTGGAATTTTGGCATGGGGTAAAACAGCTTCCATGTATGGGTAGCGGTGGTCCTCAGAAACTGCTTTTTGTCTTCATTTGTTATTTTTCCTCTTTCTGCCTCTCAATTTACATGTAGAAAAAGAGAACAATAAGTATAATTCTATCCTCAGTCTGATTATGTCCAGGAAACAAGGACCAAATTTAAGGTAAACCTTCCCTTCCTGGGGGCGGCTAAAGGAATGGCCATGTGGGAGGTCTTCAGCCTTGGGTCTTGCTCTTTCTTTGAAAGCTCCCTATTTTCTGAAGCTATCATCAAAGCCCGTAACCAGGGAGAACGAAGACTCATGTGTAAGCTCCTGGCTTTACTTATGACATAAAGTAAGCTACTGCTCCTGTGAAGACCCTTGTCCTTTTCCTTCCTCTTGTCCTCTCTCAACTTGTACAGGTATTTATAGACAAAAACTTATGGGTCAAATTGCCTCCTGTTTACATTCTAAATTTCTTGAGATTTTGGCCCTTCAATAGACCCACAGAGATTTAGGAACATTCTCCTTCATGAGAATGGGTGCCTTTCCACCCTCTTGCCAGATGTTACCAGAGTTTTTGTTTCATTACTAAAATAACATGTCTTATAATACAATGAGCTGGATTTTACTTGAAAATGTTAACTACCTCATTATCAAGAGCAGGACTATCCAGACTCAACAGGATTTTTGAGAAGAAAAATTCTCCCTCTAGGCTTACGTTTTAATTTTCACCAGGTTATGTCCCAGTTTCTCACATTTTTTTTTGCCCCCTTTTGCCAATATTGATTCCTCTACCCCCTTCCTGTCTCAGTGAAGAATGGACTTTGTTCACTTTTTTGAAGAAGAGACTTGTCACTGCCTGTAACTTATTTGACTTTAGCTCTCTATAGTACACTGTAAATTAGCAAACAGTGGCAGAAGATGCCTCCCAAAGGGGAATAATTCATGACCAATGACATAATGAAATTTATAGAAGAGGCTGGCCAAGAGGAAAAGGAGCTTGATTGGCTACCAGAGCAGTTCAAATGAAAGGACAGTACCAGCTCCAAGGGTTTCTTCAGAGGGACAAACACAGACTGACACTGATTAGAAAGAATAGAACAAATAATGGGAACAAAGTGGAAATTATGCCAGATAACTCTGAAGCAATCTGAGGCAGTAGAATAAGAAGGCTGATAGACATGGAAGTAGGGTGAGAGAAAATGCCAGATAAAATTAGGACATTGAATGGGGAAATGAGAATTTTTAACAATTCTTTGCAGATTGCTGAGCAGAATACCAAGGAAGGGAAAAAAGGATGAACAGGGCTCAGAGAATAAAGAGGCAGGAGCACCACAGAATCAGAGGTGATATTGTCTCCTCCAATGTAATGAATCCCTTCATATTAACATAGAAAGGGATAGTTCAGAGGCCGAAATTCTCTCTGAGGCAACACATGCAAACCCTAACCTACTTTATACAGATAAGAGGGAAACTGCTCAATAACCTCAACTCTCATCTTCTCTTTGGGAGAAGTGACCTTGTGGACAAAGCCTTAGAAAGTGTGAGAATCCACAGAGCCCAAGAAATATCACCAAGACAAGGTCATGAACAGCACAACAGTTCCCCCTAGTCTAGCCTAGCATACGTACAAATATGTGAAATACCAAGCATGTAGCATGATACATTGGTCCTATTGCACCACCATGCAATACAGCTGTGTGACCAGTCAGCCTGAATTGTGACAAGGTCCTTGTGGTACTGAAAATATTAAAAAAAAAAAAAAAGCCTACAGATTGGATCAGTCCCACCAGAGATCAGGTTGTTAGAGACTCAGTCTAGGATGTAAAGCACTGGGTACAAGCTCCACTCAGTGCATATGAAAAGCTCCTGATACCTAACATTTCATCAATATTCTTCATGGTCTCTCCTTCTAAGCTTACTCCTGGGTTCACGCAGATGTATTATTTCAAGTACACTCTACTAATCACAAAACAATCACCAAATAACATAGAAAGGCCAAGCACAACTGAGAAAAATCCACATTCATATTCAAAATAATAATCAACATGGAACCATATACATGTAGTATATTGCTGTGATTGTGCATAGGTGCAGAAATAAAGACATAGATGTCGGCGACTCATCCTCAGGTTTTACTGCAGGTTCAAGTATCCTGTGGGCAAGATAAACTCCCTTTCAATTATAATTGATAATAATGATATCAAATATTTATTAGTGTCTTCCAAGTACAAGTAACAAACACCTCTGTTAGGGGTTATGGGAGATAAAAAGTTGAATAAATACATGGCCCTCGACCACAGGGAGCTTATAATCTAGTGGGGCAGATGAGATGTATAACCAAATAACTATAAAATAAGGTGGTCTGTGATAGCTATCCCTAAAAAAAAAAAAAAAAATTTTTTTTTGGGAGACAGAATTAAAGTGTTATTGGCATTAATAAAATGCCTAAACATTTTTCTGGATGTGAGATGAAGGAAAGTGGACATGGCAGCTACTTGGCAAGAATCTAATTGGATTAATAAGAAGACATGTTTTTAGAGATGGCTGTAGGCAGATATGTGCAAGAGATTAAAGATGCAACAGAGAGAAGTACTATTGGCTGGAGTGCCCTCCAGAAGTCAGGAGTGCATATCAGAGCATGCGGCAGAGGAGCACTGCGCTGGGAGGGAGAATGGAAAAGATGGATGGCAAAGGACAAAGGAAATCTCTAAGTACGGAGCAGAGGTTATGTGAGATCTCAAAAATCAGATATCTCTTCTTAGTAACATAATAGCATAGATTGCCTGTTGAAAGACAGGAGCGAGAGGAGAGTTCAGGGTTAAGGAATATGAAAAACAAATTTAACAAACACTTGGAGAATGTGACAGGGAGTCATCACTGGAGAAATAAAAAGAGATGGCCAAGCAGGATAGGGTTCAGGTGATAATAAATGGGTTGAATTTGCGTGCATCAGCATCGGTTTAGGACTCTCTCTTTTCAGAGATGGAATAGATGATGGGTGTGTGAGATACAGAGTTAAATAAGCAAGGCTGGTGTGGTGGGAAGCTTAGAGAAAGAAGAGATTGCTGGTGAGAATACTGTTAATATGGGTGAACACAAGGTCAGACCAGGGAGGGCGGCAAATGAAGCCAGAGGGCTTTATACGACAGAACAACAGAGGGGGCTTGAAGGAAGACTAAGATAAAAAGTGCAAGGTTGTGGTCAGAGAGGGAATATCAGCGTTTTAGCTATGGGAGAAGGAATAATTCCAAAAGAAGAAGTGCAGGCATGGTCATGATAGTGAAGAGCTAAATCTCAGCAGTGTTATTATTATTATTAAAATAACATACTGGATAATATCTTTGACTCATACCCTGAAACCACAAAAGATTAAATCTGCAGGTATAAATATACACATTTATGCACACCTACTTATAAATAATAATGCATACATTTAAATACCTTATACTTACACATTCATATACTATATGTGAATATAAAATACATTCCATTTTAAAATATTCTATATCCTTCACAGAGGCAACCTAGGAACATACTATGTGCTCTGTAGACATTGGTTTAACTGAACTTACATAAAAGCTTTTATTTATTCTTTTCTGCATAGTGCTGGAATCTGCTCCACTCCCTGAAACACAACACTAAAATACTTACAGATAAAGAGAGTTCGGGTTTAAAGTGTGGAAAAACCAAATCTTTAAAATAATAGTTTCATAATGGGCTTTTGTGTTGTGCTTCTTAATTGTGCCTTTAACCCTTGGACTGAGTTCCATTTCTTCTACCTTTGCCAAAACACAGATTGTATACACCAGAATCTCGTGGTTACCAGGAATTCAATTTACCTACTTTACTTTCTACCTTCAGCTCTCATCAGGAGCTCTTGCCCTAATCACACCAGCCATCATGTTTTAAACCTTTTATGCTTCTTGGAACAATATGTGCCCACAAATATTTTTGGGTTCTCAGATTTCTCAGGAGGCTGGTTGTCCCACTAAAAATATATGCTGCCCTTCAGTGGGAGCTCGTGTAATGGCGAAAAATGAAGGAAATGTTCTTTGGCAAAGATTCGCTAAGGTAGAAGGCTTAGGTAAGAGGCAGTGCATCCAGAAAGTGTAACTGGGTGAAAATTTTGTCTCTTGGCTTTTGTATAGCTAGATAATCCTTGTGAGCGTATTTATGGTTTCCTGTGTTTTTGTGTGATAGTTAGGGACCTCTGGTGAGTTTGGGTTTTTGCGTGTGGGTGTGTGTATGCGTGTGTGTGATGCAGTAGTTAAGAGCTACAGCTGCTAACCAAAAGGTTGGCAATTCGAATCCACCAGCCGCTCCTTGGAAACCCTATGAGGCAGTTCTACTTTGTCCTATAGGGTTTCTGTAAGTTAGAATTGACTCAATGGCAATGGATTTGGTTTTCAGATTTGGCATTATATTTGGAAAACCAGTGTAACAAAATGGAAAGCGCCACCCTCCAAAGATCCTTGGGTCAGACAGAGCCCACTAAACATTGCACCAGACTGCTGACAACATTCTGTAGGAAAATATATGCCCACATGAAATTTCCAAAATCCCTATTAACAACCAAAAATTTGAACATACTCAATTAGTAAGCATGCATTACATTACTGAAAACGCAAGCCATCATCAAAAAATTCAAAGCATGAAAAATTGGAGCTCAAAATTCACTGTGATGAGCACTGAGATGGATGCAAATGGACACAATGGAAGAGAAATGTGAAAATTCCTAACTTGCCCCATTAACTCCCTTACTGCTATCCTAACCCATCACTCTGAGCAGAATTTTTTTTCTTCAATATTGAAATTAGAGACCCCAAACTTCACCAATGACCCCAAGGCATGGAAATAACACTTACTCTCAGTTAAGGTTATTGGTGCAGGCTTTAGTTATGGGAATAGATGGGCTAATATAGTCTTAGTCATAGAACCCCTCAACCTTGCTCTACCAGAACCGAGACAGGAATAGGGCCTAGGACCACATTTGGTCTGGGGCTCCTGTGTATTTGAGTCAGTGTGGTTGGAATGGGACAGAAGTGGAGATATATTCAGATATCCTCTGGCTTTATATATAAATACTGGGAACTCTCTAAACTAGATTGGAATCCTACATCTAGACCAATATTGGAATTTCTTACACTGAACAATCTGTGTTTTAGTGATGTCCCCAACATCTGGTAGGTCTAAAAAAGAACTGCCCCACAGGTTAAGTGGCTCCTTAACAGTTAGTATGTGTTGGGATAATCGGGCACCCCTGTGGAGATGGGGAGGAAACACTGATGGCGTAGTGGTTAAGTGCTACAGCTGCTAACCAAAAGGCTGGCAGTTCAAAACCACTAGGCACTCCTTGGAAACCCTATGGGGCAGTTCTACTCCGTTCTATAGGGTCACTATGAGTCGGAATTGACTTGATGGCAATGGGTTTGGTTTGTCTTGGTTATGGAGGTACGGAAGTATATAATACAGAGCAATTCAGCTAACTGGAAGAGCTGGGACAGGAAACAGATAATGACAGTAATTTTTGATTATCATAATATTAATTTAATTTGATCTTTCTAGTTGCCTACTCAGTAACCCAATGGAGGAGAAACAGTCTTCCATCTTCTACAGAAAGAGTCACAGTCCTTAACCGACCTCCAAAAACCCAAAACCAAAGCCACTGCCGTCGAGTCGATTCCTACTCATAACGACCCTGTAGGACAGAGTGAAACTGCCCCATAGAGTTTCCAAGGAGTGCCTGGCGGATCTGAACTACCAACCTCTTGGTTAAGAGCCATAGCACTTAACCACTACAGCACCAGGGTTTCCTAACCGACCTCGAAATGTATTTAATTTAAAAATTCATAAATTACACTCATTTCAATGACTATTGACAATAATTCCTTTTTTTTTTTTTAGGAGTCCTACTCCCATGTCACAACAGCCTTAAATAAAAGCAGGTGGAAAATGAAATACATACATGTATATATATGTTTTTATACTCTAGAATCTATCCTTGCCCTCTACTCTGTTACCCTTAGTGTTCGCTCCTCTCTTTCTCTTCTCCTGTATCATAACTAATTCCCAGGAAAAGGAATGGTAACTGTTGTGAATGTAAATCCCTAATATGGCTTAATTTGACCCCTTTCCTGGAATTATCCTCACTTAAATGAGAGATGAGCAGCTCAGTGCTCAAGGAATAAATCTGTGGGGGCAGCCAGTAGTTGGAGTGGGGTAGGAATGAAAGGGAAATGTCCTTCCAAAACCTCTGAAATCACACCATGGACCACACATAATTTGTAAGGCCAGACTCACTCTAGTATAACTGTCCACCTCCTTCTTCTCAAAAAGAATTCCTTAGTCAGGCAGAACATTCTCTGACGTCCAAGTAAAGAAAGCAAATGTTCTACAAAAACATTTGGCAGCCCACTGAGCACGCATTCCATATATGGCTTTGGGTTTAGAGAGCATGTAAGGTATGGCTGCAGTACTTGGAAACGTCAAATTATTCGTCAATAGCACAGTCGTTACATCATCTATACACGGATCTGCTTCTTTCCTAACACAACAAAACAGATGCGCACAGGGTGTCAAGCAATGACAGGGCTTTTTTAGAAAGATAGGAATTAAAGGAATAAAATGAGTTCTGGACTAGCTTTTTCCAAAGGCTATTGCCCAAACAATCCAGGCTACTCTGTCTCTAATTCTTGAACTGGCTAAAAATCAAACAAAACCAAAGAAATCCTAGTTCTTAAATGAGATGTGCAGGTGACCAGCACGCTGCAGTTTTGGTAACATGGTTTCTTTATCTCCCACACAGAAAATGCCCCCCTCGGGCAACCCCTATGGTTGTGGAAGACTGGGTGGGTGATATTCACTTAATGGTATAAACGGAACTCCTATTTTATCACATTACACATGCGTTTTGGCACGACTGACACCACCAACATTTAATGGAATCATTTGGGATTTTTGTTCCACCCAATCACAACATGGCTGTGGCCACTACAGGGAAATACACATCAAAGACGTTTCCCAAGCTCTGGCTGAGGATATACAGTGACATACTTTGAAAAAACAAGACCCACTGTACATGCATCACTCTGAAGGGTGTGCACATTCCTGACTCAGGCAAATTCAAGATACAGATTATCTGGGAATGCTGACATTGAAGCGCTGCCAATGAAAGGGATAACACGGGACCACAACCACCAGCGACCCTTCCGCAGAGGAAGAGAATGGCAGAAGGTAAAGAAAGAGCCAAAGCACTGATTCTGAAGAAAAATGGAACGTTATGTGCTCCTGAGGGTGACTGGAATCTCTCGCTTTTGGATGGATTGGGTCTCTGTCTGGACCCATCTGTGGTACAGATGAGGCTTACCGCTGAATTGATCCTCATGTATTTGGCTTGTTATTTTGGAATTAAGTGACATCTAGAACTTGACAATGCTCAGCATTCCCTTCTTTAAGCTTTCTTGAACAGGTCATGAATGTCTTACTTGGTCCCAATTCAAACATTCAGTTGAAGAAAAGTGACCACCTGGAGCCAAATAAGGGGTTCAGAAAAATGAAATTATCCAGCTGACAGCTTCTGTAGATGGGAGGATAGGAAAAAAAGGTAATGTCATATGCCAGGTAAATGGATTTGGAAATTTCATCCTGTGGTAAAGACTGAAAGGCCACCACCCTTCACAAAGCCAACAGTCCAGCAAAAGAAATTCTATTTGTCTGGTTAACCCAAAATCAGGTTCTGAATACCTGGCTCAAGGCAAATAGCACCTTCCTGCCGGTAGAAATGAAGACAAGGCGAATATACAGCCAGGATTGGTACCGTCCCCGACACCCCCTCCCTTTTATCTCTAGAATTAGCTTTCACAACCTTTTTAAGAGAATCATCTGGCCACTGAATTCTGAGGAGATCTGGTAATCTTTTCTAGAAAAGCATGTGAATTTATAAGGCGTGTAAACTAGATCGTACATGCCTCAAAAAATAGAGTGAGGAGACATTTTTTGGGGTGTGCTCGCAGTGTTGCTTTCTAAGGGGAGTGGGAGAGGGCGGGAGAGGAAGAAGGAGTCAGAGTGATTGAAAGGATTGTTAAACATCAGAGGGGGCTGCTGGGAGATTTTTGAAATCTGGAGCTTCCTGAAACCTCTCAGCCACACCAAAAATAGGAGGTTAATTTGACCTAAATACTGTTCTAAACCCTTTTGGGAATCTCTCCTACCCTAGGTTCTGACAGTAAAAATATAGTGCCACCAGCCTGACTTTGCAAGGAATGCTGGCAACCCGTGGTCTGCCTCAGACAGGAGCTAAACCTGGGGTTTGCTTAGTCAAATCGGACTCTGCAAAGCTCGGGCCAAAGCACAAGAACACTTTTCCCACCCTAATGAGAAGACTGAGGGGCCAGGGTGGGGCGGGCAGGGGAGGTGGGTTAGGGATACAAATTCCTTTCTCCTGGTTTTCTACCACAGTGGCCTTCATCCTCATTCACTGTTCCCAGATGCCCTGAAGCAAAAGCCATACGAAACAATTCCCCAAATGGAAAATGAAAACTCATAACAAAACACTTATCCCCTTCATTCCCATCCCCACCCCACTCCCTCCAGCCCAACACCCTGAATACTCACAAGAGAACACTTTATCTATACAAAATTAATTAGAAAACAAAATATTTACATATGAAATAAACACCATCTTGATTTCTGTCACCAGTGGAGACTGACTGAGCCCCCTTTGTTCTAGATTGCTGTTCGCTAGGTTAGTTGGTTTGGTTTTTTTTTTTCTTTTTTTTTTAATTTTATTTTATTTTAAAGGGGTGAGGTAAGAGGAAGAGTGAGGGGATGAGCCCCTGGCTCTTGGGCAGAGTCAGGGTGAAGCAATGTTTATATGGCCCTTCTCCTTCTTCCTCATGGCGATGCCTCACGCCCTCTGTTCTCTCTCTCCCAAAGTCTGTCCTTGAATCTAAGGTAAAGCACTCCGTGCTCCTCTCCAAATTTGTGAGAGGTTCAGCCCCTTGTCCCCAGGTTCATTTTAGAAAGAAAACAAAGCTTTACAAGGCCTTCAGTTGGCTTTAAAATGAAAGATACTGAGGTAAAAATCAAGAAGGAGAGTAGGGGACAGCAGTCAAGGGTGGAATGAGGGAGGGTAGTGAGTCAGGGCAAACAGGAAGGCAAAGAGCAGCCCTGGAGGGTGAGACTTGAAGAGACATGGCAGCTTTCTTCCAGAGCAGGATGAGCACCTTTCTGGTTTATGTGTCCTGTGTGCAACAAGGCGATCCTGCTGTCAAGCTTCCAAACAGACCTGGGGCACTTTGGATGCCACCCTGTGTAAGGGGGAGGATAGCAGGACAGTGGAACTGACCCACACAACACCCCTCCCCCAAGTTTCAGGACAGGCAGTGACAAATATTTATTTCCCTTTGCAAGTTTTCGACTTTAAGTGAAGGGAGTATCACATCGACCAGTACCCTCTTCCCTGGAGTTTTATCATTTTTATTCTTGAATGGTGCAATCTGAGCGGGAAGGAAGGTGTTGCGGGAAGGTGGAAGGGCTTCTGCCAAGAGTGTTCACACTGGGCTCAACGCCACATTCTCAGGAAGCTACGCCCAACGAGGTAGCAGGAGAGTCCCTCCCCTCCTGCCCTACCCCACCTCCAAAATTTCTTCCCCTCCCTCCATGATCCTGAGTTATGCTCCTAGAAGTAAGCCCATTTTTCTTAACTGTCTATCCCATACCAGTTGTAATCAATTCTGGGGGAACAAGCCTGCTCTCCTAGCTCCAGGTTAAGCAAGAAGGGATCAAAGCACTGAAAACATCCCCCTCTCTCACTTACCCTACCATAAAACTGCTCCCCAGTTCTTCAAAGCCTTATTTAGCTTTTCCCCACACCTTAGCCAGCTGAGGGTCTAAAACGTTGAAAAGAGCTTTATAGGATCATTTGCTCTCAAATGTGAGCAAAGAATCATGGCTGGTCTATTTTCCATTTAGCTTTCCTGGAAGGTTCTTTACCAAAACCGGCTGAAGCTACTGACAATCACTGAGAAATTATTTTTGTAATTTACTTTTGTAGGACTGCTCCCCAGTTTTTTGTTCAGACTGGAGAATCTTCTTTATTAAAAACTTTCTGTCTCACTCAGAAAGGGTGAAGGGGACAGACAGCCAAAATTCAGATAACATATGTCCATCTCTGTTTGTATATAAGCCAAAACAAGCAGATTGCTTAGGGATATTGAAACAAAAATTCAAGGCTGCCTTCTCTACTTTTATAGGCACCTAGCCACACACGTATGCAGGTGAACATGGACACACATGCATACGTGATCCAGCCACTCTTACCTCCAATGCACCATGGCATACTACTATGATGTCCTTTCTAGGTTGTTCAGGAATCTACTCATGCCTCCAACGATGACCTTTCCTTGCCGTTCACCACTAATGAGCTCCAGGGAGTTAAAGCAAACATGTTTTGGCTTATATATAAACACATATGGCCTTCTACCCTCTGCTTGGACCACAATCCCTAGACAGATGTCGTCTAAGCAATAAGAATTTAGCAAAAGCCCTTTTTCATTCACGAGCATTACGCTAAGTAGTTTTACTTAGATGCTCTTGGTGCCTCTCCTGTGCTCACGTGGCCTCCTTTTGCTTCTCTAGCTTCACTCAAAGTGGGTGGCAAGGAGCCCTTCCCCGCTAGGTGGAAGCTTGTCTTCAGTCACTTCCTTCCTCCACTCCACCCTCCCATGTTGAGATAGCCCATTTCATCCTATCACGGGAGCAGCCATGGCCGACAGATGGGGAAAGGAGGAGGTAACTGTGAAAGGGAGAAGAGATGGTGCTGGTCACCAGGGTTGCCCTCAGTGGGAATCAGAACTCCAGGATCCCATAAGTAAATTAAAATAACAAGAAGGAACAAATGGGAACCAAGTCCACCCCCGTCACCCTCCATGACATGCGCACCACACGACCCACAGACCTACCCTTCCCATACCCACCTTAACCTCTCTCTTCCCTCACTCAGACATCAGACTCAATACTAGAAAGTTTCTCATAAACATGCCCATTGCTGGAGCCATTGAAAGCCCTGGGGTTTTTGTTGTTAGGCACACAGGGATTGGACTGGTTCCCTATACAGATGTCCTTCTGGAAACGGCCTGGTACAGCCCCATGAAGGGCCGAGACCACCGGCTTGTTGGTGACAAGGGCCCGGAAGTCTGGCCTGGCTTTCGGTGCCCCCGCCACCGTGGGCTGCCTGAAGAAGTAGGATTTGCTGCCATGGAGCAAGCACTGGTCATCCCCAAAAGTGGGGATGAAAGGGTTTTGCGTGACCCGGTCAGGATAGAGCGACTTGCTGAGCATGTAGCTGCTGCCGGGGTTGTTGTGGTGGTGGTGTCCGGCAGTGGGCACTGAGGACTTGTTGTTGGCAAACGTGCTCTCACCAGCTGGCATCTCAAACATGTGGGCATAGGGACTCCCATCCAGGAAACGACCCTTGTCTTTCAGGCTCACGCTGCGCGGGGCCAAGGCGGCTTCTTCCTTCTGCAGGTCCACGAAGGTGTCATAGGAGTGCTGCCGGCGCAGTTTGTTCCGGGTCTTCTTCTGGGCCTTGGAATTAGTTGGGCTCTGAGGATACTTGGTGGTGGAGGCATTTGACGTCACTGCCACGGGGGCAGCTGGCTGGTCCAGCTCCTGCAGGGAGTTGTCCTCGCTGATGTCATACAGGTTACCTGCCTTCTTGCAAGCCTCACACCGGATGCATGCCTGCCTGCCCGAGTTCTGTCCTGCCACCGTGGTGGAGTAGTTGTGCAGCTTCGAGGGGCAGCTGCGGCAGAAGTTGCCCCCAGATCGGTCTTCCCAATCCATGTTGGTCAGGTTCTTCTCCCAAGGTGCTGGCACCCCACTGACCACACTGTGTTTGTCACCCTTGAGGTGTGACCTGTTGGTACAGGGTCCTCCACCACTAACTGAGTCGCGCTTAAAGTCATCACCCCGTTCCTTGTAGATATCCGTCAGGTCCACATGCTCCCAATGAGGTGAGTTCTCCTTTGTTCGGAACTGGTCCAGGTAGAAATCCCGTAGCCCTTCCTTGTCCCTGAAGTAGCGCTTGTGATCAGGGGAGCGGGGTGGTCGGCGGCGATAGGCCAGCTCGATCTCATCGAATTCCCGTCGGGACTTGGCCGAGGCTGGCCGCTTCTTCAGGCTGTCCTTATATTGCTGCTTACGCCTTTTGGCAGCATTGCCCTCAATGTTTCCATAGGTGACAGTGTGGGTGGAGATGTCAGAGACATCAGAGCGGATCAAGTCATCATGGCCACTGTAGCGGTCGCTCTTGAAGGAGAACTTGCCGTACAGGTCACTTAACTGGCTGTGTTTGGAGGAGGCTAGGCCAATGTCCAAGGGCTTCTTGCTAATGGACCTTGGCTGGGTGGTGAAGGGTGGGTTGTCACAGTCATAGAGCCCGTCAATGGAGCTGGTACTGCCAATGCTGTGGGGCCGGTGGTGATGGTGATAGTGATCTTGGTACACGTTGCTGTCCTTCAGCTGTAGGTTACCAAAAGTTCTCTCCACCTCACTGATATAGTCACTGAAAAGGTTCTCCTCGCAGGGTGGGTTGTTGTAGGATTTGCAGTCGGAATGTGTGAAGCTGCGGCGGTGCTCGGAGATGTCATAGACAGATGACTCGCGTCGGATGAAGTCCAGGGCGCTCTGTGGGGAGCCATTGACACCAGACAAGTTAGCCATGTTCTTGGCTGTGCGGAGCAGGCGCAGGATGTTGGAGTGTGTGTTGTTCATGGTTGCGGTGGGGGAATTCATCACTGATTGGCGCTCCTCGATAGCCACTCCATGGATGCAGCTGTAGATACCCTGAAGCAAGAAGGGGGTAGGGCGGATTAGGTCTCTGGTGGGCTAAAACTGACCGTAAAGAATACTACCCTTTCCCAACAATTACCTAACTGGATAAGAAGTCAGAGGAAACATGAAGTAGACAGTCCAACATACCCAAAGAAAGACGTGGCTACAAGTTTACCTGACTATTCCCCTAAATTTAGTAAGTTTTACATAATGGTCCAAGGTCAATGACCTGATTAAGTTTAGGTAAGCTTATTAAAGAGGGTACATGGCTACACTAAGCGACTTGAGCAAATGGGTGGAAATCACAAGTCACTTGGTGTAGCCATGGATCTCTCAGATAGCCTGCCTAAACTTAACCAGATCACTGACCTTAGCTCATTATATGAAACATGCCTCGACTGCATTGACTTACATCAATTTTCCTTTCTGTGCCCAGGTTTTTACATCTTAAAAATGAGGCCATGAAACTTTCACTTTGACAATTCTCTAAGTATGTTTCATTCTTGGCCAGGATCTTCCCAGAAGGTGGTAAAGATGGCCAACACTCTTGAAATGCTTACCCCTCAGCAGAAGGAGAGACTCTCTCACCCAAAGGCATTAGCCAAAAGCCTGTGGCTGCCTCTCACTGCATTTCACATAGCCATGTGCCATCCTGCATGAATTACTATGAAGGAATACATATGGTAATATATATTGCATTTTTGTGGGGTTTTTTCCCCCTAAATACAAATTATGTCATACTCAAAAATAATGACGCCATGGTATTAACCCATAGCGAAAAATATCGTCAGCCTCTTGGAAATAAATGGCAATGCTCCTCAGATGCTGAGGCTGGTATGCCGTGGCTGACTGCCCTTGGCTGACAATAAACCCCAGAGGGAGCTCCGGAGCTCGTAACTGCGACCCTTTTCCAGCCCTGAAAAATTTGAGCAGCTTTTAGAATTTTGGCCACTAAATAACAGCTGAGCAATTCTCTTCTTGAGCCACGCAGGAACCACATTTACAGAGAGAATTAGGAAGCCCTGGGGTCAAAGAAGGATATTTTTCCTGCTGTGCCCTGCACGGTAGGAGGGAAGAATTAGGACAAATATCAAGTACTAAATAGGAGTGAATAATTCTCCTGTTGAATTCTCTCACTTATTCTCTCGTTAATTTCTCTTTTCCTTCTTACACTGTCTCACTAACCTAGTATTATCATAAATAATTAATGTCTTAACAAATTAGTATTGATTGAGAACTCCCTGTATACAGCTCCTTGTACAGGGGCTTTGAAGAACATGTACCAGGAGAGGGAATGGGTTAGGTTCCCCAAGGGCCCACTAGGCTCAACTCTAAAGTCAAACCAAACTACTGCTAATATCTTGCTCCCTGCCTTGAAAGGTAGATAAACTTGGAACTTTTCTTCCTGGTTAAGGAAGGTATTTGAAGAGAAGCTTGTTTGAATTGTGTCTTGGGAATTCATTTTGAAAGGGAAGTTGTCCCAGTGGGTGGGAATGAGAGGAAAGAACGTTAGAAAGGTGAATGGGGGCTACATAGGAAAGAAGAGATTTAGACAGGTGAGCCTCACTGTCCCAGAAGACATCAGCAAGATATAAGATCGGCAAGGTAGGGTTATTCTGCTTTCTTTCCCAGTCTCCTTTTCTAACCCTTTTTGATTACGTCAAGGAGAAAACTCCAAGCATTTTCCACATATAGAGACATTTAATATGTCTAACGGCTGTGAATGGGACTTCTATCACAGGTCATCGGCTCCCATGGCTTCTGCCCTCGCCCTATCAGCAACCTTAGGAAAGGGCCACTTGGTGGAACAACATGGCTCAGGGACTGTAACTACCACAAGTTCCATCCTCCTACTCTGACGTTCCTGAGTGGCAAGAGTCAACTCACAGCCAGAGAGGAAATGGAGAAATCATTCTCCATCAGTAAACTACTACAGGAAAATAAGCAAAAGATGAAACAATTTAATAAAAAATCCATTTTCTTACCTAACTCCATTGAGTCAAAGTTGGCCATATCTAAAACCTGGACCTCTATTCTAAAGGGGCTTTTAAGTTCACCTCTGGTGACTGAGTCCTTTAACTTTATTAACAAAATCAAGATAAATCCATTTTTCTTTTTTGACTCTTCCCTGTGACCCTCAATTCATATTCAAAATTGTGCTCCTAATGTTTCACTTTGCCCTAGAAACAAAGGAGATACCTCAACAACAGTTATACTTTTGCTCCAACTGGAGAAGCTTCTGGATTGTAAATTTCTTATGGGTCGGGACTTATTTCTCAAGATTCTGTTAGGTGCTTTAACACTGCACAATTCACATGGTTAAAACATAAAGTAGAACAGTGAAAACCACCAATATTATACTTTTCTATGTTAGAATAAGAGAGATATATTACATTTTACTATTTCAATACAAATGTGATTTTTTAAAAAAGGATTAAATGATTAATATATCCTATACAGAATTAACTAATGGTGATGAAAAGCATTTGGGAAAAAGCCAAATTTTTCATTTTGATAGATCTGCCAGTTCTTATTGAGAACCAAATGTCCAAACCCCACACAGAAAGCTGCTTCTTGAAGGAAAAATAGTATCACTCATTTTTCTGAGCCACTTGAAATTATATCACACAAACCCCTGGGGAAGTGTAAATCACGAGGTCTCTTGCTTTAGCAACTTAAAATTAGAGTTAGTACCCTACTAGGTCTCTGTACTTTGCATACTTTTTTTTTTTTTTTTAGGCAAAGCTCTCCTTAACAAACTCTAGGCACTTAAACCCAAGCACTTACTCTGCTGATGGAGAAGACCATGCCAGGCTTGCCAGAACAGACACCCATAAAGCAGTGCCGGAACTGCCAATAGAAAAGGTGTTCGCAGATGAAGGTGATGAGGCTGAGAGCCATGGCTGCCCCCAACATGTAGAAGACTCCTGCCATGTTGTCAATGTCCAGCTGGCTGCTCATGACCTCATTCTTCTCGTTGTGGCAAATGCCAGTGAGCCAGAGAGCTTCCAGCTCTTCCATCTCCCCTGGAGACAGGGCAGAGACGGAAAACAGATAAAGAGAAATGAAAGATGAAGAATAGACAAAAAGGGAAAAGGGGTTTTGGAGAGGAGAAAGGAAAAATAAGAAAGACATGGATGAGAAAGAGACAAGGAGACAAAGAAAGAGAATGAACAGAGAAAATTAACAGTAATTTTATTAATATCGCTATACCATTAATTCACCAATGTATTCAACAAGCATTCAATGAACGCTTAATGCAGGTATTGTCAGTGATGCAAAGCTATCTGACATAGCCTCTTTTCTCCATCATCCATCCAGTGTAAATTGGTATATAAATAATCAATATGGCAAGCTATATGAGAGCACAAGAGTTCAAATCAGTGAGAGTTATTTTGTGGCCAGTGGGTTTTTATGAGGGAGGTAGGATTTGGAGGTGGGTATGGCGGATGGCTAAATTTTAATTTATATCGTATGAAAAGGCACTTGAGGCAGCAGGGATAGCGGTGAGCAAATGGCAGGGAGGTGGGAAAGCACAAGGCTTGTTTAGGGAAAGGCATGCAGAACAGTTCTAACAGAATAATATCAGACAAAAAGGCTGAATTTAAAAAGTCAATATAAGATTGCTGAGGGCTTAAGTAGGGCTTGAGTATCAGACTAAGCACTTTGCACTTTATAGACAGTGGAGAATAACATGATCAAACATGTGACTCAGGAAACTACTCTTAAAATTTTGCAAAGCAGATTGGGGTAATGGGGGAGAAGACTAGAGGCAGGCTGTTAATTTTTGAGGTTATTGCATTAATTCATTCATGTGTCTACAACGGCATGAAAAGAAAAGGCTTGCTACAGTTTAAAGAATCCCCATTCATTATTAGGAAGTTGTTCTTTGCTGAGTTAAACACCACTTCCTAAGACTTCAGACAACCTCTGGTTCTCACTCTAACCCCTGGAGGTAATGAGCTCTGTGTTAGAGAAGTGAGGTGACAATGAACAGCCTAGCAGAACAAAGAATTGGCTCCCTGCACATTCAATACTGAAAGTAGGAGGCTTAGAGATACAGAAGTAGGGGCTGGCCACAGGGAGGGGAGAGTTTTTATTTCAAAGGAGGAATGGTGAGGGGAGGGAGAGAAAGAAGAGGAGGAGGAGGAGAAAGAGAAGGGAGGGAGGAGAGAGAAAGAGGGAAGAGGTTGAGATCCCCTAGAGGCCCTCGGATTTACTGATCTCTTGTTGAAGAAAATACAAATTTTAAGAGCAAAGGGGAGTAAGCTCAAATAAAATAAGACCACCATATGCAGGCCCACCTCCTTTTAACACTGCTTTAAGGACCAAAAACCAAAACCAAACCAGTTGCAATTCCAACTCATAGCAACCCTATAGGACAGAGTAGAACTGTCCCATAGGGTTTCCAAGGAGTGGCTGGTGGATTAGCAGCCAAGCTGTTAACCACTGCACCACCTGATTAATTTAATCCCCTAATGAAGTTTCAATAACCTTTATTCACTTCACTGGATACTAGGAATTAGAAAGGCAGAAATCCTTGTCAAAAGGAAAATGAAACAAACCGTGTCATTGATCTAGAATCCACCTAACACTAAAAAAAAACTAGACAAGCAAAATTCTGAAAAATATCATGATGAAAATAGTCTGTTCCAATAGATACTGGTTTGGGTAAAAATTTGAACTTTTTTGTATCCTCGGACCAGTGCTTCAGCAAGTTTTGCAAGTCATCTCTGTTGCTGCTCCTCTTGGTAAGTGGCTGCTCCATTAAAATTACAGAAGCTCTGATACCAAACTGGCTTGTTAACACCCCAGCGGCAACCCCCTCCTCTTTCCAATGTTAATCAAATTGCTTTTTACTCATTTCTTTGATCAAACTATGATTTTCCTAACTTTTTAGGGGAGCAGCTGGCTTCACCTGAAGCCTGAAAATCCGGCTGTGTTCCTCTGCCTCTTATCTCATCCTTAACAGCAAAGATTCTACAGAAATAATTTAGGGAATCACTTTGCTGGTGGCCTGTGGAGCCAAGCAGAGTCAGGCCGCTCATCTATAGCTGGATTACTTTCTCCAAGGCTAACAGGAAGAGTAGGTACTTTGGACAATAAACTTAAGAGGGATGCAGAAGAAATAAATATAATGAGATAAGAGTTGCCATTTTCTAAAAGCAAGATGGCTTTCGGCCTGCTGCTAGAGTGACACTAAAATAAATAATCAGTTGACACTGAATTGATGCCAATGCATAGTGACCCCACGTGTGTCAGAGTGGAACTGTGCTCCATCAGGTTTTCAATGGCTGACATTTTAGAAGTAGATCACCAGGCCTTTCTTCTGAAGTACCTCTGGGTGGATTCGAACCTCCAACCTTTTGGTTAGTAGCTGAACATGTTAACTGCACCATCCAGGGACTTCTAGAGTGATACTGCTAAAAAGCCAAACTAATTGCTGTTGAGTTGACTCTGACTCATGGCAACCCCATGTGTTAAAGTAGAACTGAGCTCCATAGGGTTTTCTTGGCTATAATTTTTATGGAAGCAAACGGCCAGACTTTTTTCCATGGAGCTGCTGGGTGGGTTCAAACTGCCAACCTTTTGGTTATTAGCTGAGCACAAAACCCAGGGACCTAGGGAGTGCCTTTTAGTGTCTTTCTCCTGCTAGCCCTGCCCCTACTTCCTGCAGCTGAAAGAGCAAGATGGGAGAGTGGAAAGAACGAGTAAATGGCCACAAATTTATTTCTCTGCTCTTTTTCTGGGCATATAAGGAACAGAGACTTTTCTACTATTCCATCCAATGCTCAAGCTACATGTGAGATGACTGCTTTTGATCATCTAACACCAGCCTCTCCTACTTTGTCCCTGCAATCGCAAAACATACCTGCTTAGCCAACGCCTTTAATCCCCTTCCCCATCCGTCACCCCAAAATCTCACAGTATACTGTCTAGGAATGCTGGGGTTAGAGGAATGGAGAGGGAGGAAGGGTTGATGTTTTAGACTGGCCATCTCTAAAAGCCGAATAGGCACTTTCTCTTTCTTTAACTCACCATCGCCAAAGAGCTGCAAGATAGCAAGATCCACCTGGCGCTTCCACCCAGAATCCTTTTGGATGGCAATGCCATAGCCAGTGGAAGCAAAGACTTTCCCGCTGCCAATAGTCACGAGCTTGCAGCCTTCATCTCGACCTGCCATGTAGTTCAGCACTGCTGCATCATAGATGAAGGCATCCAGTTTCCTGAGCAAGGAACAAGCAAACAAACAAAATCCAAAGGAGGAATTTTAGTACGAAACCACCTATGGGGACATTAATAAGAAGCAGTAGGGTTCTGGCCAACTACGGGGGAGAGTTGGTTCAAAGTAAGGCCTAAATTGGAACTCTGCCAAAATCCAAAGCCTAAATCCCAGGCTGTTCTTTATGTGATTTGAGGTCGAAAGGAGTTGTTTGCCTCCCACTGGGAATGATGAGAATGTAAGTTGGGCTTGAAGCCAACTCATAAGCTGTGTCTGAAAAGAAGGAGTAAAAAGGAATCAATAAAAATAATAACAGAAATAATGAAAAGTAACCACCACAATGATAACAACAAATAGCATGGGTTAGATTTATATAACATTTTTCATTTCTCAGTTCATTACAGTCCAGAGTGGGGATAAGTGTAGGTGTATGAGTTTCAATAGATGTGCAACGTTATTTTTGTGGTCAGAAACGTTTCAGTATTCTGTTGTGCAGCACAAAGGTAGAGATGAGTGATGGGGTTGGTGGTAGCACAGGCTTGTGTTAAGAGCAATGTATGTGAAAGCAAAAGAACTGAGATCCCTTACAGTCCTAAACGTGTAAGAACCTCAATTTCTGTATTGTAAAGGGCTTTACAATGAAGAAATACATAGGGAAGGGAATAAGACTAGGGGTAAGGGTAGGAAGACATCAGCCAATATGTAAAACCAATATTTAAACATGTCAAAGGTAGAGAAAACCTTCAGATATAGCAAGACAGGTAATAGAGGTGTCTGCAAGCAAGAAAAGAATGCATCCCCTTCACTTTTTTTTTAAGTGCTTCCATTTATTTATTAATTTATTTTAAATTATTGAGGAGAAACTGACATAACATAAAATTAACCATTACAAAGTGAACAATTCAGTGGCATTTAGTACATTCACAATGTTGTACAACTACCACCTCTACCTAGCCGAGAAAAAATAAGCCCTTCATAGCAACCCCATAGGACAGAGTAGAACTGTCCCATAGGGCTTCCAAGGAGTGGCTGGTGGATTTGAACTGCTGACCTTTTGGTTAGCAACTGTAGCTCTTAACCATTGCGCCACCGGGGCTCCTTTTCTGGCATAGTAAGACATAAGACATTTTCTACAAGGCTATGAGAACCCTATAGAAAGGTGGCATACCCGAAAACCCTAGCTCTGACATTACCAGGGACCAGGCTATCCAAAGTGGCCCTTCCTCCAAGCTCAAAACTGAAATCTGCTGTGACTTTATGGTGATAAGATCAAGCCTATCAGTGTTTTAGGTAAGCATGCATCTAAATGGTTCTTCCAGACCTGAGCTACTGGGGTATTGAGAAGGGATACAATTCCTGTGACTTATTATACAACAAAAGAAACCAGCTACAAGATCCCTTTACCCCTAGATCCCAAAGCTTATAAAGCTCATTCATTTGGGTCAAGACCTCTTGAGTCCAAAATTCCAATGCTTATAATTGTCCACGGCTGTGGTTCCTGGAGGTCAAATAAATAAAGGTAAGAGTGTGACTGGGACTGCTCAAGACAATACATTCACAGTTCATGACACTCCTTTTAACGAACAAATACCCCCTAGAATATAGAGCTGGATCCAAAGAATGCCAGCAAAAGCTGTAATTACAGATTAGTCTACATATTCTTACTGTTCATGCCTAAAAATTTTCACCCTTTTCTTCTTTTACTTCTTGCCCAGAAGACACCAGAATCATTTCACTTCCTAGTCAACAAGTCTTTATTTTATGCTTAATGCATAAACCTCATACTTGACTCATCCCTTCTACTTTTACATTCTATTTCACTCCTCTTTCATGGTTACACTGATGCAAATAGAAAACAAATACCCACCCCAAAAAAACCCAGTGCCATCGAGTCGATTCCGACTCATAGCGACCCTATAAGACAGAGTAGAACTACCCCATAGAGTTTCCAAGGAGCACCTGGCGGATTTGAACTGCCGACCCTTTGGTTAGCAGCCGTAGCACTTAACCACTATGCCACGAGGGTTTCTGGAAAACAAATATGTACACATAAATACTTGCATATGGATCTTTGTGCACTGGCCTGAATTATACTGTCAAATTTAACTTGGAAATCCTTAAAAAGCAAATGAAGTCTCCTTTGACTTAACTTTGTGTAGCACCAAACATGGAATACTAGTACATCTGATTCAATATATGTTTAATAAATGTCAGAAGCATATCAAAGGCTGAGCTTGGAAGCAGTTCTTACCCTGTTTTCAGGGAGAGCAAGGCATCATCTACTCCCCTCTGGTTGAACTTTCCCATGTAGGCATGCATTTCTGCATAGTTATTGCGGATATTCCTTTCTGTGCTGCCATTGGGCACAGTCCCAAAGCGGAAAGGGGGTGAGAAGTCATTGGGTCTCTGGAACTGGAGAGAGAAAAAGAAAATATTTCAGAAAATGTGAAGCGATATTAAGTTAGCATTGGCAGGTTCATAATGGAAGGGACCCAACTCAACTTACCAAATACATTAGCCCTCACTCAGGAGCAGCAGTTGCTCTCTGAAAGTGGACTTCAATTTAACACATATTGTTGAGAACTTTCTATTTGCCCAACCCTGGCTTTAATTTATAACCTCCGTGTGTTCCTTTTTATGCACACTTTTTATGCCAAGAAAGAATGTGCAGTTAGCTTTCAACTGCAATGGACTAGTCACCTTTATTTCTAAAAATTTTATGAAATTCTCTTCTGGGGTCTCTTAATTTAGGGGCACAAATGCATAGTCATTGAAATACTAAGGCCACAGGTCCTTAATAAAGTCAGCTACATTACACTCCTGAAGTGAGTTTAAGTATCAAATATATATTTTGCTAGTAAATTTTCTCTTTGTATTAAAGCTCATACTCGTCTTACTTGAGCTATAGGATACACTGTAAAATTAAATGTAATTTTAATTATGTTCCTTCCTTGCTTAAAAACTGCAAGTGGCTCTCCAGTGCTTACCAGAATAAATTGAAATCTCTTGGATTTCTACCCCTATGACATCAGCTTTATTTCTGGCTATTGCCCTGCAATGAGTAAGTCAGCGTGTTGCTTCCTGAACACATAATTTTGTTTATTTGTATCTTCATGGCCTCATATAGTCTGTCCCCTCAACGTAAACTCATCTTTCTTCTAGGCCAGTTCATGCCCTTTGAAAAACGTAACTCAAGTAAATTTCTTCAGGAAACCTGTGAATTCTTTCATGAAATCTATCCCAAAGTGACCCATCAGTACTTGGTGATCTTGATTTAGACCATTATAATTCACACCTACACATTCAAATGCTCTTTAAATGGGCTGGCTGAGATATGAGAACTAGTCTCTGATGTAGTGACTAAGAATTTAAGCTCTAGACTGAGACAGATATAGACTGAAGACCAGCTCTGCCACTTACTAGGATGTGACCTTGGGCAAGTAACATAAACTCTCCATGCATCATTTGCTCATTGGCAAGAAAATGATAATACCTAGTTTTCAAGACTGTTGTGAAGATTAAATGAAATGATGCATAAAAAGTGCTTGGCATAGCATCTGGCACACAGTAAGTGTTCGATAAATGTTCTCACGTTATTTTTAATCCGTGTCCATATTCTGCATCTCCTAGTAAACAGCAGGATCTCAGAGCTTCTCACTCTATCAATGGTCAGATGAAATCTGACTGGAGTAGCTCTGTTCTGCCTTGGCATAAGGAAAGATTATGTAGAGATTTAAAGTCCTCTTAGTTTCAACACTACACCACTTGCTTTGGAGATATATTTGAAAACCTAACCTGCCAACTCAGGAGTCCTCTGAACCTTTGGAGTAGCCTGGGCTTAGGGCCATTATTCTCTCTTCTCTCCTTGACTTGAGAAGGCCTACGGCTGCTCAGAGTATAGGGTTTCATGGATCACAATATGACACAGGACCAGCAACCATAAATGCCACTTTCTTGTTAAAAGTAGAGTTACGTAGGCAATCTGTGATTCATCAAAAGACCACTACTTACTGACCTAAAAAGCTCCTGCTTCAGCTTACCACAGTACTTTTTGTCATTAAGAGTCTTTGTTTATTTTTAAAGGGGCTATGATTTTTAGTTAAATACACTATAAGAATTAAGGAATTTCAGAGCTGAATGAGCCACTCAGGGCTATCTGTCCCAAATCTTACTTTACAAATGAAGAAACTGAGACCCAGAGAGGGTAAGTAATTTGCTCAGTCACACAGTGGCAGTGGTGGCTAACACTGTCAGGAATCAATTGGCCTAATTCATAGTTATTGCTTGCTGTCCCCAGCAGATAGTAAGTTAAAAATAAACAGGGACATACTTTTTTGGAAGATGTATTTGGAAGGTAACATCCAGGTTTGGTAGGTCACTATGTTGGGGAACTTGAATAGCTGGAGGCACCATGTGTCTAAGAAAGAATGAAATAATTTCTAAGACTAAATTCATTTACTAAATGATTGGGTGGGGCCGGCCTGGCTGCTGACCAATATCTAGCTAAGTGTTTTCCGAAATTATATCATGTGGTGTTAGCCAAGGGTGGGTTGCAATACCTGACAGACATCAGAATGCTATGCAATCACTGTCAAATATAACATCTCAGAGGCTGGAAGAAAGGTATTCACCAGATAACACGTAGAGTACATATTATGGTAGGCAGCAATATAACCTAATAAGCCTCTTTCAATCATTAATTCCCCACTTTGCTAGGACAATAACAACAGATGCTCACAATGACTAAGACAATCTAAGACCCAAAGTACTTGCTAAAATATCAATGAAAATTGTAATCATGTCCAACACAATTCTGGTATAAATTATTATGCTCTAATTTTTTTGAAAACTGGCAATCCATACAAGGCCCATGCAACAATTTTTGATTAACCAAATAGAATCTGATGCCCAGAGTGCCTCACTTCCTGACGAAGCTAGATTATAGAAGGTTTTCAATAGTGCTCTGGCAACTTTCGATTTTAAATTATCTTTCAACTTTTGGATACAGTGTTATAACCATATCCCTGAATGAAAACTAAAAGGATGATAAAGGACTGAGAATAACCAAGACAACACTGAAAAACAAGAACAAAGTTGGATTTTACACTACCTGACTTCAAGTCTTATTAAAAAAAACAAACAAACCAAACCCGTTGCTGTAGAGTCAATTCCGATTCACAGCGACCCTATAAGACAGAGTAGAACTACCCCACAGTGTTTCCAAGGAGTGCCTGGTGGATTCAAACTGCCAACTTTTTGGCTAGCAGCTGTAGCTCTTAACCACTACGCCACCAGGGTTTCCAGTCTTATTAGAAAGCTACAGTAATTAAAAAAAAAAAAAAAAGTATAGTATTAGCATAAATACAGATAAAAGGATCATTAGAACAGAATAGAGAAAGCCTAGTAATAGACCCAGGCGTAAATAGTGAAAAGGCAATTCAACAAAGATATGATAGCCTTTCCAACAAATGATGTTGGAACAATTAGATATTCATATACAAAAACAACCTTCGTTCCACACCACACACAGACATACACAGAAATAACCTCAAAATAGAACATATACCTAAATATAAAACCTAAAATTTTAAAAGTTCTAGAAGAAAATCTTTGTAATCTCGAATTAGACAAAGACTTTTTAGCTATGACAACAAAAGCACAATCCACAAAAGAAAAAAGATAAATTAGACTTCACCAAAATTAAGAACTTATTTTCAAAAGGCATAGTTAAGATCATGAAAAGACATGCCACTGACAAACAGAAAATATTTGAAAATCAAATAAAGCTATTTATAAAAATGAAAGGGATGATATAATGACACTGCAAGACTCTTACAGAGGTAAAACACCTTCCATAAGAAAATAACCAGAGAAACCAGCCAGAACTGGGAAGAATGGGAAAGCACAGTCCTACAGAAAGCACTGGACATGGGGCAGACAATTTGGATCTGAATTCCAGGTCTGTTTCTGGCAGATTGTGTGAACATGGGCAAGTTACTTAAATTTACAGAGCCCCATTTTTCTCATCTGGAAGTATTATTTTAATGAGTAAATAAGATTATATGTAGGAAATCATTTAACCCAATATTTGGCACATGGTGTATTCTCAAAATTGTTGGGGGCATCTGTGGGGATGAAGTTCTAATACCTAAAATTGTCCTGTGCTAGGCAACGTTTTCTAAGATGAAAACTCTTGTTCTCTATTTATTCCTTAAACTAGGCCAGTCTGGGGACAAACAAGGAGAGCATATCACCCCAGAATTAGCCAGAGTAGAAACAGACGTGAGCTTTGAAAATTCTTGCCCCAGCTTGGTAAGATCTGTGAGGTTTAAACAAAACTCAGATTTAGAAACCCGTCATCGGAACTTGAATTTCACTAAAATTCATGGCCATGGAGAACTATATGTTTAGGGAGGCCTGTGACGAAGAAGGACAAAATAATCTTCCAAATCCCTTGATATGGCCAATAAATGCCCTTGTAATAAACTTACCCCAAGCTGTGAGGCACTATATGACACTTGTTTAACTTGAGTGGCAATCAGTGCTCTCTGGGGGCTTTGTAAAGGAGTAAAATTTAGCATTGTCAAGGACCAAAGTGTCTTAAAATCCATACAAAAGGGAAGAACCTGAGAAATAATTTAAAAAAAAAGAAAAACCCCAATATACCAAGGAGACCTGTGACTGAATTAAAACACTCAACCTGATTTTAAAACAGGGAATTTTATACAATAATCCTTATTAATTGATATTGTCAATTATTTCATTCTACTTGGGCCAAAATCAATGCCCATGGATGTAGCAAGTCTGTTGAAAAAGACCTCTTTAAAGTTTTAGAAAGCAAAGATGTCACTTTGATGACTAAGGTGTGCTTAACCTAAGCTGGTCTTTTCAATCGCCTTACATGCACGTGAAATCTGGATAATGGAAAAAGAATGCAAAAGAAGAATTGATGCATTTGAATTGTGATGTTGGTGAAGAATATTGACTATATCATCGCCTGCCAGAAGAATGAAGTCTTAGAAGAAATACAGAGTGTTCCTTAGAATCAAGGATGTGGAGACTACAGCTTGAATACTTTGGTTAATACAATGGCCACAACAATGGACTCAAAAACACCAATAATCGTGAAGATGAGGCTGGATTGGGCAACGTTTTGTTCTGTTATATATAAGGTTACCATGAGTTGAAGCCAACCTGATGGCAACTAACAACAATAATTCCTTATTAAATCTTTGGCCTATTATAGGGCTTCCTCAAACTTGGAATCTTTTTCTGGCAGTCACCCAGATTGAGATTATAAAAACACTGATATTCATAGGGAAATAAAAAACAGGGAAAGGAAGGAACTGTAATAATCAGCATCATTTCACAGAGAAGAAAACCAAAGACCTAAAGAGGTCAAGTAAGTTGTTCAAGGTCACATTGAAGTAGAAGGAGCAGCTGAGACTTGTCTCCTGGGTGCAGATCCTTCCCATTGCCAGCCCCAAATGTTAGAGCACAGTCCTATTTCTGCTTGCTGAGAGTGAAGCAACACACTGTAAACGGTGTTGGCCAGTGAAGGTACCCTTCCTTTTCTGGCATAGCAAATGTCAGCTCCAGCTCTCCCCACTGAATTTAACACACGGCTTCTAGCAATTACTGTAAGCACGTGCTTACACCAGGGCAAAACAATCCCAGGATGTTAAGTGAACTGTAATCTCACTTGATCCTCCTGGAGAGCTGCTGGGAATCAGAATTCAGCCCTCTGAGCTGTTCAGATCATCTCAGCACTGCCCCTCAACCCACCTGTCCTAATGGCCTCAAGGTGTATTAGCCTTGACAGTTCTGTGAGGAGAAAGGTGTCCCCAGGCCTGAAGTCAGAGCACTTGCCTCCACCCAAAGATGACAGGACTGCTGAGTTCTGAGGCTGTTATGGCTGCTGACTTCCACTACAGAGCCCCTCCTCTGCAGACAGAGAGGGAGAGGGGGAGAAGTCTGGGAGGTAGGCATCTGGTCCATTTTATTTTATTTATTAAATAAATATATAAATTGATTTTCCTATGTATAGGACATTATCAATTTATTAATACTAGCCACTATCATTCAACATCTATGTATGTGCTGAGAATAACTCATATTCTCTCCTTTAACAGTAATAATTAAAATGCATCAATTCATTTGACAAATATTTACCAAGCATCTAATAGTATAGGGGACTGTATTTTTTTTAGTGTATTAGGAACTGAGGAGACAAAGATGAAAAAAATCAGGCCCTGTATTCAAGGAGTTTACATGCCAGAAGGTCAGAAATGCAAACATTCATTCATTTTTTTCATTCACTTGTTCTTTTATTCACACAGACACTATATTTATTGGTATCACATGTGTAGCCCCCACATGCCTGTCAGTTTGTCGTACTGTGGGGGCTTGCGTGTTGCTGTGCTGCTGGAAGCTATGCCACTGGTATTCAGGTACCAGCAGGGTCACCTATGGAGGACAGGTTTCAGCTGAGCTTCCAGACTAACACAGCCTAGGAAGAAGAGCCCAGCAGTCTACTTCTGAAAAGAATTAACCAGTGAAAACCTTATGAATAGCAGTAGAACATTGTCTGATATAGTGCTGGAAGATGAGCCCCCCAGGTTGGAAGGCAATCAAAACTTGACTGGGGAAGAGCTGCCTCCTTGAAGTAGAGTTGACCTTAATGACATAGATGGAGTAAAGCTTTCAGGACCTTCATTTGCTGATGTGCCATGACTCAAAAAGAGAAGAAACAGCTACAAACATCCATTAATAATTGGAACCTGGAATATACAAAGTATGAATCTAGGAAAACTGGAAATCATCAAAAATGAAATGGAATGCATAAACATCGATATCCTAGGTATTAATGAGCTGAAATGGACTGGACTGGTATTGGCCATTTTGAATCGGACAATCATATAGACTACTATGCCAGGAATAACTTGAAGAGGAATGGCGTTGCATTCATTGTCAAAGAGAACATTTCAAGATCTATCCTGAAGTACAATGCTGTTGGTGATAGGATAATATCCATACGCCTACAAGGAAGACCAGTTAATACAACTATTATTTAAATTTACACACCAACCACTAAGGTTGAGGATTTTTATCAGCTGCTACAGTCTGAAATTGATGGAACATGCAATCAGGATGCATTGATAATTACTGGTGATTGGAATGTGAAAGTTGGAAACAAAGAAGAAGGATTGGTAGTTGGAAAATATGGCCTTGGTGACAGAAATAGCACCAGAGATCAAATGATAGAATTTTGCAAGACCAACAACTTCTTCATTGCAAGTACCTTCCTTCACCAACATAAACGGCAACCATACACATGGACCTCACCAGATAGAACACATTGGAATCAAATTGACTACATCTGTGGAAAGAGACAATTGAAAAGCTTAACAGCATCAGTCAGAACAAGGCCAGGGGCTGACTGTGGAAAAGACCATAAATTGCTCATATGCAAGTTCAAGCTGAAACTGAAGAAAATCAGAGCAAGTCCACGAGAGCCAAAATACGACCTTGAGTATATCCCACCTGAATTTAAAGGCCATCTCAAGAATAGATTTGATGTGTTGAACACTAGTGACCGAAGACCAGACGAGTTGCGGAATGACATCAAGGACATCATACATGAAGAAAGTGAGAGGTCATTGAAAAGACAGGAAAGAAAGAAAAGACCAAGGTGGATGTTAAAGGAGACTCTGAAGCTTGCTCACGAATATTAAGTAGCTAAAGCAACAGGAAGAAATGCTGAAGTAAAAGAACTGAACAGAAGATTTCAAAGGGCAGCTCGAGAAAACCAAGTATTATAATGATGTGTGCAAAGAGCTGAAGATAGAAAACCAAAACGGAAGTACACGCTTGGCGTTTCTCAAGGTGAAAGACCTAAAGAAAAAATTCAAGTCTCGAGTTGCAATAATGAAGGATTCTATGGGGAAAATATTAAAAGATGCAGGAACCATCAAAAGAAAATAGAAGGAATGCACAGAGTCATTATACCAAAAAGAATTAGTCAATGTTTAACCATTTCAAGAGGTAGCATATGATTAAGAACCGAAGGTACTGAAGGAGTGGGTCCAAGCTGCACTGAAGGCATTGGGGAAAAACAAGGCTCCAGGAATTGACAGAATTATCAGTTGAGATGTTTCAACAAAGGGCTGCAGCATTGGAGGTGCTCACTCGTCTATGCCAAGAAATATGGAAGACAGCTTCCTGGCCAACTGACTGGAACAGATCCATATTTATGCCTATTCCCAAGAACGGTGATCCAACCAAATGTGGAAATTATAGAACAATATCATTAATATCACACACAAGCAAAATTTTGCTGAAGATCATTCAAAAATGGCTACAGCAGTATATCGACAGGGGACTAGCAGAAATTCAGGCAGGTTGCAGAAGAGGATGTGGAACCAGGGATACCGTTGCTGATGTCAGATGGATCCTGGCTGAAAGCAGAGAATACCAGAAAGATGTTTACCTGTGTTTTATTAAGTATGCAAAGGCATTCGACCGTGTGGATCATAATAATTTATGGATAACATTGCGAAGAATTGGGATTCCAGAACACTCAATTGTGCTCATGAGGAACTTTAGATAGATCAAGACTCAGTTGTTCGGACAGAACAGGAAAGGTATGTGTCAGGGTTGTATCACTTCACCATACCTATTCAATCTGTATGCCGAGCAAATAATACGAGAAGCTAGACTATATGAAGAAAAGTGGGGCATCAGGACTGGAGGAAGACCCATTAACAACCTGCGTTATGCAGATAACACAACCTTGATTCCTGAAAGTGAAAAGGACTTGAAGCACTTACTAATGAAGATCAAAGACCACTGCCTTCAGTATTGATCACACCGCAACATAAAGCAAACAAAAATCCTCACGATTGGACCAATAAGCAACATCATGATAAACGGAGAAAAGATTGAAGTTGTCAAGGATTTCATTTTACTTGGATCCACAATCAACAGCGATGGAAGCAGCAGTCAAGAAATCAAAGGATGCACCGCATTAGGCAAATCTGCTACAGAGGACCTCTTTAAAGTGTTGAAAAGTAAAGATATCACCTTGAAGACTAAGATGCACCTGACTCAAGGCATAGTATTTTCAATCACATCATATGCATGTGAAAGTTGGACAATGAATAAGGAAGACCGAAAAAGAATTGATGCCTTTGAATTGAGGTGTTGGCGAAGAATATGGAATATACCATGGACTGCCAAAAGAACGAACAAATCTGTCTTGGAAGAAGTACGACCAGAATGCTCCTTAGAAGCAAAGATGGCAAGATGGCATCTTACATATTTTGGACATGTTGTCAGGAGGGATCAGTCCCTAGAGAAGGACATCATGCTTGGCAAAGTACAGGGTCAGTAGAAAAGAGGAAGACCCTCACTGAGCTCTGAAATGAGGTCCCATGAGGCCAGAGGTAAAACCCCTACTTCTATATTTGTTGGAAATAATAATAATAATGTAATGAGACCAGTGGCTAACACTTCCTTAGCACTTACTATGTCTCACACAATTTACATAGAGTAACTCAAACTCATTTAATTTTGCCACCGACCCTATGAGGTAGGTATTATTAGCCCCATTTAATAGATACAGGAGCTGGAGAGGTAAGTAATCTGACTATGGTCATATAGCTAGACATCAGCAGAGCAGGTTCTTCACTCTTAACTATAAAACACAGCACAAAGGTCTATGCTCAGAGGACACAGTGGCGGCAACAATGAGCTCAAGCACAACAACGATTGTAAGGATGGCGCAGGACTGGGCAGTGTTTTGTTCTGTTGTGCATAGGGTTGCTGAGTCGGAACTGACTCGTAGCACCTGACAACAAAAACAACATCATGTGTAGGGGGCAGTTCTACTCTGTCCTATGGGGTCATTATGAGTTGAAATCAACTCGAAGGCAATGAGTTTTTTTTTGTGTTTTTTTTTTTGAGAACATGTGTAGACTCCTTCTGGGTAGTGGGGGCAAAGCATTGCAGAAGAATAAGATCTTGCCTCCAAGGAGTTCACATTGTAAATGAAAAAGTCAGATCATAAACTTTTTTTTTTTTTTTTAATGTGATAGTCACAAATTCTCTGCCACTCCTCCCATTAAGAGGTGAGGTCTATGTCCCTTCCCTTTGATTCTGGGCTGACCTTGGTGACTTGCTTGATGAATAGACTATTACAGAAGTGACATGTTGGGACTTTTGAGGTTAGGGCATAAGGAGCTTTGAGCTTACACCCAAGCCTTTTGGAATCTCACCTCGACGGAAGCCGTCCCCTATGTAAGAAGTCCAGCAACTCTGAGGCCACATGTCAGAGACACCACGTGTAGACACTCCTGTCTACAGTCCCAGCTGAGCCCAGACCTCCAGACATTGCAGCCAGGGCACCAGGCCTTAGAGTAAATCTATCTTGGACCCTCCAGCCCAGCCCAACTGCCTGCTGAATACTGAGTGACCTCAGCTGATGGTATGCAAAGCAGAAGAATCACCCAGCTGAGCCCTGCCCAAATGTCTGACCCACAAAATAGTGAAATACAATGAAAAAGTTCTTGCTTTCAAGCCACTAAGTGATGGGGTAGTTTGCTGTGCAGCAATAGATATCCAGAACACAAGACAATTTGAAATAATGAAAATGAAGTGCTAGGTTGAAAATGAAATAGTAAAACGGGATAAAAAGTGGTTTGGAGGAATAAACAATCAGATTGGATACCCTGAAAAGGCCTCGCAGTGGAGGTGGCATTTGAATTAAGACCTGAATAATGAGAAGGAGCAGCCATGCAAAGATCAGGGGAAAAGTTTATCAGGCCCAGGGAACACCAAATGCAAACGCCCTGACATAGGTACAAGCTTGGTGTATCCGAGGGGCAGAAATAAGACCAGTGGCTAGAGACCAATGAGGAATGTGCTGGGTGCTATGAAAAACTGTGCCTAAGCAGCAGTGGAAGCACGTAGGGAAGGGAGGACACTGACATTGAGACCTGAAGGACATTTTCCAGTTAGACAAGAGAATGAGCAAGTGGTTTCTAAACAGAGACAACAGTAAGACACAGGACACAATAAAAACACAGGATGTCAGAGTGCCTTGGCATGATGGGGACCACAAGTAGCTTTTTATTGTAGAGAGGGGCTGGATCCTAAAAGGAGTTGAATTTTGTGCAGAAGAGTTTCGAGTTCATGCTCTAAGGGAAGAGAAATGGCAGAGCCTGTAGGGCCATCCAAACCAAAAACCCATTTCCATTGAGTCAATTCTGACTCATAGTGACAGGGTATAACTGCCCCATAGGGTTTCCAAGGCTATAATATTTACACAAGTGGACTGCCACATCTTTCTCCTATGGAGTGACTGGTAGGTTCTGACCACCAGCCTTTCAGTTAGCAGCCAAGCGCTTAACCACTGCACCACCAGGCTTCCTTGTGGGACCACACTGAGTCTGAATCCCAGCTCTGTCACTTGATAGCTGTGTGACCTTGAACGAGGTGCTTAACTTCTCTATGCCCCAGATTCCATATTTGTACTTGTGGTGGTTTGGGCACCACGGGGGAAAAAAAGAGGAACACAGCATCATCAGATACCATCCCTATCTTCCAAGCATATGAAAAATGGCATATGCACAACTAGCTAAAATACAAAATCTCAGGAGCTGAATATAAGTGCTACTGGTATTCTAAAGAGAAGGGCTGCAACCAGCTTGGGTTTGCTGGAAGGCTTCTTGAAGGAGGATGAATTTAAGCTTGCAGGGAGGATAGGATGGAATTGGAAGGGTGGACATGGGCACTGGAGAAGCCTAAAGGGTCATGGGTAATAACAGCAGCTCTCACTGGAGGAACCACTCCGTTTTAAGACTCCTCCTCCAATACTAATTGCTTTCCATAGTGAGATTGTGGAAACAGGTATTCAGGGAGAAGATGTGAAGTCTTTGAGGTTATGATGCCAGGAGAAAGTGCAGGTTCTGAAAACAAAACAAAAAATCTCCTGAATGTTTATGGCATCCAGGTTCTTTTTCTGACCACCAGATCTGGCCATCTCCCACTCAGCTGCCACTGAGTCCTAACAAGGATAGACAGATTGAAGGAATGACGGCATGCAAAGGAAAGTGGCTCTACTGAAATGAAGAGGGTGGGGAGAACCAAAAAGGGTAGCTGGCTGCCCTGCAATAGTGTCCCTTCTCATTCAGTCTGAGTGAAATCAGCATATGCAGATCAGGGCATGCTGCAGAGCGACCTTGAGGAATTGGATGTTATACAGCCTATTCGCAGGGATCCATCTGCATGACATGTGCGGAATCTGGGGGCTCTTGTCTTCAGAGCTTGACAATCCAACACATAAATACTGTATTCATTTCATCACTCCTTATTTTATATTTGAATCACAAGAAGAATCAATGCCCAAATGTCACTCAGCCCTTCTAGATACCCAAGAGAAATGGTGCGAAGGGTTAGGATACAAAGGAGACTTGGGCCTATGCTGTTAATTATGAGGTGGTGAGCCCTGGAATTCTGAACAGACTATATTTTCACCTACCCAGCACCCTCCCACTATCAACATTATCAGTCATACCCTTTAGTTTAATAGTTGTCTTTTATCATTGACTTTTAAAATATATATAAATACAGTTCTATGAATTTTAACTCGTGTAGAATCTTGCAGTCACCACCACAATCAGGACACAGAACAGAACTATCACCTCGAATAACTCCTTTGTACTACCCTCGTGGTGTAGTGGTTAAGTGCTATGGCTGCTAACCAAAGGGTCGGCAGTTTGAATCCACCAGGTGCTCCTTGGAAACTCTGTAGGGCAGTTCTACCCTGTCCTATAGGGTCACTATGAGTTGGAATCGACTCGATGGCACGGGGTTTGTTTTTTTGTTTTTGGTTTACTACCCCTTTAGGAGCCCTGATGGAGCAGTGGTTAAGCACTCTGCTGCTAACTGAAAGGTCAACGGTTGGAACCCACCAGCCACTCTGAGGAGAAAGATGTGGCAGTCTGCTTCCATAAAGATTTCAGCCTAGGAAACCCTATGGGGCTGTTCTACTGTCCTATAGTGTAGCTGTGAGTTAGAATCTACTCCACCGCAATGGGTTACTACCTCTTTATAGTCACACCCTTTCCTCACCCTTAGCCTCTAGCAACCACTAATCTGCTTTCTATCCCCAACCATACGGTATGTAACCTTTTGAGACGGACTATTCCCCCTCTCCCTTTAAGTAAAATGCCTTTGAAGGAGCCCTGGTGGTTAAGTGCTGGGGCGCTAACCTCTAACTGAAAGGCTGGCAGTTGGAACCAACCAGCCACTATGGGGGAGAAAAGACCTGGCATCTGCTCCTGTAAAGATAACAGCCTAGGAAACCCTATGAGGCAGTTCCACTCTGTCGTATATTGCTGAGTAGTATTCCATTGCATGGAAGAACTCATTTGTTTAGCCACTTAACCGCTGAAGGACATTTGGGTTACTTTCCGTTTTAAGTGATTACGAATAGAGCTCCTATAACGTTCATTCGCACAGGTTTTTGCTTGAACATAAATTTTCATTTCTCTAGGTAAATATCTAGGAGTGGAACTACTGAGCCATCTGCCTCTTTAAACCCTTTTAGATCACTTCTCCCTTTTGATGGTCCTAATTTTCCTATGAACTCTAAAGTAAGTACAGCAGCTATTAATATCTACTCCAGCCCAGAGGCATGCCCACTAATCAATTTTCCCATAATAATATCATATAGTCCAATTGGGATGAAGTGGGTAGGAGTGTGTGAACCACGATAAGCAACGTCTGAAGAAGGAAGGAGGGGCTGGAGGAAGCAGGTCTTTCTCTTTGCCCACCATCATTCCTTGCTGTGCCCAAAGGGGTAAGAGAAAGGTCAGACAATAACACAAAGGTAGACTTTCTGAAAGCATGACCCCTTTCATATTCCGTGGCCCATAAGTGCTCAGGAAAGATGTAATAAGGAGGTAGCTTGTGCTTACACTGAAAGGAAAATTTCATTACAAACAGTAACTATACACATGAGTTATGGGCTAAAAAAGATCTAAGTTCAAATTCTAGCTCTACCACTTATAGCTGTGTAACTTAAACTAGCCACTTAGCTTTGAAATGACATTTTAACAACGTTCCAAAAAGAGAAATAAGGCATGGCATCACATTACATAGCCTTCATTTCAAAACACGGGACCCAGAATAGCCACCCAGGACCTTACCCACGGGACAACCTGGCTGTGGATATAGTGACGCATTAGAAAGTCAGACTCTTCATCCTCTGGGATGCGAGTGGGAAGAATAAATATTTTCATATTTCATTATAAATTACTCAATGAAAAGAATATATTGTCAAGTTCATTCAAAGTAGGTGACTAAATTATGAGCACAATAATGTTACAGAATGTAATTGGAAGACTGTTGTTGTTGTTAGGTGCCATTGAGTTGGTTCTAACTCATAGCGACCCTATAGGACAGAGTAGAGCTGCCCCCTAGGGTTTCCAAGGAGTGGCTGGTGGATTTGAACGGCCAACCTTTTGGTTAGCAGCCAAGCTCTTAACCACTGTGCCACCCGGGCTCCAGTTAGAAGATACGGGTATTTAATAAAAGTACCAAAATTAACTCAGTGCTCTTCCTGGGCCTCTGGCAGAACTTGATCCTATTTTGCTGCTGTCAGGAAAGGGAGTTAGCATATGGTAAGCACTCAACACTTTAGTCATTTCTGTTCTTTTTTTCACTTAGTATTATTAGTGCTATGGTTGTTCACAGTGGCAAACACACTTAGGTTTGCGCATGAAGAAACATGAACTAGGATGTGAGAAGGCTAGTAAGTTTGCCCCTCACCTGCCTCTGGCCATGCTGTCATTTCGGAGTACGTGTTCACACTACTTTGAATGGAAGGAGCTCCTCACCAGTCCAAACTTGGTGTGGAGCTGGAGTAACTCTGGCAGGCCCTAGAAGGTGGGAGGTGTAGAGGGAATGGAACTCCCTCTCCTCTGCCGCTATCCTCTTACTGAGGCCAAATAGGAGCTTGCAGAAAACAGAATGCCTGTTCTCCAGACTCATGGCATTTAGTTAATTTTCAGTTTTCCTCACAATGAAGGTCTTAATATTGTAAACCAAACCAAACCAAACCAAATGGGTTGCCATTGAGTCAATTACCACTCATAGCAACCCTATAGGACAGGATAGGACTGCTCCATACGGTTCCCAAGGCTGTAAATCTTTACAGAGGTGGACTGCCACATCTTTCTCCCATAGAGTGGCTGGTAGGTTCCAATAGCCAACCTTTTGTTTAGCAGCTGGGCTCTTAACAACTGCACCACCAGGGCTCCTTTAACATAGTAACCAAAAACAAAAAACCCATTGCTGTTGAGTTGATTTCAACTCATAGCGAAAAGCAGTCATTTATTCTGTATTTTACAAAATTTGGATATATTTACTGTAAAAACCTTTCCTAAATACTTCATAAAGTTAGATAACGGCATTTTACGGTACGTGGGCTAGCTGAGATTTGGTCTCTGAGCTGGCAGAACTGAAGAAATGGGTTTACTCCTATATTAACTTCACTGTGTCAAAGCCTATATCATGAAGTCTTTGGTGTTTGGCAAAGTCTTGTGTCTGGTTATCGAATATCAACATCTATACGTTTAATAAGCATAAATCATATATTAGCCACTGAGCTCTGAAATGAGGTCCCACGAGGCCAGAGATAAAACCCCTACCTTTATATTTGTTGGAAATAATAATAATAATGTAATGAGAGCAGTGGCTAACACTTCCTTAGCACTTACTATGTCTCATACAATTTACATAGAGTAACTCAAAGTCATTTAATTTTGCCACTGACCCTATGAGGTAGGTACTATTAGCCCCATTTAATAGATACAGGAGTTGTTGCACACAGAGGTAAGTAATCTGACTATGGTCATAAAGCTAGACACCAGCAGAGCAGGCTCTTCACTCTTAACTATAAAACACAGCACAAAGGTCTATGCTCGTAGAACAGATGCTCAAGTGTGGAATATAGGGATCCAATGAATAAATGAGTGTGCGAGTTCCAAATGGGCAGCAAAGAAAGTAAGGGCTATGGAAGGTTAGAAGGAGCAGAGGTCACAGTGAGAAAGGCTGGAGTTGGGGAGGCTAAGCAGAGAAGGCAGAGACAGAGCTATATATGGCTGAGAGTTATATAGGCAAAGAGGTGTGGGAAGGGCAATCCGGGCAAGAGGAAAGGCATGAACACAGATGCAGAGGGACATGGGTACAAGGTCTTAAGTTGGAAGGGATGTTTGTACATGTACATGCGGGACATTAAGTTAGTGATATAGAAGAAAGCCACACTGCAGAGCAGGCTGCATAACCAGACTGAGGAAGAATGTGATGTACCCAGCTCAATGTTGTTGTTGTTAGGTGACGTCGAGTTGGTTCCGACTCATAGCGACCCTATGCACAACAGAACGAAACACTGCCCAGTCCTGAGCCATCCTTACAATCGCTGTTATGCTTGAGCTCATTGCTGTAGCCACTGTGTCAATCCACCTCGTTGAGGGTCTTCGTCTTTTCCACTGACGCTGTACTTTGTCAAGCATGATGTCCTTCTCCAGGGACTGATTCCTCCTGACAACATGTCCAAAGTATGTAAGACGCAGTCTCGCCATCCTTGCTTCTAAGCAGCATTCTTGTACTTCTTTCAAGACAGATTTGTTCATTCTTTTGGCAGTCCATGGTATATTCAATACTCTTCACCAACATCACAATTCAAAGGCATCAATTCTTCTTCGGTCTTCCTTATTCATTGTCCAGCTTTCACATGCATATGATGCGATTGAAAATATCGTGGCTTGGGTCAGGCGCACCTTAGTCTTCAAGGTGACATCTTTGCTCTTCAACTCTTTAAAAAGGTCCTTTGCAGCAGATTTGACTGCTGCTTCCATGCGTGTTGATTGTGGACCCAAGTAAAATGATATCCTTGACAACTTCAATCTTTTCTCCGTTTATCATGATCTTGCTCATTGATCCAGTTGTGAGGATTTTTGTCTTCTTTATGTTGAGGTGTAATCCATACTGAAGGCTGTGGTCTCTGATCTTCATTAGTAAATGCTTCAAATCCTTTTCACTTTCAGCAAGCAAGGTTGTGTCATCTGCATAATGCAGGTTGTTAATGAGTCTTCCTCCAATCCTGATGACCCGTTTTTCTTCATATAGTCCAGCTTCTTGTATTATTTGCTCAGCATACAGATTGAATAGGTATGGTGAAAGAATACAACCCTGATGCACACCTTTCCTGACTTTAAACCAATCCGTATCCCCTTGTTCCATGTTAAGGCATAATTATTCAGCCTGAGCATGGTTTGAAGAACAAATAGGCTAGAGAAGGGAGAATCCCTGACATACTACTAAGGGCCTGGAACACTTTCAGGTGGATAATAACGGGAAGAACAAATGAAAAAGACATTAAAATGAAAGCCTTGACAGAATCCCAAGTCTTCCTATATATGCAGAAGAGCACAGGAGAGGAGGTAGCTGAGTTGACCTCACCCCTACTACCTTATCTCCCACTACTCTTCCTTGGCCACTCCCTAGGAGCTACACTGGCCTCCTTGCAGTTCCTAGAACACATCAGGCAAGCTCCTGCCTTAGCATGCTCTTCTCTCTGCCCAGAGAGCCCCAGATATCCTATACATTGCTCCCTCTCTAACTTCTGGTCACCCGGAATTATCTTCTCACTGAGGCCTTCCCTAACTGCCCAATTTAGATCTGCATCCTCCCTGCCCAACACTCACTATATCCCTTCTCTGCTATTTTGCTCCATAGTACTTAGCACCTCCTTCTTATCTTGTTCCACCTCCACCCTCTAGAATGTAAGCGATATGTTGGACAAGATTTTTTTTTGTCGTTTTGATCACTGCTATATTTCTAGTGCCTAGAACAGTACCTGGCACTTAGTAGGCCTTCAATACAAATAAGTGAATGACCAGATGAATGAATAAATTGAATAGCACAAACGCTGATCCGTTTTTAATATGAAAAAATCAAAGTGCACTTCTTCCTGGTGGATGCATTATCATGCAACACACAGTTGCACGTTATAATTCCTCAGATGGAGTCATGTTCTGGCATCTCTGGTGAGTAGGGAGTTAATGTGTCCTCATGCCAGCTGAGGACATCTTTCCTGGCATCTTTGCCACTTTTTCTTCAAAAAATATATCAGATCTGAGATCCCACAAGAGCTTGTCAAATTTAAGACTTGACAATGCATATGAATATCTCTTTGGCATCAAAAATGTGACAGATTTGGAGATGATTATGATAACATGGAGACAAAGTGGAACAGGCGTGAGGACAGAGGCATTTGAATTTTATCCTTAAGTTATCCCATGCATGACTAGCGTCTCCCCAGGTGCCCTTGGTTGTGCTCCCTCAATCTACTCTCAGCCTAGCCGAAAGTATTTTAAAAAGCTGCTATTGCCACCCATTTTACTACCAAGATTTCCATATGCAAGATGCCCCAGGGGAACTCAGGGGTGCTCCAGTAGGTAGCATGATAACCTGAGGTCCCTAACACAGTGTCAACAACTTCAGAGTCACAAAGCTGCAGTGGGGGTAGGATGGCCAAAGGGTGTGAACCACGCAGGTTCCAGGGTAAGGGAGGCTGCAGGGAGAGGAACATCGGGGAGACAGGCCTATCCGTGCTTTCCTGGCAATCAATCAGACCAGTCATTCCAAACTGAGAAATAGAAATGCCAGCGTGTGCACATGCTGTCACATTGTGACCCATTTACAGCACAGCAGAACGCCTTGCTTTGGTCAATAAAGCCAGCCATATGGGAGGCCGCTGCAGCTGATAGAATGCTAGCACTGGGAGGAGCCTAGGTGAATGTGTCACCCAGACTGCATCCCTTTCCCCGTTTCAGGGATTCACAATGGACATTCACAGGAAAGGGCTCTGAGAAGTCCTTTGGTAAATAGATTTTTTTTAACCTTGACACAGCATTTCCCCAAATTATTTTGCCATGGATTTTTTTTTTTTTTAAAAGAATACCCAATATGTCTCCCAGAACACTTACAGGCTAAGAATCAGAGCTAGGGAAATGCCAGTTGAGGGACTTCCTCACTGTACAGACGAGGAAACAGAGGCCTAGGGCAGTTCATTACCTATCCAAGACCTAAAAGCCATTCCCTACTCCTGTCCCCTCTCTCCCCTTCTTCATCCAGTCATCACACATGCATTGGGTGTCCCCTGTGCACCAGGCATGTGCTCTGAACCAGGCTGAGGGAGGGTAGTGGGAGATAAAGTGGTGGCGTGAGGTCGACTCTGCCACTTCCTCTCCTGTGTTCTTCTGAATATACAGGCAGACTTGGATTTTGTCAAGGCTTCCATTTTAATGTCTATTTCATTTGTTCCTTGCATTATTATCCCCCTGAAAATATTCCAGGCCTTTAGTAGTGTTTCAGAAGGCTCTCCCTTCTTTGCCTTTTTGTTCTTCAAGCACAATAAGGCAGACATTTCCATGTTCCAGCTCTATAGGGCAAATGGCAGTCCAGTGTGCCTAAGTCATTCTTAATGGACCTCCAATTGTAATGCTAAGATAATTATTATAATGTAAGCGTATCAAAAGTAAAATATCAATAACCATATTGGAAAAGGAAGAGCATTTAATTTTTCCAGTTGACTGGGGGTTAAGCCAAAACACCCTTTTACTCTCAACCCTTTTGTTGGAAATCATCCTAAACTATATTAGTACACATCCCACTTTAGGATTACCATTCCTTCAAGCATACTCAGTGTATATCTGCCGTGTGTCATGAGCCAGGGGTGTGGATGCTATGCAGGAATTTAGATACAAAAGATCATAGATGGTTTAAGAGACTCTGTTTAATATGTACTTATTCCAGGAAAATTCCAGAAACTTTTTCTGGTAATAATTCCTTTATATGAGCTTGCTTTGTTATCCTTTATCCCCTTTCCCCAGTAAAAGAGGAAAGTGGAACTGTTATAGTTATTTCAGGCTTGGTTCCCTTTTGTCGAGTGCTGGGAAGATAGAAAGCACTTGGTGAACACTTGACTGATTGAGAAGCTGAGGCCTCACCATTCAGAGAATGGCGCAGGCCAAACACAGGCACACACAGGGCCTGCCGTGCTCTTCTCACATCTCAGAGGGGAGGCTGTAGTCAGGGCCTCCGAAGAAATCAAATGTCTTGCTAAATAATTCCTGAAATAACTTTGTAATTTAAGATCTGACAAAGCACAACGGGAGTACACTTGGAGACCATTTTTATTGAGTTCTTTTCTTAAATACCTGCCTGTGGTTTAGATGGTTTGCTAGGGCCAGAAACCAAAAGGTGAGCAAGTTCTATCTGGGGCTAGAAGTGTCAATTATTTCTTATCTATATTACCCTCTCTTCCTTCTCCTCCATCCATTAGTTATGAAACTATCCCCCCACTGTTTCTGAAAATCAAATGGCTAATAAGCAAAGTATTGGCTTATATTACGAACATTATATGAATGCTTTTTTTTATATATAATTAACTCTCTGCTCATTCATTCATTTCTTTGACTGAATGATTAATTCATTCTTCAACAACTATTTGAGTACCTACATGTGCCAGGATCTATTACAGTTACTATGGACACATCAGTGAAAAAAGCAGACAAAAATTCTTGCCCTCACTGAGGTTACAGTCTAACAAAAACCAAAAACCAAGCCCATTACCAACAAGTCGATTCTCATACTGACCTTACAGAACAGAGTAGAACTGTCCCATAGGGCTCCCAAGGAGTGGCTGGTGGATTTGAACTGCCAGCCTTTTGGCTAGCAGCCGAGCTGTTAACAACTGTGCCACCAGGGCTACAGTCTAATAAAAAAAATAGGGAGAGACAAATAAATATTATAAATACGTCAAATAGTAGTATGTCATACCATGTGACAATTTTTATTAATGTTAAAAAGATACAATAGAGAGGGAAGAATAGATTGGATGTTCATCCGGTGGCCTCCCTGTAGCATGGCTTGGGCTTGGTGTGCCTTTTCAGGACACAACGTCACCATTCCCTGAAAACTCCTGTCTCTAACAATACAACACCAGTAAGCACTTTCCTCTTTGAATCCAGCCCCACTGGCATGGTGTAATGTCAATTTTCAGAGAAACAACTTCAAGTTTTTATCAAATTAATTTTCCACTTAAAATAAAATCCAAGATGTGCTTCATCTCAGGCTTGGAGAAGAGACTTTTTCTGGAATAGGATTACTGTAGGAAAGTCTACCTGTGAATTAATTGCAACACATATTTGGGAAAATAATATGATGAGTCCATTTCATACTTGTACTTTTAAATCCTTGTCTGAGTGGACATAATTGGAAGGAAATATGTTCACTGCTGAAGATTATTTTCTTAGCTACTGGGTAGGAAGTTTCCTCATGGAGCTCGTGATGATTCTACTAACAGACCAGGCCATTGGGTTGTGTGAATGGTTCCGAGTACACGTATCATGTTCCCTTTGCCAACAGGTTGCAGAGAAGCTAGCTTACTTTAAAAAATTATTCATAAAATTCCAGAACAACAAAAAAACCCAGTGCCGTCGAGTCGATTCTGACTCAAAAATTCCAGATCAGGAGCCAATTAGCTAAATGGGGAAAAGTCTCTAGCCCACACCAAAGCGAGGTGTGAAGAAAGTAGTTTCTGTTCATCAAATAAGAGGCCGGATCACTAGGCAGGCAGGATGTCTAGTGGGAGGGCAGATATGATCGGCTTGAGTTGGGAGTGCGGAGTCACTTAGTAAACACACAGGGCAGGGTCTCATTTTCTTTAATTACTTGGATGATGGGACAGAAAATCTACTCTTTACATCGGCTGATGACACCAAATTGGAGGGATAGTTGGCCACCTGGGAAACAGAATTAAACATCAAAATGATCAAGCCTGGCCTGATGAAAGAAGATATTGAAAGGGAGAAGTTCAATTAGGAAGCATACAAAGTAACTCTCACAGGATATAAAACCATGCCACACTGTAGCAAGAAGGGGTAGGTAGGAATTGGCTTTGTCAAAAGTATGGTCAACAAAGATTGTGGAGTCTTAGTGGACCACAAACTGCAGAGTTGTCAATACAGTGCTGCTGTTTAATTTGGGAGCCTACAGTGGGAAGCTAAAGAGCAATGTGGCTTGTGGAAAGGATCTGGTCAGGCCCCGTTATTAGCAGTGGGAGAACTTTATGACCACAGTGTGCTCTCTTCTAGAACACACAAGTGAAATGTTGACAAGGTGCAGAAAATGATTACAGATAAAGGGAGTGATTCTTATAATGAAAGATTAAAAAGGCTTATTTAACCTTGAAAAGGAGCACCCAAGGAAATTTCTCTGTCATTGTACTTGCTACCTTATGTTTTAAGTCTAGCCTAAGTGTCTCTCTCTCTCAGTGGACTGTTTGAGCCTGTCTACAACACCTCACAGGTCAGATTTCCATGCAGTTTTCAGACATACTTATATGAAACTCAGTACAGGGTGCCCTGAAAGTTTATTTGCTTTATCTGGCAATCCTACTCACAGGATGACTAGTAACCACCCAATAAATGCTTTGTGAATTAATTCCTACTATGTGCTAGGCATTAAAAATATAAAAAGCCAGGCAGATATAAAAACTTAAACAAAAAGCCAGGCAGGTGATGTAACAGAGGCCTCAGTTAATGCAAAGAACTGAGGACAGAGGCAGAATTCTGGGATGAGGCAGCATCCAGTTTGAACAAAGTACTTACAAAGGAAAGAGGGGTTTCTGGAGAGTCTCTTTGAGATGAAGCAGCACAGTTATTGGTGCTTCTTATCCCAAGGCCTCTAGGCCTTCACCATGGGCAGAGGGGCAGCTGCTGAGGACGCCCGAGAGACTGTGTGGCTGGACACAAAGCTCAGTACTGACAAAAGCTTAAAGATAAAGCACTTGAGCAGAGCTGTTCTGCTCTTCCTATAACCAGGCTATTAAATGGTATGTAGTAGATATTTAGGATCAGTCTGCTCAATGAATAACTGATGAGCAGGTGATGAGACTCAAACTCAATGGACCTGATTTCCACCCCTCCTTTAGAGAATGTCCTTAAAATACACAGGTAGTCCCCAACTTATGACAGGTTTCCTTTCTGACAACTCCATCATAAGTTGGTTCTGAGGTAAATTGAATACCTCATTTTTTTTTTTTGTCTTTATTACTACTGCCTTTTATTATCAGTATCTTTATAAATCCAATCTTTATTTGTCTATGGGGGTTGGCATGAAAATGACAACATCAGCAAATTACGTGTTGTGAAATTGTTTGTAGTACATATTACTAATGCTAAGATGTAAAAAAAAAAAAAAAAAAGGTCATGAGTGTGGTTCGTAGTAATCTGAGTATGTTGTAAGTTGGGGGCTACCTGCAGTTGCAGCATACAATACACAGGACAAGGCCCATCAATAGGTAGCACCTGTTACATGTGACTTGGCCAGTAGAGACCTAAGTGGCATAGAGCCTGGAAACAGAACTCCCTGGGTTGGGGACTGAGGAGAGGTGCTTCAGTGACTAAAATCATTGGCTCCCACGCTCTCCCAAACCCACATCCAACCTGATAAAAAAATTTCCAGGTGGCAAAGGCCCTTCAGGGAGAGTCAATATTTTTCCATTAGTGGACAGATCAGGAAAGACAAAGTAGCAACTATTTATGACAATAAGAACATAACTTTTATTGCAAACTAAACTGGCCTAAAGGGCTATTAATTAAAAACTGAATACTGTTATAAATTCTCTGGTTTCATTAATAATTTACAGTGAAGCTAAGTAAGTCTCTTCTCTAGGTCTCCACGAGAGCTTGAGGTAGGAAAAATTAGGTTCACTTTTCTGTGAGTTTGAAAGGACAGGCAATTCTTTGGTAACACAGACAACGCAGCCAGGAAAGGCCTTAAGAGAAACCCAGTTTTATAATTTGTCCACTCCTGCAAGAAAGCTTGCTTCAGGTAGGGCCCAGTAGTCAAAAGGAGTCATATTTGAAGCTCAGATCTGAAGTAACTGTTTTCTCTGACAGTGATGAGTGACGGAAACAGATTCACAAAACATTCACTGAGTCTTACTTCGCATCTAGGAGAATGCTGGGTGCTTGTACTCACCGGACCCATAAGGAAGGTTGCAAAGAGGTACCAGACACCTCCTACCCATGGCAGGGGTCCCTCTTCCAGGTATCCTTGGATCCATGGCCATTTCCAGGGGATCTAAGCCCTTCAGAGTGACTCCCCTAGTCTCTCTTCCGCCCCTTTCCAGGCCTGATGTTTACCTGCCCTCCACCAACTTTTCCCACCACCCCCAATCTCCAGGAAATGGGCAAATGATGGGGGCAGAGAAGATGGATATAGGACTGTAGGGTGGGTTCTGGGGTGGATTAGTGGTAGTTTGCAGCTTTCAGGGCATGTGCATGTATGGGTCACCATAAGTCAGTTGACTTGACTGCAACTTGTTTCTTTTTTTGGTTAATTATCTACTGGAAACAGCATGGGCTTTGTGGAATGGATCGAGGCACAAACCCTGGGTTTACTGTAGGTTCTAAGCACTAACATTTACTGAGGACTTGGCAAGCATTAGACGCTGTTCTAGGCACTTTATAGGCGTTAACTCTTTAATCAGCACAACAGCTATAAGGTTGTGTATCCCCATTTTATAAACTAGGACACTGAGGCACAGAGGGGTTTAGGAACACAGCCAGGTTACATGCTTCTTAGTGGCTGAGTTTTAGTTTCCTCTTCTATAATGTAGAAAAGGCATCTGCCTAAAAGTTTTGGGGGAAAAAGTAAATGGAAGAAAGAACGTGAAGCATCTAGCTCAGGGCAGGCCACACAGTGCTCACTAGTGACTGGGTCACTCCCTGAGACTGTTAACTACTGAAGTGCTTTATAGGATGATTACCGTGGATGAGGGCCATGGTTGCTAATATTGTAAAAGAACACATAATACAAAGGTTAATTTATTTTTGGCTTTGGAATGCAAATTTAATAGGCAGGCTCCAACCTACAAACACGCGGTCCTCAACAGTTCATTTATAAATCAGTTGTTCAGAAACGGAAATACGTTCCCCCAGAGAAACAATATTGTAAATGGTTTGCTCATTAATGGCAATTTAACCCCTAAAACAGTAGAACTTTAGTGTTAATATTATTAGCCTGAGTTCTGGGAACACTGATTCATTTAACAAACTTCTTTGACGTTCCAGGCACTGTCCCAGAGCTGAGGGCACAGGGCTATTGAAAGTACTTGTCTGTTGCCTCAAGGAACTTTTGAGAAATAGACATTTAATCAATGATTTCAGTGACGGGTGACCCAGGCTGCTGCAGGAAGACAGGGGTGGGCATCTGGGGATAAGGTGAAACAATGAAGTAAAAGAGGAGAGGAAACAAAGCTCCCCTTACTTGGGTTCAGGGGTAGCCCTTGGACTTCACTTTCCATACCATACCTTGCTTTCTGGACCCTAGTGCTCTCCTAAGTTCCCTTCCAGAGCATCCCAAACCTGACAGTCCCTATTTTCCTACATGACGCATGCCCACAAAATCAAAAACCCTCTTCTTTCAGTGCAAAAGATCTCATCTAAGTGTTAAGAGGGAAACAATCTGACAAAAACCCTTGCATGATTAACCAACTACTCAACTTCCCCAAGATATTTGCATTTTTGGAAGCATTTGTAAATTTTTTGTTTTTATGGGAAGTACAAATACATGAAAGCATTCCAAAAAAGTAGTGGTCCTGCAGACGGATCAGCCCAGCTTGCGGATTTCCTTGGGAACCATCTTTCTTCAGCCGCCTCCTACTTCTTTCCTGAACCACGAATTCTTCCCATGCCGCAAGTTGTTGCTGTTCCTTTGTTGTGTATGTGGTAGTCCACGTGGGAGGGCTGGTAGCACCAAGAGGAGGGGTGGTGGTGGCGTGGCCGCTTGTTTGGGTAGGTCATCTGAAACATGGTGGGACTTCTCTGGGGCCATCGGGGTACTGGATGACACATGATTTTACAACACTTCAAACCAAAAACCGAAGTCACATTCTGAAGACTTTTCAGGAGGAGCTGGAAAACTGCCCAGCTTCCCACCACCAAACTCCTCTTAGCCCCACTCCACGGCATTGAGAACACAGCTGCCTAGCAGAAATGCCCCTTGCTGCTGGGCCGGCTGGCTGGCTCGTTCCACCCCCAGCAGAGGACTAGGGTGACAATTATACAATTTTGTTAAAAGCCTCTTTTCAACAACTTGGCGTTGAAAGGCGAGAATGCAATTCTAATTCAAGCAGAGTAGCTGAAGTGTTGGGCAAGGTAACATGGTGAGACAGTCAAGAGAGAAAAAAGTCCTCACTGCTGTGCCGACTGAGGAACAAAATCACTCTGTCTCTGCTTTTTTTTTTTTTTTCTGCATCTAGTAGTTCCTGAAGGAATGAATGACTAGTACAGGCCTTTTTTCAAATAAGTTACTGGTAAACTCATGACATGAGATGTACCGTTCATTTCTACCTGTGTGTTGGTCATTGGTGTGCGCTATGCATGGTGGGTCATGCTTGCACTAGACTGCAGGTATTCTGAGTATGGGTATATTTCAGCCATACCTGGCCCCATGGTTACTGATGTCTAGCATATCTTGTGAGATACATTTATGGTTGCCAGACCACAGGGGCAATTAAGGAATCAAACTACTCTGTCCACAAAGTTTAAACTCTCATTCTGCATCACATCAGGCCTGGTAGTCCCCTCTGATATCAAGGCTTGAGTTGCACCAGGGTGACTGTGCATGGGGAGACTGGCGCTCTGGGGACCAGGACAACCTTCTCCTGCGCTGAGACCCGCATTGACTCTGGGTCTGCCTTCATCTCCACTTGAGGGTTCTAGCATCAGAGGGTTAAAGCAACTAGCAGCCTCTTCTCATTAGCAATCTGGAATCATTGCTGTACTGAAGGCTGCATTGTTCTTCAGCATTTGAATATCAATTTGCATAATGAAGCAGGTGAGAGTGCCTCTTGCCCGTTCAGGCAGCCCTGATTGGCAGAGAGAAAGGGATTTGTACGTAATTGGCCACAATTAATTTGATGTGTTTTTATAAGGATAAAAAGAAAAAGCAGAGAATTGCTCAGGGCTCCAAGTCAAAGCCACATCTGTACCCTCAGTGGCGCCTGCGCGTGTGTGTTTGAATTATTGGGTGGATGTGTTGTGTAAAGGCATGTGAGTGAATAAGCTCGTGTGTTCAAGTGCATTTTTTTGTTTCTGGGAGCTAGAAAAGGCTCACTCCCCAGAAGTTTCTCTGCCCCAGAGGTCCTTGGCTGCAGCGTCCTTCATAACGCAATGCTGTTACCCATCTTGTTCATTTTGTGTTTGAGGCCACTAGGAGACATTATTAGAAATCACAGAATTCTCCCTTCAGTACCAGGAAGACACCCAGCTCAACATTTCTTTTGTACCCAGTCCAAAAAAGACCGAGTCCCAGCTGTCTCAGGGTCTGCTGGCAATCAGTTCTTGCCGGAAACTTAACCGGCTTATACTTAACTCAGAACACGTTGTGGTGCTACTGATAAGCTAGGAGATGCATGAGGAAGTTTCACAGAATTAAGCATTTAGGAAATTTCATATCAAGGTGGTTTGTAGCCTTAAGCTACTCATGGTCTTGCCACAAGTGTACTGGAAACAGTAAGTATTGTTCTTTGCTCCCTTTCCCCTTAATATGAGGATGGGAATCCCTAGGTGGTGCAAACGGTCTATGTCCATGACTGCTAACCGAGAGGCTGGAGGTTCAGGTCTACCCAGAGGTACCCTGGAAGAAAGGCCTGGCAATCTACTTCCTAAAAATCAGCCATTAAAAACCTATGGAGCACAGTGACACACAAAGGGTCACCAGGAGTAAGAATCAACTCAATGGCTACTGGTATGATGAGGATGGGGACTGAGTGGGGTATATTTCCCTCTCTCCCCTCCTTTCTCCTCTTTTTCTTTTCCTTTTCCCCAAACAGGAAGGTTCTTGAGAGTGGGATCTTTCTCTTCCTAGCTGGATTAAGTAGGCATATCAGTTACTGCCTAGGGAGAGAAAACATAGCACCCTGCAACCTTCAATTTCTCTTTGATACATTCAGCCAGTTGACCCCCATTAAATGAGAGGCCAGGCCTTGTGCAAGGAGTTGTGGGTACAGAAATGAAGGCAATAGAGGCCTTGCTATAGACATTCCTGGATTAGGGTGAACCAAAGCATCTTCAAGGGCTCTGTGCACTTACAGCAGGGTAGGGTGGACTCTAACCTAAGCCTCATAATCACCTCCTTGAGAATTCAAGAAGCCAGGCCAGAGAGGGTCCTCATGGTAGGGGCCTTCACTGGATTCTGCTACCTCAGGCCAAGGCCTCTAGAAGAGTGCCTTTCCTTCCTGTGTCCACACAAGACAACTCAGGGCTACGGCAGGCAGGTGGCATAATGGTGACAGACATAGGCTTTAAAGTCAGTTCTCTCTGAACCAAATTTTGACACCACAACTTAGTAGCTGTGTGACTCTGGTCAACTTGCTTAACTTGTCCCTTATTCTCTACATCTGTAAAATGATGCTAACGATATCTATCTTACAAGGTGGGCGTGAGGATTAGCAATATACAGGAAGAGTTTACAATGGGCCTGGCAAATAGTATATGCACAATAAAAAGTTCAATATATATTCAATAATAAAGGCAAAGAAAAACTGGTAGATTTGGCCACAGAAATCCCTGTCACTACAAAATAGCCAAGTTATAAAAATCAAAGTGAAGTCACCTCTTACAGACCCTGCATTCTAGTTGCTTTCTCCCCACCCTCTAGGGTGGGGTGAGAGGCAGTGGTTACAGGAAACGGAGGAGCCACTGAAGGCAGGAAAGGACTTACTTAACTGGCACTGTCCTGATGTGGCACTGAAGCTCTCTAGGCATGGCAGGTGTTCAAAGCTGATCCTTGTTCTTGTCAGGCAAGTCCCTGGGTTCCCCAGAGATTCCCTCAGTGAGGACATGAATCTGCCACTGGTCACTTACATCACTCCCCTCAACTTCCCCACGGGATGGTACTCCAGCTTCGTTCTATTTCTTCCTCATCCATGGCAGGAAGCCCTGTGGGCTTTGAAAGCACACTCTCCCTGTACCCCAAGGTGACTCTCTCCCTCCTATGTGACCTAATCTGGTCCTTGAGAAGCACAGAATTCTGCCCTGCCATGAGTGGAAGTGTGGCCCACTCCCAGGGCAGCCACCTCTCTGTGCTCTACCCCACTAGGCGGCCAGCTCTAGCTAAGACCTGTCTGTCATCTTTTGGCTTCTCAGGATCGGATGAAATGCTAGCCCCTTCCCAACTTTGTGTAGGGGTGAACATCAAGCTCTCCAGATAGTCCTCTCAAAGGCCATTCAGTACATTTCCGGGGAGTGGGAGCAAAAGGGGTAATGGAGCGGCCCTCCAATAACTTCCATCAAAGTAGTTTCCTCTTGCAACTCTTTTCATACCTTTGGTTTTCTGGCTACTTCCGTGGCAGGTCCTGCCCAGGTGGGAGTTTTTGTGATTTATAATTTTATTTCCAGCCTGTTGGACAGAGTCCTATTTAGGTTGAAAGTGTTCCCCAAGTGATTCTGCTATCAACACTGCCCTACTCCATTCCTTCCCCAGCAGCCTGCCCCTCCTGCAGCCACCAAAAAGAACTACTCTTGTAAACGAACCATGTAATTTTTTAAAGGAGAGACCTGAGACCCTGATCTTCCTCCTCCTGACTCTTCCTACTACAAAGAAGGGCCTGAAAATGCAAGCTGCCTCCATCTTCAGGGAGGGTAGCTGCCTGATTGTTGCTCTCTCTCCACTCGAGAGGCTATCAGGATCATGTTAGTCTGGGGCCAATGCCCTTGACCCTCGGAATCAAAGTCCCTAAATAGGATTGGATTAAAATACCAGAGGAAGCATATAGTGTTTACAGAGCATTAAAAAAAAAAAAAAAAAAATCTTTAAATGGCTCTCTGTGACCTATGCTGGAAAGGAAAACTGGACATTAAATTGTCAACTAAGTGGCTGGGGCTTCCCTGGCCTCAGATACTCTCAGGCCCTCAATGGCCCTTGCACACGCCCAGATATGCAAAAATCTATGAAGATTTTTGGAGCATTGACATCCAAAAATCTAACAGGCTGCACACAGTTCCCTGGGGACCTTTTCCACTCTTGCCAACATTACAGCTGGGGGCAAAGGAAGGGTAAGAAGGCCTAAAAATCCACAAAATCCCAGAGCCAGCTCGGATTACAATTTTCACCGCAAATACAATTCTGACATCTCTAAAACCGGATTCATTCTAGGCCTGATGCCTTTGGTCCATATAAATTTTCATGGCTTCATTAATTTGTCTCAAAGGATTCGAACTCACTTGCCCAGCTGTGAAACACTAATTCTTAATAAATCCTCAACCCATAAACTAAGATTTAGTGAGCATGTAAACACTCAGCCTCCGTGTACTAAAATATTTATAATTCTTGTTTTTAATCAGAGAGAAAAGGATGTTGGGGGACTCTCTTAATTTCCTTTGAGTAAATAAACTTCAGAATGAAGAAACTGCCTTCTACAAGGCATATAAATGGAATAGTTCTTTTCTCACAGAACTAGAGACTGGGCTGTAAGTAGATTATAAGTGCAGTGGGAGTCCCCAGAGCCACTTTCTCCTCTCAACCTCGGAGAGATGGCTTGACAACGAAAGGCCCCTGATGGAAAACATACAAAGGGGTTAATGATCTGACCAGCTTAAAGGAGTGCTCGTGAGCTTCTCCCACTCCCGGGGCACCCGAAGGTTAAGTACAGCATCCCATGCTACGTGTTTTGATTTTTGTCAACTAAAATTGTTTATTGCCTATTGCCAGCTTTCATTTTGGGGCCTAGTCTGATTCAATTTAAGTGGGGGAAATTGTGAATTCATACTCATGCTAGTATGCATATTTGCTTTTTTACAAATCTCTGCCTCCAGGAAGCCTTCTGGTCCTCTAATATCTTGTAAAAAACAAAAACCCAGTGCCTTTGAGTCAATTCCAACTCATAGTGACCCTATAGGACAGAGTAGAACTGCCCCATAGAGTTTGTAGAGGGATATATTTCTAAGAAGAAGAATACAGGCAGAAGTAGCCCAAGATCGGGCTCTGAGGTTTTTGTTCCTTTTCTTTCTTTCTTTTCCTCCCTCCTTCCCTTCCTTCTCCTCCTTCTTCTCCCTCTGCCTTTGGGCAAAAAGGTGATTCAGCTAATATCTGCAGAATGAGACAAAGCTTTCTTTTTTTTCCAGGTAAGAAAGACAACCTTCCTGAGATGCACTTTGCAAAGCTCATGTTCTATGCACTCGGGGAACTTGTGTTCCTTATGCATCTTTGTAAATGCCAAGTGCCTAATTACCCAATTATTTTTATGTAATTTTACATACATGTACACTTACAAGTGTGTGTATTCCGGTGTAACAAGGAATCAAATGTGCAAGAAGAGACATCTCTGTTTTAGATGAGCAAAGAGTCACCTGAGCCTGATGTGAAAACAAAGTCCCTTCCAGTTTTGTGATCTGAACAATGAAGTCTATTTCAGAATATGAGAGTGGTGCGTTAATATTACTTTTCCCCACAAAAGCGTTCTGAAAATGAGACATCTCACCAAAACATGACCTCAATGCCCTTTTACAATGACATTAGTACTAGGAAGCCTGGTGGCGCAGTGGTGAAGAGCTCAGCTGCTAACCAGCTCAGCTGCAGCAGTTCAAATCTACCAGCTGCTCCTTGGAAACCGTATAGGGCGGTTCTACTCTGTCCTATAGGGTCACTATGAGTCAGAACCGGCTTGATGGCACCTAACAATAACAACTAAGAGGACTAGTAAAAAGTTGTGTGGGAAGTGTGCATACAAATAATTCACTACATTCACTACATTCCATGAGAAACTAATGAGAGTTGGCCTCAAGGACAGAGCAAAAGGAAGCACTTAGATTTTTTTTTTATTGTCTCCCTAAAATTAACCAACAAGAGAAGACTCTCTCTACGTATAAACCCTATCTCTCCACACAACTTCTGTGTGAAGTAGATCAGTTCTTCTAGGCAAGGGAAGTAAGGAAGAAGAACCTAATTCTGCTGTAAGAAACAGCCACTTTTGAAGGATGGAGCTGAGTGGCTGTATTAGTTTCCTAAGGCTGCTGTAACAAATTACCGTAAACTGAGTGGCTTAAAACAACAGAAATTTGTAAGGCTGCTGTAACAAATTACCATAAACTGAGTGGCTTAAAACAACAGAAATTTGTTCTCTCACAGTTGAGGAGGTCAGAAGTCTGAAGTTGACAGGGTTGATCTCTTTTGGAAGCTCTAAGGGAGAAACTGCCCCATGGCTCTCTCCTAGCTTCTGTGGTTGCTGAAAATCCTTAGCATGTCTTGACTTGTAGACGGATCACGCCGATCTTTGCTCTGTCATCACATGGCCTTCTTCCATGTCTGTTTCTGTATCTCTTCTCTTTTTATATGGTCACCAGTCATTGGATTTAGGACCCACCTACTTCACTATGACCTCATCTTAACTAATTATATCTATAAAGACCCCATTTCCAAATACGGTCACATTCTGAGGTTCCAGATGGGCATGGATTTTAGGGGCACACTGTTCATCCCAGCATAATGGCTGGCGAAGGAGACTGAGATGAATAGAAGCATTAAAGCCTAGAGGGTGTGACAAGCTCAGAGTGTAGGTTATAAGAGGTGGCATTAAGGTCCTGTATTAGTTTCCTGTAGCTGCAAATTGCCACAAACTTGGTGGTTTAGAACAACAGAAATTTATTCTCTCACAGTGCTGCAGGCCAAAAATCGGAAATAAAGGTGTCAGGACGGTTGTGCTCCTTCTGAAGGTTCTAAGGAAAATCTGTTCCTTGACTCTTCCAGCTTCTGGAGGCTGTCAGCATTTGTTGTGGCTACATCACTCTAGTCTTTGCCTCTGTCTTCATATGGCCTCCTCCATGCATCTTCTCCTCTTCTCTCTGTGTCAGATCTCCCTCTGCCTTTCTCTTGCAAGAGCACTTGTCAATGGATTTAGGGCACACCCAGATACTGCAGGATTAGCTCATCTGGAGATCATTAATTTAGTTCCATGTGCAAAGACCGTTCCCCCCACCCCCCACCCCCAAATAAGGTTATATTCACAGGTTCTGGGGTTAGGACTTAGACATTATCTTTTTGGGGGCTGCCACTCACCTCACTACAAGCCCCAACTGGGTAGTACAGCTTAGACAAGAGGGATCATGTTTGGGAACTCGTGGAATGGCAGGAAGCAGGTGATCATTTGGGAGAGCAGGGTAAATGAAGCCCAGTGCTGTGAAGGAGAGAGAGGAGACTCTGGGGCCCCTTGGGAGTCCAGTAGTCAGCACCAGGGCATCTGCATCCTGAGACTGGGAGGGTGACCTCTGCAAAGCCCAATGGCTGTTGAGCTGAGGCTAGGCACTTCCTGCCTCAGCCAAGATGCAGCCAGGAATTAGGGTTCAATGGGGCCTGTTGTGGGACATAGCAGACCCGTTCTTTAATAAAACCAGAACAGATGTGATGGAAGCTGACCCACAGACCTGGTGCTGATAAAGCCTCAGGACCTTTTTCTGGATCTATCTGTCACCTGGGCAGGGGAGACTCAGTACTTGTGGCAGTAGTCCATGTAAGGGGTCAAAACGGCCCTGCTAATGTAGCCATTAAGAGAAAAAGAGGCAAGTGTACATCCTGTTCCAGCATATTCCCAAGGTTTTCCTCTCCTGTCACTTCCTCCAGATCGTCTTCCAGCCAGCTCTTACAAGGGGTCTAGTTGCTTGACAGCCCTAGAGGATTCTCAAGCAATGAACTGTACCCTTATATTTTGCTCTGCTACCAAGAGACCGAGCCCAGGCCCTCATTTCTAGCTCCCTGGCAGTGATGCCTGTGATTTCCCTATTAAGCTATTTTTAGCCCAGTATCCCATGGCCTGACCAAGACCGTCTGGGCCACGACCAGGGTGTGACAGATCGGGCTTGAGGTCAGCTGCCTCCCTTTGGCTTCCAGCCTGAAGTTAATAGGGCAAGGAAAATACATTTGAACAATGGAAAGCATGGCCCCATTTCCTCACACATGCTCAAACATCATCGGAACATTTCAGTGTAGTTCTGGTATAAATACGCTTATCGCCAGGATGGTTTTATTCCAGAAGGCACATTTACATATTCCTTTGCATACTATTTCTCATACCTGTTCAATTCCCAAAAGGATATTAGGTGACTTCCACACACAGTGGGGCTTCTCAGAAACCCAGAATAATCATTATCTAGAAAAGTGATGGGGTCTTCATATGGGTGCTGTAAGGCCGTCCTGATTGTACCCCCATGTTGCAGGCAAAGATGGCTGTCCTCGTCCAATACGTGAGTATCTTTCGACATTTAAAAGTTAATAAAATCCCTCTAGTTCTTGGAGAGGAGTCCCTGGGTGGCACAAACAGTTAAGCACTTGACTACTAGCTGAAAGGGTGGCAGTTTGAACTAAAAGGTCACAGCCTTGAAAACACCATGGAGCAGTTCTACTTTGCACAAATGGGGTCACTATGAGTCAAATTCTACCCCATGGCAACCAACAACAATAGTCCTGGAGGAAAGACCCTTTGCCATCGAGTCAATTCCAAGTCAGAGTGACCCCCTAGGGCAGAGTAGAACTGCCCCATAGGGTTTCCAAGGCTGTAACCTTTACAGAAGCAGACTGCCACAGCTATCTCCCATGGAGTGGCTGCTTTGAACCCGCCAACCTTTGGGTTAGCAGCCAAACACTTAACCACTGAGCCACCCACGCTCCTTTCCTAGAGGAAACACCAATATCAAAACCCATTGACACTGAGTCAGTTCTGACTCATAGTGACCCTACAGGACATGGTAGAACTGCCCCATAGGGTTTCCAGGGAGTGGCTGGTGGATTCGGACTACTCACCTTTTGGTTAGCACCAAACTCTTAATCACTGTGCCAAAGAACTGCAAAGTACAATGTGGGTAAGAGTCACACTGGTAAAGCAGGATGTGGACAGCCAGATACCCTCAGGGGAGCTCAACAGCCAGGCAGCAGCCTTCTGTAACCTTAGCAGCCCCTGCCTTCCTGCAGGCTTCCTTCAACCAAACACCAGCCCTGTTGACTCCATCCCTGACCCTTCTCCCACCTGGTGCTACCACTCTCTCACCATCCAAAAGAAGCTTAAAGGTCAAGATCACTCTACACCCAGGCTAAAGTCAATTTGAGGGCCATTACCCCACACAAGTACTGGAAATCATTATTTTCTGTTTAAAGTAATGCCTCTGAACCACTTAATAATAAAGTGCAAATATTCAAATATTATCTAAATGACTCTATTAATCATATAACCACTTCTGGTAGAGGGAAAAAATCTAAATCATTAGGTTTTGACAAGGGAGATGGGAGAATAGGAAAAAAGGGGATTAACAGGAAAATGTATCAGGGTCTGAATAGGGTATCACACTTTTAGGGGCTCTAGCCTGTCCGGATCATCATAAGGGCAAATCAGTTAACGTCTGCAATATTCAGTTTCGCCATCTACAAATAAAGATATTAATAGCACCATGACATAAGAAATCTATGGAATATACTTGGCGATATGCCTGGCTCATAATTGGAGCTAAAAAAATGTTAGCTGAGATATTACTGTTGAAGTTATATTAATAATGATGACAACGACTGAAGTTATATTAGAAACGATGATGATAATTCTTATTATTAGTAGTCGTAGTTCTAGTAGTGGTACCATACTGTGCCCTGAGAAGGGCTGGAGAACTAAAACATAATTACATGAGAGATTAGGAAATTAAATGAGAAAATGGGGGCAATGGGTATCCATATCAGTCCTCAGCAACGTCACAAGTTTGGCTAGGATTAGCTACAAGAGAAATCATCCTTGAAGAGTGATTTTAGAGGTAAACACACAAGGACTCAAATCTTGGCTCTGCCACTTGATAATGTGTGACTTTATGGAAGTTACTAAACTCCCCAGATTCTCAGTGTCCTCATCTATAAAATGGGAATAATCGTATTTGTATAATGATTATGCATATAAAAACATATATGTAATATATATATAATGTACACAGTGCCCAGCAAATGTGTCCCCTCCTTCACCTATCCAAGCTGTTCCCCTTCTGTATTGTGGTCAGTAGACTACAAAAAGAGAATCCATCTGGATAGGTAAAAAATATGAGAATTACCATTGTGGCTCTTTGCTAGGAGAAAAAAGATGTTAACAGCTTCCTCACACCCTCTTCCCACTAGGGGAGCTGATCGAATGTACAGTATGGTTGCTAGATATTAGAACTTGGGCCCATGTTTAGTTATAGCATGTACTGGAATAATTTTGCATTCACTAATATAATGTGCTATCACAAAATGGAAGTCACCCAGTAAAAAAGAGCACAAAAATCAGTTTTCATAGAAATTTCACTCTGAACATTCTGAGCACAGAATGATAGCTGAGCATATTTTTCTGCCATAAAGTTAAAGATAATTTTTTAAAAATCTATACATCTAATGGAAACCCTGGTGGCGTAGTGGTTAAGTGCTATGGCTGCTAACCAAAAGGTTGGCAGTTCAAATCCACCAGGCACTCCTTGGAAACTCTATGGGGCAGTTCTACTCAGTCCTATAGGGTCCCTATGAGTCGGAATTGCCTTGACAGCAACGGGTTTGGTTTTGGTATACATCTAAGGGCTACAAATACCCTTTCATCACCACCATGGGCTATTGATCATTTGATATGAGTTATATGGCAGACATATCATCCCTAATAGTCAAAACATGTTTTGGAATTTATCTCCTTTTTAAATATTATTTTCCTTGAAGAAAATTTAATCATGTTTTTTCAAAATTACCTCACTCCTTATTGTTTTGAACTTCTTTATTCTTTTCTTTTTCTAAATCCACAGAACATATTTTCTCGCATGTATTACCATCTCAGTGCTGGGGCTTTATTTCCTTTAGGTGTTTTGAAGCAAAGCTAATAAGAACTTTAGTATTTTAATTACAGTTTTGGAAAACTCTACTTTTGATTTATATTACTGTTTCTGACACTGATGCACAGTTACATGTCATTAGTTACTTAAATGTTTTCTATAATTATGTAAATTATGTTGGCACATTCTGGTAGAATGCTTACACTTTACTATTTTGTCATTTGCAAAGTTCTAAAATATATCAGGTAACCACTTTCAAATTAAATACCTGTCAAAGCGTTCTTGGTCTCTTGTTGCTTTCTTTGCTTACAATGCTTAGCTCATGAGCAAGAGGCTCTTAAGTAAATATACCTTCCCTCTGTCTTTCCCCATACAGATTTTTTTTTTCTCTTATGATGATCGAGTCATAGTCCCTGCAGTTGTGGTGCTCACAGTCAGACACAGAGTGACATGGTTAGGTATAGGTCCACAGATTATTACAATATGATGTGGAAGACAAGTGTTATAATAAAGGTATGATGTTATAACAAAGGACAGAATGACTTTCTACCTGATTAGCCAAGGAAACTTCCACAAATGAAGTGATCTCTAATCTGCATCTTGAAGTTTTAATAGGAATTTGGTGAGCGAAGAAATTAGAGAGAAGAACGTCCCAGGCAGATGCATGGATACAGGCATAGTTGGGAATGGATGAGGAGGTGGGGATGCCTGGAATGCAGGATGCAGAAAGCTGAGTATGGGGGCTGAGGCTAGAGAGGTGGAGCACTTTGGGCTTCATTTGTAAAGGCCTTGAATGCCACACTGAAAATAAATTGCCTTTATTCTATGAGCAATAGGTCTTTAAGCAATGAACGGATAGGATGCAACTTTTCAGAACATAACCAATATGGTGTGGAGGATAGACAGGTGCACATCCTCTCAGCTTTCAGCAGCTAGAACTTCATGTTCTGTCAAAACCACAGAAGGGAAAATGATTTTCCTCCAGCCCAGTTATGCTTCGTTCAAATGGAAAATCATTCAGTTGTTGCCTGGTGGCTCATGAGGATATGAGAAAGATAAACACAGTGTCCCAAGCAATTTTCAGAGACATTTGAAGAAAACAATGTGATAAATATGGTAGATCTTTCACTTGACAGCCCAGAGCCCTACAAGAGCTGACATTCCCTACAACTGTGCCATATGGATATATGAGTTCCACCATATTCCGCTATATCCATGCACAGGGCCATGACCTGCTACACCACTGCCATATCCTGATGTGTGAACATGGTCTGCCACACACTGGACACATCCACACGTGGGAGCATCATCCATCAAACTCCTGCCACATCCATGTTTTAGGGTAGGCATTTTCCATCTCGCCTATGCCATATCCAAATATCAAGCCCTGAGCAATTATTGTTCTTACCCCACTGCTGCCCGGGTTACAGCAGTAGACCCAGAAAGATGGTGGTGGTTTTAGCAGAGCAAAAGGAGGTCTAACTCAAATTTTCTGAGAGGCAGGATCATAATGACAAGCTTGATAAAGGAACGATGACAGAGAGAGTTAGAAATAAACTGAGTAATAAATGAATGAATATATGGATAAATGTTAAGGAATCATGAGTTAGAAGAAGGAAGGAAAAAAGAAAAAAAGCTTAAAGAAGAGGGAGAATACAAAAGTGGGAACATTTTAAAAAATTAAGGACGAATAAAGCAAAAGGAAGCTTGTTTTTTTCCATATGCTTTTCAATGTTTTTGGTGAGTAGCTAGAGAAATCAGAACTGAAGTCCCACAAGAGAATGTCTTCTCTGTTTCACTCTTCTCAAACCATTTTCTAAAGTGTTTAAGGTTTTATCTTAATGAAAACCCAACCCATGTGATAAATCATGATAAAAGCTATCTGACCTATTTGGTCTAAAGACCATTTGTCTATTATCTTGTGACTACATCCTAGGGGGTGAGAATGGGAAATCACATTTTCTAAATCTTAAGGAAATGCAGAGTATGAAATCTGTTGTAACTAAAAAGTCTTCAAAATTATTTGAGTATTCATGAGCTTTACGGGACACCCATGAAGGTAGCACCTATCGTGAGTCTTAGACCATTCCGATTATTGTGGTTTCGGAAGACAGATCTCTCACAGTAATTGTGGTGCTTCAGGTAGGCCTAGAGAGTCAGATGTATTCAGAACAGGTGTCGCACGCCCTAACCCAGGAAAGATGGAAACCAGCCTCTCTCGACCGCACAGGCCAGCAGGGGGATGCAATTGGTATGGGGGCAACCTATTTATCAGCACCACACAGGGGCAATCATCAAGTTAAATAACAGTTACTTCTCTTCAAGATAGAACGTGAACAATCCTCCCGCCCAGCACTAGGAATACAGGAATGTGCAGGAGAACAAAGAGAGAGCCCACAGCCAAACACTGCTGGGAGGAAAATGAAGGCTGTAATACACCAGTCTCCTCAGTGTAGGTACACAGGGGCGGCCCTCTAATAACACAGCAAATGGGCAGCCCTGTGCTGATAGGCCACCCAACCATATCCAACAAGAGGTACCATGTACTCTGAAAGCAGCTAACACACCAAGCCTGTTATTTGCAGCCCGGGGCGTACTTGTGATAACCTTTCACAAATCAGGAGGTGAGCATGGAGTAACATTATTTCAGTAGGGAAACTGATTTCTGCTCCCATGTTCCAACTGAAGGAAACAGAAGAAAGAACTGTTGATTCTAAAGATTTAGAAAATTAACAGGTGCATGAGAACTTCGAGTATGGCACAGAGTGGGACAGAGAGAAAGATGGGAGGTTTCAAATGGGTCTCTTACCTTTTTGTCACTCAGGCCGGAAACCTGGTCTACGTACTCTTCTTGGATCATGAAGGCAGCTAAGTTGGCAGTGTAGCTGGCCAGGAAGATGACAGCAAAGAAGGCCCACACTGACACCATAATCTTGGAGGTGGTCCCCTTTGGGTTCTGCACAGGCACGGAGTTGTTAAACACCAGACCCCAGAGTAACCAAATAGCTTTGCCGATGGTGAAAGATGGGCCACCTGGCTCTGGCATGACCAAAAGACAAGGACAGAAAGTTAACATAGGGTGCCTGGTTTCTGTTTAAACCTACAAGTACACAGAACTGGTAAGTTTCTGTCCAGAGTAGAATATCCTCCAGCTAAGACCCAGTCCTTTTCTCTATAGCTTTTTAATTTAAGAGCTAGTATCTCTTGATTCCTAGGACCCTCAGGAAAGCAGAAGAGGGTCCCTTAGGAGAAAAGCCAGAGGCCGTGGTGTGTGTAGGTGCTTGCTCCAGCCAACAGCAGCCATGACTCAAGGACTGGAGGAGGGATCTTCCGGCCCTCTGTGTAGAGGACCCTCAAGATCACATCAAAACTAAATAACAAAGACTGACTCTCCTACTACTGCCACACTGTCCTTATTAAATGAAATTTATATTGGCATCTACCAAGCAAGCATCTCAACTTCAAAAAAAATCAGCAAGAATTGTGTAGGTCTTTCTCTACCATTGCCATAAAAACCAAAGCCAAACCCACTGTGGACGAGTCAATTCCGACTCATATAGAGTCGAGCTGCCTGGTAGGGTTTCCAAGGAGTGGCTGGTGGATTCAAAATGTTGACCTTTTGGTTAGCAGCCAAGCTCTTAACCACTGTGCCACCAGGGTTCCACCATTGTCATATGGGTTCCACCATTGTCATAGACCTCCTCTAATTCTGTTCATCCTGATGCTGGATGCCTTTGAGTGTATTTTTCCCTGGTTTTTCCTCTAGCATGTAACTAATCATTAAATATTTCACAGACAACCCTGGTACCTTGACCTCACTCTAACACCAACATCTCCCAACTTGTCTCCTATGGTAGTAGCTTCTTTGTAAAAAGAATAGCAGAAAGATCAGAGAGGTATCATAGACAGCTGGCCTACCCACACATATCTGAGGATAGAAAGGTTGGCTGTCTTTGACTTCCCTCCACACAACCCTTACACAAACCGATCCAGTGCTTCCACCCATAAATTTCCTGTGACCTCACAGCTTTCTTTGCTTGGTGATGCTGAAATCCTTCCTGGTGTCTGGGTTTACACATAGCCCCTCCACTGCAGAAATGAACAGCTGTTCGCACAGTATTACAACATATTAGCACAGATCTTACAATGCTATCTGTGATCCTGACAACATCTGCTCGGCAACCTAAATCATCAGTGACTACACACGTCAAGCCTAATATCTAACTCTGCGCACGCGGACTTTATTTCATGGAGCAGATGTGTGACTTAAAAGTCATTTATAAATCAAAGTTTTATAAATTGTAAAATGCCCTAAGGAGTCCTGATAGTTAAAGTGGCCCCATGTTGAACTCCTTTGTGAAGGCAGGCATCATTTGGTAAAGCGAATAATTGTAGGCCTTAGCTCTGAGTTTTCTGGAATTTGGATTTTCACCTCTTTGGTTTTCTTCAAGGGTGTGTGCGAGGGCACACTAACTTTAGTTTCTGCCACTGTCAACTTATGTGTATCTCAATGTGCTTTCCAGCTGCTTCCTTTGTTACTGGTACCTCTCAGGATAGGGCACAGGTCACGTCTGCTGGATGACCCTTTGGCTGAAAGATCCCCACTGTACCATACTGTGAAGATATCTAGACTTCCACCCCAGAATAATAAACCTGGAAATACTTCAGTGTAGTGATGGTTCCTAGCTGGGACTATTCAACAGAAGCACTAGGGAAGCTTTTACAAAATACTGATGCCTGGGTCCCCACCCCCAAAATTCTTATTTAATCAGTTTGGGGTGGGAGCAGTTATTCTAATAGGCAACCAGGTAGAAAATCACTATTTTGAAACATACAGTGGTCCAAGACTCACCCTGAACATGGTGAATCAAAATATCAGAAAATGAGGTCCAATCATCCTTGTGTTTTAAGAACCCCACAGATAATTCTTATGTGTAATCAGGGTTAAGAATCTTTGTTCCTGGAGGTCTAACTCCAGGATAGAGTTCACATTTTAGATGGGAGAAGAGTTAAAGAAGGTGGAATATTTCCTAATCCTGGGGGTTCACAGGAAGTTTTGGAGGAGCTTTTTATAAAGATTCCACGTCCCCCTTCAGAAATCGTGATGAACTTTTTGTAAGGTCTCATACATGCCTCAACACATGGGCCTACCTAGTCTGGAGACTGGACCCCAACAGTAGCTATAGGTGAGAATTGGTCTCCCAGGTCCATTTGATTTCAAACCATCAGTTCCCATACTTCCTGGCATAGGGATTTTAGCCAGGAACACGTGTTTTGGAGAGCCTGTACCTCAGTACTGCCCTTTTGGCTATGGCAAACTCAAACAGCTACAACCATCCTGCAAATGCCCTGGGACATCCTCTTTCCCTCATTCTTAATATGTGTATACAATCAGCCTTGTTAGTCCCATCTGTTCAGGCAGACTGCTATGGCCTTAGGTTATCAAAACAGTTCCCTCTGAAATGTTTATGCCACACATATCTACTACTGGCCTTCCCTTTCATCTACCTAGGTGTGGAGTTGTGCTTGAGGCCAGGTGTGAGTCAGGAAGAGGGTACATGGATTGAAACCAACATCTGAATTGAGGTGATTTCTAAACAGCCACCACGCCAGTGATACAGAAGGCTGAGGGTTCATTTTCAGAAACGGATAAGTTAGGAAGGAAGCAGAGAGGGTACAGAGATTTGGAATTAAGAACTAGAAAAATGCGGAAGTGCAATGATTCCAGCTGGCCTTACCTCTGCCATCAGCAAGGCACCTGTTATAACCAACAGGGCTGAAGTATTCAAAGACAAAGACAGCCACGGCCGAGACGATGAGCAGCATCACAAACATCATAACCCAGACATCAGCACTAAATGGCTCTGAGAAAGGGGAAAAAGAACAGTGCTGAGGGTTACAATGGAGGACAAGCAGATTCTGATTAATTCATACATTCGTTTGCTCACACAAACACGTACTTTGGGGAGAAACAAACCACAGTGTATGGCACTGCTTCAGTGAGCCAGGGCCTGGTTTAGGGAGGAGTAAGGTGCTGTGCCTGAGTAGCTCCATTCTCCGGATGGCCATGTCATGGTTTTGTTTTATTTTTGTAAACACATGAGGAGGACAGCCTCATGCTTGTTGTTTTTGAGGTTGTAAAGGCAGTTTCTGCCATTACTGTAGGTATCTCAGTAAAAGGTGCAATTGGAAGCAGCAACACTGAATATGGAGCAAGTAAATCATATCAGACTGACTCTTGATTTGTGTTCTTGGTTACATGGGTCATCTATGTGGTCGCACTACATAGGGAGAACTGGAAAAGCCTCTCCGACGCTTATAAGCCTTTCAGACAAATTCATTCTCAGCAGACTTAGTTAATATTTTGGTCTTGAATTGGTTCAGTAACAATTAGGGACAATGAATAACTCTGTTGCCCCCTTACCCCCTTCTCTTAAACTTTCCAGCCTAGATTTACCTTTTCTGACCTACTTTAATACGGTATACTTTATTAGATATCACCAGGGTATAAGAATACAGGTCATTGTTAAAAATCCATCCACAACGAATGTCAGGATCTTCAACAGTGGAAACTCAACAGGAGACAAGGGAACTGTAATTAACAACACAACTACAATCCATGCCCTACTGCAACGCGATGGGGTTGATGGGACAAGACCAGGCAAGACAGAAAGAATATTCTACACATTATTTCTTTAATCATTTTCGCTGAATCTCTTTTAGTTTATCTGTATGTCTCTAGCTTTGAGGTGTCCAGAAACTGAACACTCTGCCCTAGGGGTCATTTCTTTGAAGGTCTGTGAAAAGAGACAATTGCTATTCTGTTCCATGTTACAGTGATCCCTCAGTTGTGCCTCAAAATAGTTCTGGCCTTTTTAGCTGTCACATCACTTTGAAAACTCATAACTAAGTGAATTAACATGCCGTTTTCTCCTTTTTTCCAAATGATTAATAAAGATAAAGTTGAAACAAGAGGAAAATTTGGCTGAGAATTAGATTATATTTTCTTACTTTGGAACTTGTTTTCCTAGTGGACTCCCAAGGGAATTATAAAAAACCCAGTCAAACAATTTTAAAAGGGCCTTGATAAAGTCCCAGAGCTTAACACACTGACCGTGAAATGCAAACCTTTCAGTGGCTGACGGGGCTACAAAGGCAGACCGCACAATCAAAGCCTCCATACAGTGGTATGGAGAAAACCTCCTCGCCTTGATACTAACTGATTGCACTTCTACCCTGATTTCATTTTTCCCTAATGTGGGGAATAAGTGAGGAAAAGCATTGCCTCTATGCCCTCTTTCCCTGCGCTGAGCCCAGCATAACTTCCTGTACACAAAATACAACAAACATTTGTACTGGTCTTCAAAATTTAAAAAGTACTTACATCATATATTTTATATAATCTTTTTAATGACTCTTTCAGTACAGGATTATCATTCCTATTTTACAGAGGAACAAACAAGGTCTTTCCCCAGTTCACACTCAGGTTAAGAATAGAAGTAAAAAGAAAGGTCCTCTGAGGCAAAAGTGTCTGCTTTTCCTACTCTATTACCTCGCCACTACACTGGTTCCTGAATTAGGGGCTGAGCTCTGAGGCCTCATGGGTGCTACGGAAGAGGCTCTGGGGGAAACCACTGCTGGGCTTTAATCTGGGCCCTGCCAGTTATATGGAAAATTGATCAATAAATGTTGGCTTCTCTTACTCTTGAAACTACACACACACACGCACACATTCTGCCTGGTATTTTTATGTCATTCTAGAGCTATACTGACATGCTAGTGGCTCTTCTAGGTCAGAGGTTAAGGTTAGTGCTATACTGACAGGGTTAGGAATAAGAATGCAGTTTTCTCTCTACCTCTCAATTACCCTTATAAAGAAAGAAAGAACAAAAAAATACAGCTCCGATAAGGATTAATGTAGACAGTATGTGGCATTCAACAACATTTCACCTAAAACTGAAAGGGCCAGAATGAGTTTCCCTGGAAGTGAAAAAGTTAGTTAGGACACTAGAATAATTTATTAAAAAAAAAAAAAAAATCTATGGAACCTATAACTTCACTTTGTTTTAATTGAATTAATTCCCCTATGAATAGAGATTAAAAAAGTGTTAATCACTTTCTATTCCAAAATCCTTATTTCAACTACGTTGATGTCCCTTAGAAAGAGTGTGGCTTGTCCAAGGGCTTATAGCTTGTTTATGTTCAAACCAGGTTTTCTGTCTCCTAGGCCAGTGTTGTTTTCAAGGTGACATTTTATTTTCCAGCTCCTAGCTCCCACAACCCCTGCAAAACATATGGGGTATGAATTCACAAAAGACCTCATCTAGTTGAAGCCTTGGCCTTCTTTCACCCAGTCTGATATCACATCTAAGGCTTTTGACATCTAGATGATGCTGGAGAGTGGGGCAGTACAGAATCATAAGGGGAACTGGAGAATCTGACCAGCTCCGGCCTCAGAAAAGTCACGTGTAAACAGAAAAACCTTTTTGGCAGCACTAGACTCAATTCTTGAAGATAACGTAAAAATAAATAGGCTTTTTAATGTATCAGAATTAAACCAAAAAGCAAACAAATAAACAAAAATGCCGTTGCCATCAAGTCAATTCCAACTCATCGAACCAAAAATCCAAACCCAGTGCTGTCAAGTCGATTCCGACTCATAGTGACCCTATAGGACAGAGTAGAACTGCCCCATAGAGTTTCCAAGGAGTGCCTGGTGGATTTGAACTGCCAACCCTTTGGTTAGCAGCCGTAGCACTTAACCACTACGCCACCAGGGTTTCCTTCCAACTCATAGCAACCCTATACAACAGCGGAGAACTCCTCCGTAGGGTTTCCAAAGCTGTAATTTTCACGGAAGCAGACTGCCACATCTTCCTCCTGCAGAGTGGAGGGTGGGTTTGAATCCCTGACCTTTCCATTTGCAGCCGAGTGCTTAACCACTCCATCATCAGGGCTCCTCGTATCAGAATTAGAGATCATTAAAGCATGAAGCAGCCTTAAAAAAAAAAAAAAAGCCTTAGAGATCTATTAATTAAAACTCTGACTTCTATGGATGAGGAAACTGAGTCTCAGGGTGGAGCGAATTTGCTCAACATCAAATAGTAAATAAGTGACAGGAATAGGGGTAAAGTAGGACCCTTGATGACCAGTCCAGTGATTTTCTTATACAGCATTGTGCCTTCCTATTTTTCTGGGTATACTTTGGTTTTTATCTTTGAGAATAGTTTTGGAAATCCCCAAAATGAGTGTCTGAATTAAGCTCTCAGCTTAAATAACCTGGCAACGTGCTTCTTCGATTGTTCTTTATACCTTCTACTTGGTCTTATGTGTATTTCTTTTGCACAGGCAAACACGTTTACCTAAGAAGGCAGAAGGTGAGACCGTCCCGTTACTTCGTGACACCATAACACTGATGCCTGTCTCTATAAAGGGCACAGAGAAGTCGACCACCTCAGACCTCTCCTCATTGATGGTGAGTGACCCCACTGCCATGTAAGCCCTCTTCATGACCACCTGGGGAGAAAGGAGCATTCTCCAGTTAGAACATTCAGAAAGGTGGGGGCCCCCACAAGGAAAACACTCATGACCCACCAGTGGTTATCTTTGTATAACGCGAACAATAAATTCCGTTTACTATTTTATATTTTTCCAAATGTCTAAAATGAGTGTGTTTTTTATATTTCAGTGAAACAAAACAAATAAGATGGAAGTGGTCCTTACTTCCTGACGCTCACCTCTCCAATCATACCATTCCAGGTTCCATTGATTTTCTTCCCATGCTTGCCATTGGTAACCAAGTAAAGGTCATAGGTGAACTTCACAGATTTAGAAATTTTCTTAAGAATGTCGATACAGAACCCCTTGCAGCATTTTTTGATGTAACCTGGCTCCTCATCTGTTTTATTCCTAAACAGTTAAAGAAACACAACAAAAACAAAAACAAGGCTTTATACAAAGGCAAAATACTACCTTTGGTCATTGAAACTCCAGACCAAGAGCAGGTCCCCCACGGACTAGCACAATTTATACCAGGCCTGAGTGAGGAAATAAATCAGACCATACGATAGTAATGCTCTCATTTATCTTATCACATTGAACCATGCTTTCTTATAATTTTTAATGTTTCTTTGTGGGATAATATACCTCAGCAAAGTATGCATATCCTAAGGGTTCAGTTTGATGAATTTTCACAAACTAAAACCACCCATGTGACCAGCACCAAGATCCAGATACAGAAAGTTACCAGCACCTTAGAGGCCTCTCAGTGCTCCCTTCCACGTACTTCCCACCCTCACCAAAGAGAACCACTATCTTGACTTCTAACAGCATAGATTAGTTTTATCTATTTCTAAAAATGTTTCTAAATCTCTAATTTTCAAGACATACTGACCTAAGAAAATATACAGGGAGTCCTGAATTATGAATGTCAGACTTATATACCACCCATAGTTATGAACTAACTCCCATAAAGACTATGATATTAAAAATTTGAAGTATACACAATGGTTTGTAGTAACAAATGGATGCTACTTTGTGACCTGCATCAAAACATTATTATTACTGTATTATTATTATGTTAAAGACATTTTAGTGTACCTGGAAGTGTTTCTGTAATGTTTTTTATGCATAGAAAGATATACTATATACTAAGACAAACACTTGACTAAAGGATAGATATGAACCATACCTAACTCTTCCAACTTAAATAAAAAAAAAAAAAAGCCCAGTGCTGTCGATATAAATTCAACTTAAACACAGACTTATGAATGGAATTAGTTTGGAATCTGGGGACTACCTGTACTTCAAGCACCAATAATAAATTTAAATCTTCACAAACTTGAGACCCTGGTCATGGCGGCCATGTAAGGCCAGAGAAATGTCCGCATAGTTAGCCACGGTCTGGACAGAACCAGACATCAGATGACAGGGCTGTCAGTCATTCCATAACACACTAATAACTGAAAATCAGACATGGTGCCCAATTCAGTCTACGCTTCGCCTCCCAGGCCAGCTAGGTGTTAGAGCTGGATCAAATCTGCCTATCCCGGGTCACCCGGAGCCATTGGGGAGGTGCCATACTCAGAGATGATGCGTTTTTGGCAGGGAACTGTGTTCCTCATGCAGGTTCCACTCAGAGGGTCCACACTTTCCACAATGACAAACGGAGCCTCTTCCAGGGTCACAATGCTCAGGTGGTCATCTTCCTGCTCTTCTGTCTCAGGGCACATTCGGGGCCACACGTAGTACTTCATCTGCAGGGATTTGTCTTTCCACTTCCCCACCTGTACAGGGATGAACAGAAGACTCAGAAACCACTGGCCACAAGCTAACCGCCTCTCCCAGCATGGCCTGAATCTTCCCAGGAAGCTGTTAAACAAAGGCAAACCAATGTAGGCATCCTTCATAAGAGAATACTTTATAAGCCATATGCTATAACCCTCAAAATGAGACTAATGTGTCCCAACCTAAGAAAGGTGATACATTCATTTACTCGTCCACTTACCAAACACTAAAAGAGGACTTACTATGCGCCAGGCACCATGCTAAACACTATGGCTCAAAGGAGCATCATTTTCCGCTGCATAAAGCTCACACGGAGTGAAGGAGTCAGAAACGTAAACAAACGTTTACAGAGCTGTGTGGTAAGTGCTAAAACTGACGCCTGTGCCGAGTCTGCGAGGATGCCAGAGCTTCCTGTGTTATGTGTGACTGTCGGCTTTGTCTACTTAACTGTAACAAGAAGCATGATAGTGAGAGCAGCAAATAGCTTTGGAAAGGTCAACAAAATGACTGAAGCAAATGAGCCAGAAGGATGTGTTTTGGCTTGTAACAGAGGTCCAGTGGGGAGCTGAGTGGAGAACTGGGTAGATGTGAATTGGAATAAAATCATAAGGCAGGATTAAAGAATACTGACACAGCTTGGCTGGAGAAGGGAGTGTGGTTGGGCTGGGGATGAACACCATGGGTCAACGCAGATGTGAACCTGCTGGGCCAGGTGGAAGCCCCGGGATAATCAGATAGGTGTCTCTGTGAGCCGCCAGGTATGGCCACGTGGCTGCACGCCGTACAAGCCAGGGAGCATCCTTCTTACCCGCTACAGGGTTGTAATGGGTCGGAATTGACTTAAGGGCAGTGGGTTTTTTTTTTTAACAATGTGAAAGTGCCCCCTGGAGTCAAGCACGTGGAGGCCCTGCTGCCAATCATCAGGAGAAATGTGTGGGTTCCACTCTCTTAGAAGAGTCATTCATTCCTATTTGTATAATAAAATCTACATGATTTTGTTGGTGAGTTCTTGTTCTCACTCTGCCTTTGAGTTTATTGAAGCATGAGGAACACCTCTTAATTGTCTATACCGAGCATCGTAATTATGGCAAAGTATTACAGATTGCAAGCCCTTGCATGTTCCCAATCCATGAGCTCTTCCACGCAGTAATGCAAATTAGCAGAAGAGGTAACGCATCAGGAATACAAAACTAATTTATTAAGTACATGCATCTCAGGAGAAGCAACAAGTTGGCAGTATTTCCTTAAATTTTAAGCGTATATATTTGCTCAGATTTACATATTCATATAGAACCCAAACGCCCTCCTTTCTTCGGTTCTGCTTTTGCCTATGTTTAGGTTTCTATCTAGGGCCTCCCTAGGTTTGACCTGTACCTTCCTCCCCCTTGTCTCACCGTGCTGTCCACTTCCATGCCCTAATTAGACCTGTACAGCCACTGCCCTAGTTTCATTGCATCATTAAAACGTGGGCAGTGGCTTGGTGTCCTGGGGTATCTTGTTTGGCACCTTCACAGTCCTTCCTTGGCATTAGCCCTGATGCTGATTGGTTTTCTCTCAAGTGTGCAAACCATGCTATGCTTCTGTGTTCAGAATTACACACTGAACCAAACATTTACCTCCCTTTCTATGTATAGTCTTCTCGCTACTGTTGGTCCTGATCTTGGTACCAATTCGAATATTGCTAAGACGACTTATTTCTAAAGTAGAATTGTCTGAACACCTTCCTAGCCATGTGGGGATATTAATGTCCTTTGCCGTTGGTTGGGGGAAGTGGTGTTTGGCAAGAGAAGGCCTAGCCCTGAGGGCCCACCATGTTGGTCGCCTCCAGCCCCAGACAGCTGTATTTACCCCAGTGGCCAAACAGATACTATTCTCTAAGTGTCAAAGGGTGTGAAAAGGCTGGAAGCTCTAAAATAATAATTTTTTTTTAAAGTTTCACTCAATAGCACCTTTTGATTTTTTCTTTTAAATCCAGGTTTCTTCTATTAGCCTCACTTATTGTATTCAGGAACCCATTCCGGGATTACAGCAGCAAACTTCAAACCTCACATTGGGTTCACCTCAGAGTCCATTATGGACGTTGTTACCAAATGACTTTTAAGCAACACTTTGTCATATAATTCCCTATTCAAAAATTTCAACAACCTCTCACTGCCTTCAGGATTGTGGCCAAACTTTTCACCTAAGCGGTGAAGGTCTGTCATGGATTGAATTGTGTCCTCCAAAACTATGTGTCTTACTTGGTTAGACCATGTGATTCCCAGTATTGTGTGGTTGTCCTCTATTTTATGATTGTAATTTTCCGATGGAAACACTGGTGGGGTAGTGGTTAAGTGCTATGGCTGCTAACCAAAACGTCGGCAGTTCGAATCTGCCAGGTGCTCCTTGGAAACTCTATGGGGCAGTTCTACTCTGTCCTATAGGGTCACCATGAATCGGAATCGATTCGACGTCAGTGGGTTTGGTTTTTTGGTGTTTTAATTTTCCTGTTGTAACTCGTAGGGTCGCTATGAGTCAGAATTGACTCAATGGCACCAGGTTTTGAGTTTTCTGGTTTTTTATGTGTTGTAAATACTAATCTCTGCCTGTAGTTAATGGGGCAAGATTAGATTATGTTCAAGAGAATTACAGTGGGATTGTAACACCCTTACTGAAGTCATATCCCTGATCCAATGTAAAGGGAGTTTCCCAGGGGGTGTGGCCTGTACCATCTTTTATCTTAGAAGAGATAAAAGGAAAGGGAAGTGAGCAGAGAGCTGGGGGACCTCATACCACCAAGAAAGCAGCACTGGGAGCAGAGTGTGTCCTTTGGACCCAGGGTTCCTGTGCAGAGAAGCCCCTAGTCCAGGGGAAGATTGATGACAAGGATCTTCCTCCAGAGTAGACAGAGAAAGCCTTCCCCTGGAGCTGATGCCCTGAATTTGGATTTACAGCCTACTAGACTGTGAGGAAATAAATTTCTCTTTGTTAAAGCCATCCACTTGAGGTATTTCTGTTACAGTGACATTAGATGACCAAGACAAGGTCTCTGCATTAAGCCTAACCTACCTTGACAATGTTAATTTCACTTTTTCAAAACATGAATCCTCTGTTCAACTCGGGAAAGGAAATTCCTGGTATTTGCACTAGAGTGAGTTAACCAGAAATGGCTGCAGCAAACCACCTGCATTTTCTTTTCTGTACTGTAGATGCAAAATGGAAAAGCTGCACACATAGCATTTTGACAAAGTTTTCCATGACTTTCTTGTGAACCAGACAGAATATAATATGGGTTATTGTATACTTGGATTTGAAAGGGGTTTACAAACTGTATCCAAAAAAAGAAAACAAATGATTGTTTAATGAATCAAGGCCAATATGCAAAGAGATCTCTAGGACATGGCAAGGGACTCTTCCTAGAATTGACTTGCATAATGTCATAGAAAACAAAATAGAAGTCATACTCAAAGCAAAATTGCCACTAACACAAAGCTAGAAGGGATAGAAGGTATGGTGCATTGCAGAATCAAGTTTGGAAGAGATACGAATTAATTGGCATGGCAGACGGAACCAAATGAAATGAAATTTAACACTTTATACGTAAAGTCTCGCATTTAGATTTTTTAAAAAGCAACTACACAGTATTGAAAAAAAGATATTTCAATTAACAGCAGCCTACAAAAGCTACCGCGATAGCGGATGGCTACATTCATAGACTTACAGTATCCGGCTCATGGGGTGAAGGGAGGGCATGAAGAGCCTACTCTGCTCTGTGTTCATCTTACCACAGCTGGAAGACTAGGTTTTGATCCTATAATTCTATGATCTGCTAATTTCATTAAATATAGCAATCTCATTTATCCAACAGTAATTTGATCCTGCAGCTCCCCTCTAGCATGCCCTTTGCCAGCTTCCAAGCTAGCTGGATCTTATCCTTGCATCACTTAAATGCAAATCAACAAACAACAATTGTAAACCAGCTTTGTGCCAGGCACTGGGCCATGCGCTAGAGATAACAATACCAGGTAGGATTTACGGAGTGCTTAGTATTGCTAGGCACTGAACATACCTAGTAATCTCATTCATCTTCTTGGCAAGCTTGTCAGATGGAGACTATTATTTAATGTTTCGTTTTACAGACGAGTACAGAGAGGTTTGACAACTTTCCACCATCCCAGGTTAAATGAAGTTCAGTGCCAGAATCTGAAGCTGGGCTGTCTGACTCCAGAGCTTGGTCTCCTGCCCAAAGTACTGTACTGTTTCTCTGAGTAAGACATGGTCCCTGTCCTTCAAGGATAGTTTTGTGGGGAAAGACTATCTATTGACAATAACATCAAGTAAGACATTGATAATTACACTAATAAAAGGCACAAATAAAGTACTCTGGGTTTCAGAGCAGTAGTATTTGTGAAAGAGTCAGTGAAAAGCCTCATGAAAATGCTTATCTTTGAGCTGGGTCTCAAAACCTAAGTGATGGCTTATTAGGTGAAGAGTTCTTTACCCACTGAGGCAACAGCAAGAGCAAAGGATCAGAGTTGTACAGAAGATGGAAGAACCATGGACATTCCTTCACAATGAAAGCTACAGTATAGGGGGGAGAGATGGTCTAGCTCAGTTCTCTTCCTCCTTAAAGACCTACTCACTCTAGCCAGATAATCTCTATCACCCTTGAAAGGTGACTAGATTGTGTGCATCTCTTCTCAACTCGGAGTTCAGTGGCATGAGGTTGATAACTTGAAAGTGGCCATAAAAAAACCCATTACTATCCAGTGAATTCCGACTCAAAGACCTATAGGACAGAGTGGAATTGCCCCAAAGGTTTCCAAGGCTGTAATCTTTATGGAAGCATACTGTCACATCTTTCTCCCTCAGAGAAGCTGATGGGTTCGAACCATCAACCTTTTGGTTAGCAGGTGAGAACTTAACCACCGCACCACCAGGACTCCTTGAAATTGGCCATAATCCAAAAAGCTAAACCTGCTGCCATCAAGTTGATTCTGACTCATAGCGACCCTATAGGACAGAGTAGAACTGTTCCATAGGGTTTCCAAGGAGTGGCTGGTGAATTTAAACTTCCAACCTTTTGGTTAGCATGCATAGCTCTGAACCACTGTGCCACCAAGACCATGAGTATCATGAAATTGGAAAACACTACAAATCAGGGCTTCCTGCATCTGCCTACCCTCCAGTTGCTAAACATTTACCATGCCACCACTACCCAGAACAATCACATCATTCATTATTTCATGTTATTTACTAACTTCTTTACTGACTTTTTAACTTTTCAGGTAACTTGTCTTGTCTCCTAAACTCTAAACACCTCCTAAGTATTTCTGTGGCTGTGGACAAGTTTCTAAAACTCTCTGGGCCTCAGTTTCAACATCTATAAAACAAGGGAGTAAATTTCTAAGGTGTTGCCATGGATTGAATTGTGTCCCCCCAAAATGTATGTCTGCTTGGCTAGGCCATGATTCCCGTATTGAGTGGTTGTCTACCATTTGGGATCTGATGTGATAATCATATGTGTTATAAATCCTACTTGAAGAGGAATGGCATTGCATTCATTGTCAAAAAGAACATTTGAAGGTCTATCCTGAAGTACAACGCTGTCAGTGATAGGATAATATCCATATGCCTACAAGAAAGACCAGTTAATACAACTATTAGTCAAATTTATGTACCAACCACTAAGGCCAAAGATAAAGAAATTAAAGATTTTTACCAACTTCTGCAGTCTGAAATTGATCGAACATGCAATCAGGATGCACTGATAATTACTGGTGATTGGAATGTGTAAGTTGGAAACAAAGAAGAAGGAACGGTAGTTGGAAAATATGACCTTGATGATAGAAATGATGTTGGAGATTGCATGACAGAATTTTGCGAGACCAATGACTTCTTCATTGCAAATATCTTTTTTCACCAACATGAATGGCGACTATACACGTGGACCTCACCAGATGGAACACATAGGAATCAAATCGACCATCTGTGAGAAGAGATGATGGAAAAGCTCAATATCATCAGTCAGAACAAGGCCAGGGGCCAACTATGGATCAGACACCATCACTTACCCATATGCAAGTTCAAGTTGAAACTGAAGAAAATTAGACTAAGTCGACAAGAGCCAAAGTATGACCTTCAGTATATCTTACCTGAATTTAGAGACCATCTCAAAAATAGATTTGACGTGTTGAACACTAATAAACGAAGACCAGACGAGTTGTGGAATGACAACAAGGACATCATACATGAAGAAAGCAAGAGGTCACTGAAAACACAGGAAAAAAGGAGAAGACCTAAATGGATGTCAGAAGAGGCTCTGAAACTTGCTCTTGAACACTAAGTAGCTAAAGCAAAAGGAAAAATGAAGAAGCGAAAGAGCTGAACAAACGATTTCAAACGTGGCTCGAGAAGACAAAGTAAATTATTATGATGACATGTGCAAAGACCTGGAGCTAGAAAGCCAAAAGGGAAGAACATTCTCAATATTTCTCAAGCTGAAAGCACTAAAGAAAAAATTCAAGCCTCTAGTTGCAATACAGAAGGATTCTACAGGGAAAATATTAAACGATGCAGGAAGCATTTAAAAGAAGATAGAGGGAATACATGGAGTCACTATACCAAAAAGAATTGGTCGACATTCAACCACTGCAGGAAGTAACATATGATCAGGAACCAATGGCACTGAAGGAAGAAGTCCAAGCTGCACTGAAAGCATTGGTGAAAAACAAGTCTCTGGGAATTGATGGAATATAAATTGAGATATTTCAACAAATGGATGCAGCACTGGAAGTACTTACCGTCTATGCCAAGAAATTTGGAAGACAGCTACCTGGCCAACTAACTGGAAAAGATCCATATTTATGCCTATTCCAAAGAAAGGTGATCCAAATGAATGTGGAAATTATCGAACAATATCATTAATATCACATGCAAGCAGAATTTTGCTGAAGATCATTCAAAAGTGGCTGCGGCAGTATATCAACACTGAACTGCCAGAAATTCAAGCCGGATTTAGAAGAGGACTTGGAACCAGGGATATCATTGCTGATGTCAGATGGATCCTGGCTGAAAGCAGAGAATACCAGAAGGATGTTTACCTGTGTTTTACTGACTATGCTAAGGCGTTTGACTGTGTAGTTCATAACAAATTATGGATAACGTTGAGGAGAATAAGAATTTCAGAACACTTAATTGTGCTCATGAGGAATCTGAACATGGATCAAGAGGCAGTCATTCAAACAGAACAAGGGGATACTGATTGGTTTAAAGTCAGGAAAAGTGTGCGTCAGGGTTGTATCCTTTCACCATATCTATTTGATCTGTATGCTGATCAAATTATCTGAGAAGCTGAACTATATGAAGAAGAATGGGGCATCAGGATTGGAAGAAGACTCATTAACAACCTGTGGCATGCAGGTGACACAACCTTGCTTGCTGAAAGTGACTTGAAACACTTACTGGTGAAGATCAAAGACCACAGCCTTCAGTATGGATTATACCTCAACATAAAGAAAACAAGAATCCTCACAAATGGACCAGTAAGCAACATCATGATAAACGGAAAAAAGATTGAGGTTGTCAAGGATTTAATTTTACTTGGATCCACAATCAACATCCAAGGAAGCAGTGGTCAAGAAATCAAACAACACATTGCTTTAGGCAAATCTGCTGCAAGAGATCTCTTTGAAGTGTTAAAAAGCAAAAATGTTACTTTGAGGACTAAGATGTGCCTGACCGAAGCCATGGTATTTTCAATCACCTTATATGCATGCGAAAGCTGGACATTGAATAAGGAAGAGTGAAGAAGAATTGATGCCTTTGGATTGTGGTGTTGGCAAAGAATATTGAATACACCATGGACTGCCAAAAGAACAAACAAACCTGTCTTGGAGGAAGTACGGCCAGAACAGTCTTTGGAAGCAAGGATGGCGAGACTGTGTCTCACACACTTTGGACATATCAGAAAGGATCAGTCCCTGTAGAGGACATCATGCTTGGTAGAAACTTAGCAAAAAAGAGGAAGACCCTCAACAAGATGGATTGACACAGTGGCTACAACAGTGAGCTCAAGCATAACAATTGTGAGGGTGGCACGGGAGCGGACAGTGTTTTGTTCCGTTGTATACAGGGTTGCTATGAGTTGGAACCGACTGGACATCACCTAACAACAACAACATGATGTTAATGAAGCAGAATTAGAGGCAGTTATGTTAATGAGACAGGACTTGACCTACAGGATTAGATTGTATTTTGAGTCAATTTCTTTTGAGATATAAAAGAGCAGAGAAGAGAGGGACCTCATGCCACCAAGAAAGAAGTGCTGGGAGTGAACCATGTCCTTTTGGCCTGGGGTCCCTGCACTGAGAAGGGGAACACTGATGACAAGGACCTCCCCCCAGAGCCCATAGAGAGAGAAAGTCTTCCCCTGGAGCTGGCACCCTGAATTCGGACTTCAGGCTTCCTAAACTGTGAGAGAATAACTTTCTCTTTGTTAAAGCCATCCACTTGCCGTGTTTCTTTTAAAATTTCATGATTCTATGATGTGTTTAGGACAGGGCTCTCTACCAAACTTCCTACAGATTAAAGCCAACGGAAAGGTGTTCTTAGTTTCAATTTCCTAAATGGAAGATAGTCTCTAAATTCTTTAAAGATTACCTTGTCTTAAAGTCATGATTCGTTGTTGTTTCAAGGATGATTGCAATGAGAAGACAACAAACTTCTTGAGTACTAAACTCCTTTTTTTTGGGAAAAAAAATCTGCTATAAGTATCAGATTTCACAATGTCAATAAATGAGGCTCATATTGAACATATTTAGATAGTGTTACCTCAACTTCTTCATGGAGCAAGGCATATTATGAAAAATAAGTTGTTGTAGAGTCATTTCCAACTCATAGGGACCCCAAGTGTGCCAGAGTAGAACTGTGCTCCATAGGGTTTTCAATGGCTGATTTTTTAGAAGTAGATCACCAGGCCTTTCTTCCGAGGTGCCTCTGAATGGACTCTAACTTCCAACTTTTCAGTTAACAGCTGAGAGCATTGACTGTACCACCCAGGACTTCAAGGCACGTTAGAAATACCCAACCTATTGCTGTTGAGTCGATTCCAACTCATAGCAACCCTATAGGACAGAGTAGAACTGCCCTATAGAGTTTTCAAGGAGCACCTGATGGATGTGAACAGCCGATCTTTTAGTTAGCAGCTGTAGCACTTAACCACTACGCCACCAGGGTTTCCATGGCTGGCTTAGGGACACTGGAAATAAACAACTAAAATTAAATAAAACAGGAATATTTATGTAGAGGAACTAAGTGTGTTTCAAGTAATTCTTAGTTCAAGAAGGAGAAAGGTGGTGAAAATATCACACGTGGGAAGGTTTGAAAGAGTGATGAAGAATAATAAATACATAAAACAAAAAGCCTGAGACAATGAAAGGAAAAATCTTGAATGCTTTTCTAGGACGTCTGAAATGGAGTGAGTGTGTCATAGTGGAAATGCAGAGAATACTAGGAAATGAGGTTAACAGGAAGTATTTCAGAGAAAGTTCAGCAAGAAAAACTGAATGAAGAATTTATAGTCAAGATTAAAATATTATAAAGAAAAAAGAAGTCTGAGAAATAATGATGAAACTGTCTGTAAAGTACTCTGAATTCCTTAGAGATAAGCACTAAACAAACATCATTACCACAAGCACATTTAACAACGTCTGTCTATAAAAAATTCAGTAATCTGCCATACTAACATTTAAAAAGATCTCTTGAGGACTGAAATCATCTTTCTCAAGAGGCGCAAAAGTCTTTGCTTAGGTTCCTCAGAAAAATATGGAATCCTTTTTTAGGGTTTTGTACAAGATGAACGTCTGTACAGCTGAGATTTTCTCCTCAGAAGGAAGACTACCTCACAAACCCACGGTATATTAGTCTTTCTTTATGATAATTCCTGGGAACCAATCTCTGGTGATTTTAGACTTCAAAGTCTTCCTTCTTCTAACAGATTTCCCCCATTACCACCAGCAAAATTGGCACCAATTAGCACCCTGACAAGGCCAAGCATTGAAGAAGACCACGGAGGCCGTGTTCCCCGCTGCAAGCCCCTGAGTTTGTCCCTTCGCCACAAACAGCCAGCTTTCACAGCACGGTGAGCCTGTCATTGTGGAGAAGGGAGAGAGGACCCAAGCAGGGCATTGCTGCCGCAAAGGCTGCTGCAGTCCTTGCGCAGATAAGCAGAGGACATCAGTCTCCCCAGGCTGCCTCTCTCATCTGCACAGAAAGTCACTTCCTGAGATCCTGGAACAAAGGCATTCATTAGAGCCTCTTTAGGCGTCAAAGGTTATTTTTCAAAAATCAAAGCATTTTTGTTTCTTGCTTGAGATGACATCTGCATCTAACACTAAACACTTGCTGCTTATTTTAAACCTTCATCTGATTTTTTTAAATGCAAAATTTAAAGCTACATGTGATTTCCCTGAGCAAGCTGAAGGAGCAAGAGGAACCTCAGCAAGGCAGTCCGAATTTTGCATTCTATTCAGTAACAAATGGGGGCATGGGTGGTTTAGTGGTAGATTCTCATCTTCCATGTGGGAGACCTGGGTTTGATTCCCGATGAATACACCTCATGAATGGCCACCACCCATCTGTCAGTGGAGGCTTGAGTGTTGCTGTGATGTTGACCAGGTTTCAGTGGGGCTTCCAGACTAAGACAAGGAAGAAAGGCCTGGCAATCTACTTCTAAGAATCAGCCAGTGAAAACCCTATGCAGCATTTGTTTCCATTGTACTTGAGATCCCCATGAGTCAGGGGCCGACTTGATGGCAGTCAACAACAACAATCAGCAGCAAACATACGTCAAATCAGGCAGCTCTCCCTAGTGGTATGCTGGTGCCGCCCGTGAGCAGGCCAGAGCTGCCTTCTGATGGCAGAAATCTGCGGATGCAAGGCCACTCCCATTTTTCCTTCTCCAAGGATATACCTCTTAGCTCTAAGAATCTCTAAAGGTTGAGTGTCTGATAGTATATCCTCATTTTTCTCAGACTTTATTTTTTCTTATCCACCCCTGCTTCCAGCCCTTTGTAACAAAGTGAACATTTGGGCGTATGGCCATCTAACACCCTTCTCCACATCCATACAAAATACTTATACATGAGGAAGGGGTTACGTGTGAGTGCGTATGCATGTGTGCGTGTTTTTCTTAAAATCAAATCATAATATATGCATTTCTCTACAATTTGCTTTTCCTACTTAATGATACTTCAGAGGCTTTCCTTGAACTCAATACACAGTAGATCTAACTCATTTTCATAGTTGCTTAGTTGCCGTAATATGAATGTGCCTCATTCAATCATACCCTCCTGATCAATATTTAGGATAGTTCCCCTTGGGGGGGAAAAAAAACTTACCAAAATATACAATACATAGGTTGGTATTTCTAAAGCATCAAGTCGTGGTAATAGTAAAACAGAATCAAAGTGTATTTATAATATATATTCTTAAATGTTCTTTGGGTGTCCAAAATCCTTTACCAAAAGTCTGCAGCAATTGAAATTCCTACCGGCAAAGCGTGAGAATGCTCCTTGCTCACATTCTCACCCGCACTAGGTTTTATCACTATTAAATGTTTGCCAGTCTCAGGAATGAAAAACAGTATCTCATTGCTCTAATTTTCATCTCCCTGGTTCACAGTGAGCCAGAGCACCTTTCCACACCTGTTAGCCATTTATATTTTCCTCATTTACCCTCCACTCACATCCTTTACCCATTTTCTACTGAGTTGTCTCTCTTATCTGTTCGCAGGGAAGGGCTCCTGTTGGTTGGATGTGCTTGAAATATTGTTCCCACTCTGCAATTTGTCTTCTGACTGCTAGTGGTATTTTTTTTCTATACACAAAATTTTTTTTTTTTGAAGCGAAATGTCTTATGAGATTTCTGACTTCCCACTTCACTTAAAAAAAGAAAAAAGTCTACCCCAGTCTCAGAGTGTTCTTTATTCTTTCTTGATATATTTTGGCATTTTGCTTTTTCTATTGGTCGTTGGTTCAAACCCACCAGCTGCTCCATGGGAGAAAGATATGGCAGTCAGCTTCCACAAAGATTACAACCTAAGAAACTGTATGGGGCAGTTCTACTCTGTCCTACAGGGTCACTATGAGTCGGAATCCACTCCACGACAGTGGGATACTATGTGTGATGGCTTGGCTCTCTTGTCAGTATCCCCTCTACTCAGCCCCTTCCCCTGCCTGGAAGGCAGCTCCCTCCCCCATGTTTCTGAAATCCTCTACATCCTCCGGCCTGTCTCAGGCCTCTTTGGAGCCAGAAAGGCCTAAGTGAGTACTGGCTTTGCCACTGTTGGTTGTGTGTGTCTCTGGACAAGTAACCTAATTATATTAAAGTCTGTGTTATGTATATCTGGCTTTGTCTACCAACCAGCCATCCTTGCCTTGTTTTCCTATTCGTCTCTTCTCTCTGTCTCTCTCATCTGTATACCTCTTTAGCTCATATCTCCTTTTGTGAACTGCCTCTTTTTCAACTCCAACTACATGGTCCTGTGGACAATTTTATTACATTTCCCATTTCATCTCCTGATCCAGTCATAGCTGAGTGGTTGAGGGGTGGGGCAGCTGACTAGTTGGGCTAAATCCTTGAGATTTTTGGTCTTAGGACCAAACAAAATGTTAAGCCAGTCTTACTCTAGTTGCTTAAGTTATAACATGCAAAATTCAGAAGCTACAGGCATCCATGATTTGTACCTTATGGAGAAAACTGGACTTTTGGGAAAGAGCAGAATGAAGCTAGTATACACAAGTAAGACAGCGCATATGGTTTTTGAGAGCATCAAAGTCCTAGATTGTAGCTATTCCGGAAGCTCAGCCACATTCCCATTGTGGGTTCTGCTGTGACAATTCAGTTTCCTTTTAATGAATTTTGCCTTCTGCTTAAACTAGTTGAAGTTTGGTGTCTACTTGTTACAACCAAAAAATTCCTCACAACGCAATGTGTATCCATCCATAAATGGCAATAGACAACCAGTGACTTTTCATGGGATTTTGATGAAAAATAAGTGAAATAATGCATTTAAAATGCTTTGCAAAATGCTTGTAGGTGGTGAGTGCTGAGTAAATGACAACGGTTATGGTGGTCATGGTGGTATTTATCATCATCGACTTTCTATGAACATCAGAGGAGCCAAGAAGTAGGTTGGGTCACCAGTGACAGGCAGACTCCACAGCCATTCCTTGGCAAGCCTCTGCATGAGTCCAAGGAAAGAGAAGCAAGAAGTCACCACTCAAGCTCTTCAGGGCCGTGGGTTTAGACGGGGTCAACCGACTATAGTTATATCATGAAGGTGATTTGTGGCTTTGTCCCGTACCTGACCCCCAAGTTTCGTGGGGGCTGCTTGGACAGTCACATTGTCTACAGCTACAGACAGTCTCACTCAGCAGGTCATTTGGTGTCTCTTACAACCTGGCCCACATGCCAACCCCTGCTTCCAGGTCCATGACTTTCTTGTCTTCCTTCTCATTTCCATGTCTTCCTTCTCTTTTTCTACTCTTCATGCACCTTTTCAACAAATTCTTTCCCAGGTTTAAGAGCTCATAACCAGTAAAAAAAAAAAAAAAAAAAAATTTTTTTTTTTTTGTAGGTTCCTATAAAACCACCACCAAGGAGTTCTTAAAGCCAAGCAGGTGCAGAAGTGGGATTTGAACTCACACAGTCTGACATCAGATCCTCTGCTTTACGCTACTCCTCTCTACTGCCTCAAATAGTTGATAAGCCAAAAAAACCAAACCCAGTGCCATCGAGTCGATTCCAACTCATAGCAACCCTATAGGACAGAGTAGAACTGCCCCATAGAGTTTCCAAGGAGCACCTGGTGGATTCGAACTGCCGACCCTTTGGTTAGCAGCCGTAGCACTTAACCACTACGCCACCAGGGTTTCCATAAAAATAGTTGATAAGGCATATAAAATGCAGTGAACAATATTAGGCATGTAGTGATAATGCTCAATAAATGGTATCAGCCCAGAATAGCTCACCAGTCCTGTTCTCCTTAGGCAGCCCTGGGTGCCTTGGGCCTGCCATAGCATCAGACGTCCTCCAGGGCAGGAGGAGGCTGAAAGGCATGAACTGGAAGCAGTGCCCTGATCCAGAAGGTACCGAGTTATCCCTGAAGACCCCTGGGAGCCAGAGAAGATTATACTGCTGTTCAGTGTTCACTGCACTGATCCCTGGTTTGCTCTGCCTTTGACTCCTGATCAGTCCCATCTCATCCTCCATGATCCTCCTCTGAATTTTCAATGTTTTATATATGTTTAAAGAAAAGGTTATTTGAAAAATATGCAGGAATCTACCCTTAGAATGTAGACACACTGGGCTAGCACCTTTCCAAATATATCACAAGACACTTTAAACAACGATGATGCAAATAGCTGTATACTCACTAAACCAACCAACCAACCAAAATCAGATCTAACACAAATTTTCAGTAGCTAGAAAAGGTAGCTGGGCTAAGCAGGACCTCATTAAATGAGAGGGTAGAGAGCTGTTTTTAACACTGCAGGGGGCTTATGCACAAGTATCAAAAAGAAAGTAACAGAAAGCATTATGGAAATGGAACACACTGCCTAAGTATAATGACAATGTTTTCCAGGCCACAAATCTGAATGTAAACTCTGATAATTACGAATGTGCTTTCAGGGACAATGAGGCAGAATAGTTGAAAGCATGATCACCCAGGAAATCCAAGACATAAAGTTGTGAATCTATATGAAAAGAAACAAGGTATGAACACTGAAAAGACATAAAAATTACTGAGGCAAGAAGGGAGCACAAATGGAAGAGGTCAAAGTCATTAAGAATGCATTGTATTTTTAAAAGACTAGACCACAGAGATGACAAAAAATCATGGAAGATGTGTATTCAAAAAGTACTCATTGTTTTAAGTTACCTCATAGAATTCATAGAACAGTTTCCTCATACCTCACTAAGACCATGTAAAACGGGACTAATTTCCTAATAATTAACACCCACTCTAAGATTGTCCAGGGTCCACCATGCCTCATTAGCCAGAAAAAGTCAATTTTGTGGACAAGCATACCCATTAAGTATGTAGGAAATAGTTTTTTCCTGAGATTTTCTAGACTATACTATCCCAAACTAGGACATCCAAGGTCATTCCATTTTCTCACTGAAATACCTTCCTCCAGCTACAGAGAGTGGAAATGGCAAGGAAGGATTCCACCCTGCCTTCTAGTCTCAGATGCCCCACCTCTTGCCTAGATTTCTAAATTGCTCCTAGCTGGTTTCCAGTGTCCAGTCTCATTCTCCTCTAGGTTACCCTCCACTTGGCCCCAGAGTCATCTCTCTAAAATGCAGATCTGACCCTTCTCAAAGCTTGTCAGTGCCTTCTCATTCACCTACAGGATAAAATCTTACCTCCTTGTAAAAGAACACATTTTTTGTCCCTGCCCTTTCCCTTTCGCCTCCCTGTCTCCCACCCTGTGCGCCGCTCCCCGCCCCCCCCCCCCCCCCCCACCGCATCCATCCTTCCTGCCTGCTTTCCTTCTTTCTTCTTTGGCTAATCTCTTCAAAATTCTTGGAAACCTCTGGTGGCTAAGTGGTTAAGAGCTACGGCTGCAAACCAAAATGTTGGCAGTTCGCATCCACCAGGCACTCCTTGGAAACTGTATGCGGCAGTTCTGCTCTGTCCTATAGGGTCACTATGAGTCGGAACTGACTTGACAGCTACAGGTTTGGGTTTTTGGGATTTTTTTTTTTAATTTTCTTCAGAATTGCTAGACTTTAATTTTATTTGGTAACAACACACCACGCTATTTGTACCTGGAATGTCTTTACTCTATTTTAAACTCTTCATTTTCTGAATGACATCCACCCAATCTTTACAATCCAGCTCAGGTAGTATCTACTCCAAGAAATTTTCCCTCACTATACTTCTAGGCTGGGTAAAGGGGTTAGATACCCTTCCTGTGTATTTCAAAAATATCTTGCGCATATCTCTATATTATATTTAACTGTTCATGCATCTGGTCTCCTCCAGTAGACTACGAGTTCCTCAATGACATGGATCAAATGTTATTTTCTAGTGTTCCCAATGCCTAGCACAAGGAATAGTACCACAGTGGGCACTCAATAAATGTTAGCTGAACAAATGAATGAATGAACTGGATTTCAAAGGAGGAAACTGCCCCAGGCAGTTAATAATAAATGAAGATGACCTACTAATAATACTAGCTAATATTTATTGAGTATTTACTACATGTATCAGGGACCATGCTAAACAATGCACATGCATTATCAAATTCAATCCTCAGAACAGTCTTACAGGGTAGATATTATTCTCATATCCACTATGACAGATTGTTATATTAGTGGTGCCCAATGAATCATGCCTTCCAGTATCCATGCTCCTGTGTAGTCCCCTCTCACACTGACTCTGGCTTTGGCCTTATGACTTACTTTGGCCAATAAACATCAAACAACATGACACATATAGAGACTTGAATGATGGTATAAAGGGGCTTGCTCTCTTGGAATGCCGCCGAGACCACTGAAAAATCGTGGACAAGTATCCTTGAGAATGAGCAAACATGAAGAATGAGGTCTGGCTGATAGCCAGTACCAAGAACTGGACATGAGAGTGAGGCCATCTTGGATCATCCAGTCTCAGGTGAGCTACCAGATGACTACAGCCAGATGAGTGATTCCATGTGAGACCAACCCAGCCCAAGAACCGCCCAGCTTATCCCAATTCAAACTGCTGACCCAAAGAATTGTAAGCAAAAAAAAAAAAAAAAAAGGCTGTTCTTTCAAGCTACTAAATTTTGGGGTCGTTTTTACCTAGCAGAGGTTAACAGAAAAGTAACCACCTCAGGAAAAGGCTACACGTATCAGGCAGCACTAAGAAAGAAGATAAGAAGCAAGAAGAAAAACAAGAGAGAATTAAAAGACAAAATAGCACAAAGTTCTATAGAGCTCTTTAATATAAATAAGTACAGTGCTGACATAAGTCCTTCTTAATTGTAGTACTATTAAAATAGTGCTAAACACAGTGTTTGTAGTCCTGGATTTCAGGCCCAGCCCTACCACTGACAAGCCCTGCGAATGTGGCAAGTTTAACCTCTTGGAATCTGAGTTTCTTTATCAGCAAACTGGTAAGTACACACACACACACACATTCTACCTCTACTAATCTCACAGGACTGATAGGAGAATCAAACATAAGTCAAACGGTCCAAATGTAAGTATTACTACTATTAAAATTAGTTAATAAATTTGGATCATGACAGTTACTAACAACTTACCCAAAAACTAACAAAAGCTGGTGGAACAGGATGAGGGAGTATGCTATAGAATGGGAAATCCAAAAGTTAAGCTGGCAACATGTTCCCCTGTATCAGGTAATGTTTCTCTAATAGGTATTTCAATACCTTTAGTATCAGTGGCATCTCAACAATTTCTTTTATACAGTTCTCTAGGGATGTCTTGAACCCCTCTCCCTATGTTTATTATCTAGTTTCACATTGTCCACTGAAGGCTAGGGAGATTCCTAGTCTCAAAGCAAGAGCACTAGGCCAGGAGTGTGAAGACTGGACCCGGCTCTGCCTCTCACTAGCCCTGGGACCCTGTCCTTCAACCTGGCACAGCTTGATTCTCTATCCGTAAAGTATGAGGGCAACAGAATTTACCAAAGCTCCCTTCTAGGGGTTTCAGAGCGACAAATGTGATAATGTACATGGAAATGTTGTGAAAGGGACAAATCCCTGTATAAGGGCAAGGTAGTATGAACTCTCCCATTCAGCAAAAAATAGCCAATATTTAGAGGATACCAAGGAAACCCTGGTGGCATAGTGGTTAAGAGCTACAGGTGCTAACCAAAAGGTCAGCGGTTCAACTTCACAAATGCTCTTTGGAAACCCTATGGGGCAGTTCTACTCTGTCCTCTAGGGTTGCTATGAGTCAGAATAGACTTGACAGCAATGGGTTTGGGTTTTGGTTTTAGAGCGTACCAAAGATGGACCCTGGTGGCCAAGTGGGTAAAGAGAACAAATGTTAACCTAAAGGTCCATGGTTCGAAACCACCAGTGGCTCCGAGGGAGCCAGATGTGACAGTCTGTTTCTGTAAAGATTTATAGCCTTGGAAACCCTACGGTGTCACTAAGACTTGATGGCAGGGAATTTTGGTAATGATGGAGCAGACACTGTGCTAAGTAGTAGGTTTGGTAGGGAAAAATTGAGGAAACTAACATTTTGAGATGCAAGATAATTTGCCCACGGCTGCATAATTAATAAATGACTGAATTGGATTCAAGTCCCTACCGGCCTCACTCTGAAGCCTGGGCTTCTTGCATAGTATTGGGCAGTCTCCAAAAGGAACCTTCTCAGCCTGCAGGAGAACAGATTTACTGGGTAGGTAGTTTACCATTAAATGAGGTCACCAGCTTGTAGCTAAAGAAACAGATGATGAAAAGGTGCTGGGGGGAAAAAGGCCTGTTTACAAACACAGCTTAATTAATTAGTCAACTCAGATGAGGCAGAAGAGAAGGGTTTCCAGATGCCTGACATGAAGAATTAATTAGCAGAGAGGCACCAGTCCCCAGGTCTTGGGTTCCTGTCCAAAGCACATGACAGAATTAAATACTAAATGGCCCCAGCGCCCCTCACCTTTACTAAATTGCCCTCAACTTAACCAAAGCCATTTAATTGGGAAAGAACCTCACTGAGAGTGACAGCTGAATTAAAAAGGCTCTACCAAGTAAAGCTCCAAGTGCGGGTCAGAAAAGAAGGTAAAGAAGTTTGAAGTGCTTTTAGTTCAAATTACAAAGGGTCAGAATAAAACGAATGTGAAATTAGGTTACACTCCTGCTAATACTTGGACATTCCAATCTGTACCTACTAAGGTAAAGAAAATGGAAAACTAAGGTAACACTAATTTCTACCAGGCAAAAGCCACCAATTTCCTAGTGATCTACTTCCGAATAATTCAGTCATTGAAAACACTGTGGGCCAGTTCTACTCTGACTGACACACGTGGGGCCACCATGCGCTGGAGCCGACTTATGGCAACAGGTGGTGATTGCTGTAGCTAGCTACATGATTGCAATGGAAGTTCGTTTGAGGAAGCCGCAGTGCCCAGATGACTGCTTCCGTTTTCTGCTTCATTTCCTTATTTAAAGGATAAAATATTATTTAGGAGACAGACAGAAGCCTCTTCACTTGAGTCACTTGTAAATGCAAAGAGTATGTGCTAAATCTGTAGGAATCCCAATAAAATGTGGGTTGGGCCAGTGGTGGAGAATAAATAATATAGGAGTCAATATTAAATGAACGACGTACCATACTCTTCTGGCTGGTGTGGTTTTACAAATAAAAGTCACTTTCCAGGAAAATGGGTTCCTTCTTTGTTTCCACAGTTAACATTTTGTGGAGTTCTAAAAATGCTCCTAATCTGTTGTTTATGATTTTATCTGTGAATTTCCATGTCTTCTGCCATTGTTTGGGATTTGTCCTCTACCTAATTAAGAAGAGGAAGTTAATGAGGTCTGAAGTGACCTTGTGCCACAAAGTAGATAGAATACAATGTGCACAGAGAGAAGTGAGCAAAGGGTCAGGGCAAAGAGTCAAGTCCCTGACTGTGAGGCTCGAGGGCTAGGCAAGGGGCAGAGGAACAGACAGACAAAGTAGGATTCCACGAGGAGAGACAGCATAGACATAGAATGTTAGATTTGGAAGTAACCTCCAGACCATCTGGGGCAGTGGTTTCCAAACAGGTTGCATATTAGAATCAAGTGCAGAGCTACTGGAGTCCTTGGGTCAAAAGGTTGGTGGTTCAAACCCAGCCAAGGGCACCTTGGAAGAAAAGGTCTGGTGATCTGCTTTCAACAGCTCACAGCCTTGAAAACCCTATGGAGCACAGTTCTCTGAAACACATGGGGTCACCATAAGTTAGAATCCCTTGACAGCAATAGGTTTGTTTGTTTCTTCTTTTTTTTTTGGTTTGGCAGAGCTATTAAAATGCTGATTGTTGGGCCCTACCCTTATAGTGGAATCTTTAAACAGAATGCAAGCTATAGTATTGTATACAGGTGATTCTAATATGCATTAGGCTTGAGAACCACTCACCTATGACGATCTGATGGGGAAATGAGGAAACAAATTTGCAAGTGCTAAACATGGAGACTGTGTGGGCCAATGGTTTCAGGTGATGTTTCACGGTGTGGGTCAATGGTTTCAGGTGTCGTTTCGCTCAGTCACCCTGATCAGCTCACTCTGCATTCATGAGTTTCAATCTGGGTTTGTGGGAAAAAGAGATCACCCTGCCTGGGATCTCACCTTGTCAGGCTGTTTGTTGCCTTTGTTCATGTCTCTGTATTACTTCATTAGTGTGGAGTGTAGCTGAATGGTTTAGACCACTGGTTCTCGAGGTGTGGTTCCCAGACCAGCAATATCCGCATCGCCTGTGAACTTCTTAGAAATTTAATTTTTAGGCTCCACCCCAGACCTTCTAAATCAGCAACTCTGGGGCTGAAGCTCAGGAATCTGGGTTGCAAAAAGCTTGATGCACGCTAAAGTTTGAGGACCAATGGTTTAGACAATCATTTGCCAACAATGCATCTTTAGAGGCAAGGAGAGGAGTGGGAGGTAATGGTACCAGGGGGCTCACGGGGACACCGGCCTTTGTAACTGAGGATGAAGGCTGGCAGGGTTTACTTTTGAGTAAATCAAGGACCGCAGGGTAAAACTCATCCTCCTCTACAATGCGGACTAATAATATTTACCATTCATCACCTACCTGACCTGCAGCAAATTCCTTTTGTTCCCTGTCATGGATTGAATTGTATCCCCCCAAAAATATGTGTCAACTTGGTTAGGTCACGATTCCCAGTATTCTGTGGTTATCCTCCATTTTGTGATTATAATTTTATTTTAAAAAGGATTAGGGTGGGATTGTAACATCACCCTTACTCAGGTCACATCCCTGATTCAATGTAAAGGGAGTTTCCCTGGGGTGTGGCCTGCACCACCTTTTATCTGTCAAGAGATAAAAGGAAAGGGAAGCAAGCAGAGAATGGGGACCTCATATCACCAAGAAAGCAGCACCAGGAGCAGAGCGTGTCCTTTGGACACGGGGTCCCTGTACCTGAGAAGCTCCTCGACCAGAAGATTGAGGACAAGGACCTTCCTCCAAAGCCCACAAAAAGAGAAAGACTTTCCCTGCAGCGGATACCCTCAATTTGGACTTTTAGCCTACTGTACCATGAGGAAATAAATTTCATTTTGTTAAAGCCATCCGCTTGTGGTATTTCTGTTACAGCAGCACTAGATAACTAAGACATTCCCTCAAAGAAATCTAATGCCAAACTGATAAATTCCTGCTTTGAAAAAGTTCCACTTGCTCCTAGGGATGGGGGCTTATCTGGTACCCCACCTGTTCTTAGATTAAATAATCCTATTGTCAGGTCTTGATTATATACCCTAATAATAAGAAAGATGCATATAATAGCAAAAAGAAAATAAAAATTTTATTTAACTTGCAGCATGTGTTCACAACTCATAGCCAGTCAGAGATACAGTACCCACCCCCAAACCCACCCCCACCTGTTTCTGATTCTCCCTTGGCTCAGGGCCTTTCTCAGAGCCCACGACACAGCTGTTGACAAGAGGAATGTGTTGAAATGACGGAGAGCTGGGTCACAGCAGATAATCCATTTATGGATAATAAAAAATGCCTGTCACACTTGGTTGACCATATCTGTTCAGGGCTGCTATACATATATAAGAGATCCTTCATACCTAAGGTGGGTTTCAAAGCAAAAGCTTTGGCCATGTTCCTACTCGTGTTCCAACTAACCCTAGAATAAAAAGTAGAAGTACACTCTCTGACCAACAAATCTTTACTAAGCACCTGTCCTGTGCCAGTCCCTGTGTGAGGCCCTGCAAGGGAAGGGGATACCGAAGACAGAGGCACAGGTTCTGCTTTCAAACAACTTATGCTCAAATGGAGAAGAAAGAAATACATATACTGAAAAACAATGCATAACATCAGCTATAGCTGTGGTAGGCTAAGTGCTTAACAAATAATCCATGAAATGTATTATAATTCCAACACAACAGAATTTCGATTTCTTGTTCATGTAACTGTACTAAGGTTGGGAGGGCAGCCTTTTCCATGCAGTTATTTGGGAACCCAGGCCAATGGAGGCTCTGTCATCCTCAACATGAGGCTTGCAAATTCCCCAGGGTGTCCCCATTCCAGCTACTGAGAGATAAAAAGAGCACAGTGCAGCTTGCATGGGAAGGATTTTATGGGTCAGGCCTGTAAGTGGCACCCATCACTTCTGTTCACATTCCATCAGCTAGGAGTCAGTCACATGGCCACATCTAGCTGCAAGAAAGGTTGAAAAATAGAGTCCAGTTGTGTACGCAGGAAGACGAGCAAACAAATCTGGGTGAACAGCTAATAGCCTCTGCCATACTAATACTAGGCATGGGGAAGCTCATAATTATTTCTTTCTATATTCTTGGCTTATTTCATTGGTTCTCGTTACCATGTACTACTTCGTAATTTCTGAAGACCTGATTGTCTCCACTCATGGTTACTTCCTTTATTTTTCCCCAAAATTCTATGAAATGCTGCACATTACAATCCACCCCATTGATGAGTGTTAATGGCATTGGGTGGTAAAACCTTCAAAAGATGCTATTCTGCCACCTATATGAGACCAAATGATCAACAATTACTTTGAAAGAAGATGAGAATATAAGAGGGCAGGGAAACTAGATTAATGGAAACAGAACAACCAGAATGGAAATAATGAGAATGCTTATGCATTGTGAAGAATGTAACCAATGTCACTGAACAATTTGTGTAGAAACTGTTGAATGGGAACCTAAACTGCTGTGTAAACCTGCACTGGAAACACAATATTGAAAACAAAAAAAAGATGCCATTTTGATCCTTTTTGTCTCTCCTTTAGCTAATAATCTGTTGCTTAATTCCAAGGCATGGAAATCAATTTAGTGTTGGCATTTATCAGGGAGTGATGGATTTCATTTCAGGTACCTGGGCCAAAAAAGAATTCAGTAAGGCAGGACACCAACTGTTTTACCCAGCATGAGTTTTTGTTCTAGAATCTGCTGGGATGTAAGTACTGAAAGGAGGTTTAAAATATAGCCTACAGAGGAATATGGGGAAAAAAATCTCTTCACACCAGCTGTGATCATTAAATTTGTGTGTCAACTTGGCTGGGCCATGATTCTCAGTGGTTGGGCAGTTATGATGTAGTTTGGCAGTCATATAATGATATAATCACCTCCACAATGAAATCTGATATAATGTGATCACCTCCATGATGGGATCTGCTGTGAGTAGCCAGTTGAAAGGGAGTTTCCTTGGGAATCTGGCCTGCATCCAATATAGCACTTTCTGGCAAGGCTTGAGGGCTTTTATTCACTCAGGGTCCTGCAGCTGGGTCCTGTTCATCTGACCTGTTCTTGGGACTTGAGCTAGCAGTTTACCTGCCATCTTGCCTACCAATCTTGGAATTTTTTGGTCTCCACAGCCTGTGAGCCAGAGCCCTGCTGTCTGACCTGTAGCTATGTGAATTAGGAGAAGCCTCTAGCCTGGCGCACAGGCTTGAGACTTTCCAGCCTCTGCAACTGTGTAAGCCATTTCCATGATATAAATCTCTCTCTATATACATTTATTTGCTTTACTGGTTTTGTTTCTCTCGAGAACCCAGCTTAAGACACCAGGGCGTCAAACTGGTTCAAACCTCTGCTGAAAATTTGCATTTCCACCCCCAGATATACTGAATCAGAATTCATAGTTTAACAACATCCCCAAGTTATTCTTATGTATAATAAATTCTGACAACCACTGTTCTACTAGTGGTTCTCAGAATTAGTTCCTAACCACCAGCATTAGCATCGCCTGGGATGCTAGAAATGCAAATTCCTAGCAGAGGTTCAACCAGAACAAACCGGCTCAAAGTCCTACTTCACTCTCAGAAGAGAGGAATGGTGAAACAAAGTCAGCAGTATTAAAGACCAATTAGAAATGGAGAGTAGGGCTTCAAACCAGTTCATTCCAGTTTGAACACTGGTGAGAAATTTGCATTTCTAACAAGTTCCCGACTGATGCTAATGATTCCACTTCTACATTTTTACTAGATCCCCAATACATAAGAATCACCTAGGGTGCTTGTTAAAATGTAGATTCTGATTCAGTATATCTGGGGTGGAATCATTAGCATCAGCTGGGAACTTGTTAGAAATGTAAATTTGTCTCAAACTGGAGTGAACAGTTGGAAGCCCTGATGGAGAGAGGACTAACTGCATTTTTTTCCTGTTTTCTACAAGGAAAAAAAATCAGTAGGCCCTCTTTAAGAGCTCTCTCTGGGTGACAGAGTGGATACCTATCTCATTGCTTCCCTTCACTACACTGCCATCGCTTTCCCAGACATTATTTTATTAATTCAGTGTACTGGGAGGAGCAGAGGAAGGCAGAAACACAGCACACATCTGCACCTACCACCCCCTGCTGCTTTACTGCAAAGATAATTTTCTAATTGGAATCAACAGCAGAGGTAAATAGTAATCAAAAGGTAGAGTATGAGCACAGAAGGATCAGCATATACGTGAACCTGGGCTCTATAATATGGTGCCCTGAATCGAGTCATCTGCTCACTTTAAACAAGACATTCTGCTTCATTTAGGTATTTAAGAGCAGTGAAGAAATAAGTATGTGTTTGAATTCTTGCCCAGTGTGATGGGAAAGGTATCTTACACTTCCAGCATTTTACGGTGGAGACCTAAGCTCAGGCAGAGTTTTCATACACTGATACTTGTAGTTAGAGTACAATTTCTTGTTCTTTAATTAATTTGTTAATTCAACAAATATTATTACACACCCATTGGGGGACTGGCACTTTTCTAGGTGCTGGGGATAGTAGAGAATAAACTAGTCCCTGCCTTCTAGAAATCTACATTCAAGTGGGGGAGAAAGAAAATAAGCAAATATATAATAAAATGGCATCTAGAGATAACCGCAACTAAGAAAATTAAAGGTGGGAGAATGGATGGCATGTGATGGTGATTAGACGGGGTGGTTAGGGTAGTCTTCTCTAAAGAGGTAACATTTGATCATAGGCTTGAATGAAGTGAAAGTCATGTGAATATCTGAAGGAAGAGGATCTTAGGCAGAAGACAATGCAAGTGCAAAAATTACATGATAGGATCTTGTGTGGAGTGTTTAAGGAAATCAAATCTGCCAGTGTGGCTAGGGCAGGGGACTCACAGGAAGAGGGACAGGAGATCAGTCCAGCAAGGTAGGGAGTAGACATACCACATAGGGCCTTGTTATGGACTGAATTGTGTCCCCACTCACAAAATATGTGCTATAAATCCTAACCCCTCTGTTTGTGGATGGAGCCCTGGTGGAGCAGTGGCTTAAGAGCTTGGCTGTTAACTGAAAGGTCAGCAGTTCAAATCCACCAGCCGCTCTTTGGAAACTCTATGGGGCAGTTCTACTCTGTCCTATAGGGTTGCTATGAGTCAGAATCCACTCGCTGGCAACAGTTAGGTTTTTTTTTTTTTTTTGGCTATATTTGTGGATGTAATCTCATCTGGCAACACGGTTTTCTTTGTTTAGCTAATGAGGATATATATCAGTATAGGGTGTGTCTCTAGCTAATCACTTTTAAGATATAAAAGGAGTAGACTAGGCATAGAAACAAAATGGGGAAAGATTGATGCCACTCGGAGACCACCAAAGAATTAAGGAAGAAAAGCTGAACGAGACAAGGATTTTCCCCCAGATCAGACAGAGAGAGCCTTCCCCTGGAGCCAGCACCCTGAAATCAGACTTCTAGCCTCTTACACTGTGAGAAAATAAATTTCTGTTCTTTAAAGCCACCCATTTGTGGTATTTCTGTTACAGCAGCACTAAGAATCTAAGGCAGGCCCTTAGGCCATAACAAGGCTTTGGGTGTTCTGTGCTTGAGAGAAAGCCATTGCAAAGTTTTGAGCAAATAATTGACACAAGCAATTTATAACTTCAAAGGACCACTTTGGCTGCTACCTAGAGAATTGACTGTGGGGAACAAGAGTAGATGTAGAATACTAGTTAGGAAATGATGATGACTTTGATCATGATGGTGCCAATAGAGTAGGTATAAACTGTTTAGATTCAGGATATATTTAGAAAGTTGAGATGACAGGATTTGCTGACGAATTTGATACTGGGTGGACAAAAAGAGATGATGACTGAGATTTTTGGTCTGAGCAAATGGTTGATTGGTGATGCCATTTCCTTAGACAGATCTTGCACAAAACAGTGATTAGGCTGAGGCCAATGCATACATTGATGCCAGATGGCCTAAGATTGAAACCCAGACCTACTACTTAAAAGCTATGTGACCTCAGGTAAGTTTTCTCTGTATATCTCTCTATATCACAGTTTCATCCTCTATGAAATGGAAATATTAATAATATTTACTTCACAGGGTTCTTATGAAGATTAAATAAATAAGTTCATGCCTGTAAGACACCTGGAACAGTGTCTAAAGTATAGGACATTCTCATTAAATGCTGACTAGAATGAGGAACATGGATGGTGGGAAGCAGGTATACAGAGAAAATCACGTTTGATTTGGGTAGATTTGAGATTCCAATCAGAAATCCCAGTAGAAATGTCAATAAGCGGTAGGCATAAGAATCCAGAGTTCAGGTGAGAGTTCCAGAATGGAGATATAAATTTGGAGAAATCTACATGTAGAAGGTTTTGCAAGTCAAGGGATTGGATAGTATAATCTTAGCCTTATTGAGAAAATACAGGCAATGGACAAGAAATTATATGTGTCCTGAAGGCTAAAAAGAAAAAGACAGGGTGGCAAGGTAGTGTACAAGAAGAGGAACTAACCTAGACTTGGGTGACAGGGAAGGTTTCTCTGAACAACTGATATGTAAGTTGAAACCTGAAGGATGAAACTCATAATTATGAGCTTCATAATTATGCTCACTGTTCCTCTTTGTATATTTTTAGTCATAATACTCATGGCCCATATTGAGCAGACTCAAAAATATGAATATAGAAAAGGACAATGAGGAAACTAATTATGCACCTGTGTACATTTCCTTAATAAAAACATCAGTTGGTCTTCTGAAATGAGACATTCTGTCTTAAGTATTGGCATCTAACAATGAATGATAATGTCAGAATTTCCATACATTTTGCATTTGCAGCAAGAAACAGTTCATGGTTTACTTAGCATTTTCTCAACATGATAACAATAATCATGACACAGGACGTTACCTAAGCTAACAAATTATTATCCTTCACAACCTAAGTGTAAACAGGACCCTGATGAAAAGTTTTAGCAATTTTCTTTCCTGTTCAGGACATTAGCCCCACAATACATACAAAGTAGCTGTAAATATTGAGAAGCTTATTCAAATATTTCAACACATATCTCCTTTGCCTTCCGCTTTGGGTACCATAAAAATAAAGCCCACGTTTTATCAGTATTTTGCTTTACTACTGCAAACAGAGCTTGGTTAAGAGTCTAGGCCAAAATGATGCTATTGACCTGTGAATAAGTATGCATGTCTGAGTGGTAAGAGGATGTAAAAGAAACAAGATTAGATTTCTCACTGAAGTGGAAAGGAAGGTTTCTACTTTCCAGAAAGACCTGCTGTCATTTTCCACTGTCCCAGATGGTGAAAGTTATGCACTCCTTGACCTGAGTCAAAGACAATGTAAGAACAAACAAACAAGGCCTGCTCACAGAAACTGGGCAAAAGCTAACCTTCAATGGCTTTAAGTATACAAGAGACACTTCCCAAACAAGGACAGCTCCCCTTACCCTGCTTTCCACACTATGGTTCACAAGGTAACTAAAAATAATATGTTACAAAAGAGTAGACCAATGTATCCTACAATATCTGGAAATTACAATAACATAGTTAAAGGACTTTGAGCTCAGTAATTTTTTTTTCTGTAAAAGGTAAACTAAGGCAAGACATGCACATACATGTGCATAAGTACTTGCTGAAGGAGTGTGGATGGACACCTACAAACAGGCAGAAGGAGGTTAGTGGCAGAGGCAGTCACTGGGCACTGACCACGGAAAGTGACAGTTGGGGAAATCCATGCCTTTCAAAGAGGGACTGAGCTGGAGTGTATAGTTTTTAATCTGGTCCTTAGTCAACACAAGAAAGGGTCTTTTCACCTTGCAAGGCAAACATGTCTCCAAAGATGTAGAAATCCATCTCCTTTTACGGGAAGTTGCTTGAACTCTCATTTCAAAATGGTTCTGTCTTAAAAATGCAACTATTAGAAAACACAGGTATCAACCTCTCAACACTAAAGCACAATTTGGCAAAGGAGGGTGGGGAGAGTTTCTAGTACAGTCATATATCCCAGAGCTGTATACTCTTGGAAACCTCAGTATGGCAAGCACCATCCTTCCCCTAGCTATAGAAATGGGCTGGGTTTGAGTTTTCTGTATATAGAACATTACCCTACTTCTTACCACATTTACTCAACACCTGGTTCCCCTACATAGGACAGTTCGAGGTGAAGATCAGACCATCTCTGCTCCTTTGTTGTATCCCACGAAAAGAAAAAGGAAATGACAGATAACATTTGTGGACTGTCTTATCTGCCAAGCTTTCAGAAGGTCTACTGAATGGGGTAAGTTATATTTTCTCCATTTTATTGAGGAGAAAATGGATGTTCAGAAAAGTTGACTAACTTGTCGAAGGCCATGGAGATAATAAGTTGCAGCATCCAGATTCAAACCCAGTCGTTTCCTCCTGAAAGCCATATTCTTTCCAGGGAAAGCAGTATGGTTATGACCATGCCCATCTTACTAAAGATTCCAGCAGAATTTCAAGAACAGTGCTTCTTAATTCATAAACTGTGGCAACCAGACAGCGGCAGACCCTCGTACCAGACAGTGCCTTGGACAGATCATAAAAATAAAAAAGATTCTGCAGAGGTAGAGGCAGTAAAAGTAACATAGTGTTCACAGACGTTGAGGAGGTTCTCTCTAAAACCACGTAAATCCTGCAGTCACCAGCAGTCACTGTGTTAATAGTTTTTTCATACCTGAAGACCATTAATAGGTCACTTCTCAATGTTCAATTATCCTACCTCCTTTCAAGTTCCCACACGTGTTCCCATTCACTGAGCTTTTAATAATTCTCTCATTTTCCAACAGACACCAGGCTCTCCGTAACTCCTGTAAATCCTGAAGTTCTAAACAGGACCCAGTACTCCAGGAAGGTTGAAAAAAAGTACAGTACATAATGAAAGAAAGATATCCGAACCAGCACTCAGAATGCTCTTCTCAGAAATATACTGTGTCCTCTTCTGGGGTTTCATACTCCTTCCCCTTTATTCCCCCTGTTCCTTACCTATTTCTCCCCGTCACTGCTGCTTCTTTTCTTTCCCATTTTTCCCTTTTTCTACTCATTTTCTCTTTATCCATCACTTTAAGTTTTCTCTTTATCCATCACTTTAAGTTTTCTCTTTTTTCTCCCTTTGTTTTCTCCAGCTCTTGCTCTCCACTGTCTCTCCCTCTGTTATATCTTGAGAGGCAAATTAATTGAGTTGACAAAACACAGATGTTCAAGTCACACACAACTGGTTCAAGTGACAGTTTTGCCATTTAAAGTGTGCTCTTGCACAAGTAACCATCCTGACCCTTCCCTCAGTTTTCTCATCTGTAAAATATAGATATCAACTATATTTATATGTAAGTCTGAATATTAAATGAGATAATCTGAGTGTCTTAGTCATCTAGTGCTACTATAACAGAAATACCACTTTGGATAGCTTTAACAAACAGAACTTTACTTCCTCACAGTAAAGTAGGCTAAAAGCCCAAATTCAGGGCATTGGTTCCAGGGGAAGGCTTTCTCTCTCTGTCAGCCTTCTCATCGCATCAATCTTCTCCCAGACTAGGAGCTTCTCTGCGCAGGGACCCCAGATCCATAGGACACACTCTGCTCCCACCACTGTTTTCTTGGTGGTATGAGGTACCCCTGTCTCTCTGCTTGCTTCCCTTTTCTTTTACCTCTTGTAAGACAAAAGGTGGTGCAGGCCACATTCCAGGGAAATTCCCTTTACATTAGATCAGGGATATGACCTTAGTAAGGGTGTTAGAACCCCACTGTAATCCTCTTTAACATAAAAGTACAATCACGAAAATGGAGGACAATCACACAAAACTGGGAATTGTGGCCTAACCAAGTTGACACATATTTTCGGGGGACACGATTCAATCCATGACACTGTAAATGCAATTCAGAGTTTCATATAGAAGCAAAAACAAAACCCATTGTCACAGAGTTGATTCCAACTCAAAGCAACCCTATAGGACAGAATAGAACTGCCCCATAGGGTTTCCAAGGCTGTAAATCTTTATGGAACCAACTGCTACATGTTTTTCCCACAGAGCAACTGGTGGGTTCAAACTGCTGACTTTCTGGTTAGCAGCTGTGTGCCGAACCACTGCGATAACAGGGCTCCATATAGAAGTAGGATGCTAACAAATGATAGGCAAAACCCTCATTTTTGTCCTGTCTTTTGCCCAGCTGTTATTACTCGTACCTTCTCTCACACATTAATCCCACTGTCTCTTGGTTACTACTCTTCACAGCTGTTGCCTGGCCCTGGCTTATCATCCCACTCATTTTCCTTTACTATGTTACAGTCTCTCTATGGCTAGACTCTCCTCATGGTCTATGCCTCTCAACTGAGTCCACCTTTAAAAAAAATTACGAAATGTTGCATGTAGACATAATGTTCAAGCATCTCAGTCAGATGTTATTTTAAAAAATGGTTATTGTTGTTGGTTGTTGCTGTCGAGTCGATTCTGACTCACGGTGACCTATGCATTACGGAGTAGAACCATTCCACTGGGTTTTGCCGGCTATAATCTTAATGCAAGCAGATTCCAGGTCTATCTTTCATGGTACCATTGGGTAGGTTTGAAATCTCTACCTTTAGGTTAGCAGTTGAGCATAAACTGTGGAAAGAATGGTAATAACAATATTAAATACTTCTGGATCATTCTGAACTATGTATTCAGAATGAGACACTTGGGGCCAAGGGTAGCTAAGTTGTCCCGTGCCTCCTTGAATCAAATGTGACCGAGAAGGAGCCTACCCAGGGAGTACATTGAATAGGTAAAGGACCCCCCTTGTTACCTACTCAGATAGCCAGAAGACAATGAAATTTTTAGTATGGGAAGTTTTAAAGTTTTTGAACAATGTTAACTACTAGCTCTTAAACCAAGTTATTTTTCGGTGGACACAATTCTATTGTGAGAAAAATCATTTAGGGAGTTAAGCTTCCCTAAGAAATTCAGAATCATAGTTCTTTCCATCAAATGTGGGACGCAAATATATACACTGACTTGAACTGTGGCAATGCTGACGCTACCTGGCAATTGCATCATGTTGACTTTGAGGTCCACCATAATCTGCATATTTTTTGGAAGTTGTCAGCCTGACCTGCCATTTCCATGTCTTAGACTTTTCTTGTCTTTATTTTCTCTGAGTTCTTAACTCCCTTTTGCCTTTGTCTTTACTGAACTTCATCCTGTTAGTTTCTGATTACTTGTCCAATTTGTTGAGGTCATCTCCAATTCTAATCAAATCCCCCAAGGCTTTAGTCTCCACTTCAAATTCAGTCTCATCTATGAACTTAATGAGAATGCTACTGCGGCATCCAAGTCATTGATAACAATCTTAACTAGAAGTGGATCCAGGGCTGAGCCCGGCATAATGCCAGTTTTATGTGTTTACTTGTCAGAAGAAATGTACATGCAGGTTCTGTAATGAATTTGCATTTAGAAAATATAAGCTTCTCTTTTCATAATCTGTGACCATTCAGGTAGAATTTGTGACATTTTTGGCAATTCAAGGCTGTGTTTCCATACAAGTGCAATTATATAATAAAACTCATTGCTCAAAACTTAAACGTTTTTCTTAAAAAAAAAAAATGTTTTGAAGGCAAAAATCAGTACATATTTTCACCATCCTTCCCTGGGAATCACTTGCATATACATTCTACCCCCTTGAAGGTGCACTGGGTGGGCAGGGCAAGGCCCTGGCTTCTAGTTCCACCTCTGCCATTCAGCATATGACCTTGGGTGAGTCACATAACCTCTCTCAGCCTTTCCTCCTTATCCTCATCAGTAAATGAGGGGTTCAGATCAGATGACCGTAAATATGCCTTCCAGCTCCAAAAGTCTGTGATTCTCTCTTGATTAAGGGCCTAATTATTCTCAGTAGCAAATTACCACACACATTCCTTGATTATAAGCTGTTCCCATGACACTTATATATAATATTATACCTTTGAACACATTTAAGAAGGGTTAGACTAGCTGTGTTCATTCTGTAGAATTTATTTGCCAAAAATGCATGTTTATTTAATTACATATTTCTTCTCTATGCATTCTCAAATATGTATGAGGAGCTCTGACAATTGTCATTTCCTTGTGATATCATTAACTACCAATAATGTATTTCAGATTTCTCACTTGGAAAATGAGGAACTGAGGCCCAGACTGGCTTAGTAGCCTCCCGGGGTCATAGAGCTTGTTTATGAAAGAGTTTGGGCTTGAACTTGGGTTTCTGAGCACGTTTTATATTCTTTCCATCATGCTATGCCCTCCTGGTCATTAACTTATTGTTCAAACTCAGTGATGCTACTAAAGAGAATATTATCAATTATATCGTAACTAAAATGCCTCACCTCACAATGGAGACCCACCTCCTTTTTCAATGACAAATAACCATCAAACTCAGACCCTGAAGTCAAAAGTAACTCTAAATTTTCTTAGACTGGGGATATGTAAGTAATTTTCTTTAAGAAATATATAATGCTATTTTCTAAAGATATTTAACTCAAGTTTGGAAAACAATTTTGAGGGCCTAGTCTTAATTTTTCATTTTCCTTGCCACCTGATACCAGATTAGGCCTTCAGATAGGAGGAATGATGCCCCTTTCCTGCCTTCCCTTAACATTTCTACCCTCCAAGTAACTAGCTTCTCTGATTCACTTGGATTTTCTCCAACGCAAGTTCTATAGAAATAAGCATTTAAACAGTAAGGGGAGAGAGGAGGAAAACCTAAAGATCTAGTCAAAGATTCTGAGGAAGAGATATATCTGAAAGGAATGATTGAGAGAAATCTGAAGGCATCATTTCATCTCAGAAATTTGTTTTCTTCTAGTCAGGCACTGTAAGACACTGAGGGCTTATTTATTTTTTAGCTCCCCAGACAATGTTCACAAATAAAAAAGTAAGTTGTCCTCCATAGCTGCTACATAGGCAAAAAACAAGAACTTGATACACCAGCAAATCGTAACGGTTAATGATTGGAAGTTCCTCTTTATGAAATTACAAAGAATAAAAAGGAATATATGTAATACTTGAATGATAGGGTGATGGATAGAAGCATCTGCCTTCTCCTTATGAGCTCTTCCTCTATTACCCACTTGTCTTCCTCCAACTCTATCCATTTTCTCTGACTCCTCTTCTTTGAGTTTCTTAGAACATCTGCCTCAGTGTGTCTCCTACGCAGGAAGAAAGGACCTGATGTTCCCTTCCTATGTTTTACATACATTATCTCACTGAATCCTCACTATAACCAAACATGGTAGATATTATTGTGGTGGACACACCCTAAGATGAACCCCTCATGCCCTTGTGTGATCTCCTTCCCTGTGACTTGCTTCTAACCAACAGAATGTGGCAGTGGTGGTAGGACATCACTCCCTTGATTAGGTTATGTTAATGGCAAAAGTGATGGGATGCCATTCTCATGAAAATGTTATGTTACATAAGACTTCTTAATAGACAGAGAGAGATTCTCCTGCTGGCCTTGAAGAAGCAAACAGCCATGTTGTAACTGCCTGTGCAGGCAGCCACAAGGCAGAAAACCCTGTGAGCCTCTAGGAGGTGAAGGTGGCCTATAGCCAATATCCAGTAAGAGCCTCATCACACTTCTGCAAACAAATGAGTTCTGCCAGAAGAGGAATAAACTTGGAAGTGGATTCTTCCTCACTCAAGTCTCCAGATGAAGACACAGTACAGACAATTCTTTAACTACAACCTTGTGAGACCCTGAGCAGAGGACTGAGCTAAGCTGTGCCTGGACCCCTGACCCACAGAAACTGTGAGATAATAAATGTGCATGGTTTAAGGTACTTGGTTTGTGGTGAATTGTTAGGCAGCAATAGAAAACTGATATAATTACTATTCATTTTATGGAAGAGGAAAATGAGCTTTTGAGAGCTAAGTGAATGAGCTTTTGAGAACTTAAGTCTGTTCAAAAACACACAACCAGTAAGCAACAGAACCCATATTTTAATTTAGATCTGCCTAAAGTCCAAAGGTCAAACACTACACCGTGACGCCTTTCCATACCTCTCCTTCTCATTAAATGTCATTATTGACCAGGTATTACCACATGAGTTACAATGTGACTTCTGGCAGTTATAAACCTATAATGTATACTGTCTTGAAGTTAAAAAGTAAAGGACTGAAGCAGTTTGTTTCTCTCCCCATGCCCTCTTCCCTGGCCACCATATTAAAGAAAGCTACCCACTCCTCACTCCCAAGAAGAGGAGATGGAGAGGAAAGGGGTGGGGGAGGCTGGAGGGGACTGCCTGACTACTTTGGAAAGAGGTTCTCACCTCCTCAAGAGGGGAATTAAATGAATGCCCTAAAAAAAAAAAGAACTGCTCCACCTCAGAAAAAAACTCTGAGGATCACAATAATGAGCCTCCCGCCAGGAATACCCTAGAGGCAGAAGCCCAGAGCTGATGAATAAGGTTCCATGCTTTGGGTTAATGCTGGGTAACAATGAGTCTTACAGCTCTGCTTCAATGATTAGTTTGGGTTGGATGAAAGGACGCAGGCAGCTGGCTGACTTTGAGCTTGACAAGTCAGGGAGCATTGGTTCATATATCTTAGGGGCTATTTGTTTGATTTGAGTTGTAAAGGTGAAATTTCATTGGTTGGGCTTGGCTGGGCCTGTCTGCTGTTGGGCCAAGTTGGACTGTGTTTTATATGTGCCTCGGTTAAATTACTGGAACAGTAAAAAACTAGGTGTGTCAAAATTTTGACATGCCAAATTATATGGGAGCATATAGGGAGTAGTATAAGCTCTAGCTCTATCTAGTCCATCATAATGCTCAATTTCTAAAGCACCCCTTTGGAGAGAGAGCCTATTCCATGCCAGGCACATGGGTTGGAGATACATATTCTAAGTCCTAGCTCTAACAGTTTAGCATTTCCATGTGGAAATGAATTACTTGATTAAAGACTCAAAAATTATACTTGTTCTTATATCCCTTCTAGGGAACCAGTAATTCACTTCAGTGAAGGCTTCACAGTGTTCACTCAACACTTGCCACGTGCCATGCCCTGCGATAGTGCTCTACACGCCTCAGGTTCTTTCTTGGTTGGTATTGCAAGTGCTCTCCTTATGAACAAAGGAAAAATGGGAAGAAATCACTTTGGCCTGGCTGTCAAGGCCCTCCAGAGTCTTCATCTTTTAATACTTTCATGTCAACCTTGGGTTCTCACTCCTTCCACTCCTCCATGTGGGAGCTCCCCTCCAGGTAAACTACTCTTCATGCCCTCTCATTATGCCCCAGCCACAGGCTTTCCTACTTCTATCACAGTATTATCTTAACTTCAACCCCTTCTGTTAATAAATTCCATTCTACCTCCAAGACACCAGCCAGATCACATGAAGTCTTCCCTGACTGCACAGAAGGGACCCTCTATTGCTCACTTAAAATTCAGCAGAGCTTAATGTAAACATTCTCATTAAGGCGATAGAATATTCACTTCATGTGTGTTTATTTACTTTTCCAGTATAATCTTAATCATTAGAGACTTGCGTCTACTAGTCACTCTTCTTTCCTCTGGTGTTTTGAACAAGGAAGTATATTCCATTAGTATCAACTGCCAAATAGGAAAAAGTGCCGCTTCTTGGAGTTGAATAACTCCGAATCCATTCCCCTTAATTCCTCAGGTATTTATTAAAAAATCAACTTCTCAATGAGGTCTACCTTGGCTACCTTATCTAAAATTTCAACACCCTCTCTGCAATACTTGATACCCCATTCCCTGCTTTACTTCTTCTCTTCAGCACTGATCTCTAACATATTGTAAAATTTACTTAGTTCCATCATACTCTGTCTCCCCAGCTAGAATGGGTACTCTGTTTTTGAGAACAGAGATTTTTGTCATTTTTGTTGTTACTGAACCTCATTCTTAGACTATAAATACCTGGCACATAGTAGGTGCTCAATAAATATTTGTGATAACTGAATGAATGCAAAGCTCTCTGGTACAAACTGAGTTAGAGAATGTCATTTAACCTAATAAACCTAATATGGCCTCATACTCTTTGGTCTTTTATCTTCCAAACCTGCAGGTAGGATATTTCCACTAAATGAGAGGTAAGTTCAGTTTGAACAATATCTACCAGTGCTAGAGGAAAAGGGAAGAGACAGATAGCAAGAAAACATCTTTTTGTCTCAAAAACCTCAGCCCCACCTGGCTTGAACTTCTTAACTCAAGGTAGGAGCATGTCCCAGTCCAGGCTAGCATGTGGTTGAAAAGAGAAGGGATAACAAGACTTGACTTCTATGGAGTGGGGCATATAATTAACTTTACCTAAAGATTCAGTCTTTGTCCTGGTTCCTAGGAGTTAATCTCGAAACTCTTGGAATTCTCCAGTGATTGGAGTTCTTCTATTCATGCAGGGGCTCTAGATCAAACCTGGGAATTTGTGCTAAATAAAATGAGTCATATTGAGTGGGGGTTAGCCAGGCCAGAAAGACCCACCAGGGAGGCAAAGGGGAACTTGGAAATTGAGTTTAACTACATGGGCAATGATTCAATCAATTATTCTTATGTTATGAGACTCCAATAAAAACCCTGGAATCTGAAGCTTAGGTGAGCTTCCTCGTTGGTGAAAGACATCAATGCATAAAAAGTAATGCATCTTTGAGACACAGAAGCTCTAACCTATATGTATCTTCATTTGTATTCTTTTTTCTATAATAAAGCTGTAATCATAAGCATGGCATTTTCCTATATTCTGTGAGTCATTCTAGCAAATTACCAAACCGCAGGGGATAATGAAAACCCACAGATCTGTAGCCAGTAGGTCAAAAGTGAGGGGTTGCTGGGGACCCCCAAGCTTGCAGCTGGTGTCCTGAGGCTGTAATGGGAACCTTGAATTTTTAGACATCAGGTTAGAAGTGAGAGGGCCCAGAGCCACCAAGCTTGTGGCTGGTGTCTGAAGTCCTGGACAGATTTGGCAGTCTGCAGTACTGTTCCCTTTACCTTGTTACACCTGACCGAGCTCTCAGCAGTTAGGGTCAAAAAAACTGTATTTACATTAGGTGTCAGAGAGGATATTTAAGATTGGTGTAAGAAGACACAAACCCACAAAAACCATACTTAACACAAGGAAAAAGGGTAACATGAACCCATAAATGAGCAATAGGAGCAAGACAGCATTCAGGCAGAGCACTGAGCTTTGACAGATACTCTGTCCTCCATTAAAACCTGGCGTGTGGACGGGTGGGGACAGAAACATTCCCTCTAACATATTCTCCCCAACCTAGTGGGGAGAGGAATCTAGGAAGTTTCATTTCCTTTTGGGTAGAGGCAAAAATGAGAGGAAGAAAGATATCCCAGTGCAGGCTTTGTCAAGGAATGATGGGATATGGCATTAAAAAAAAAAAATTTTTTTTTTTTTTTGTTGAGCTGAGCACATAATAGTAGATCAATGGATGTTAGCTGATTTCCTGCCTCATGTTGATTTTACAGGCATTAGTAGAAATTCTGGGTCTAAAATAGAGGCTAGCATAAAAGCCATACATTTCATTGGGCTTCAGGTTCTATGGAAGATTTTCCTCACTCAGCCTGTCTAACTCTGACCTATGCTTCTTACCATGAACTTTTCCCTACCCCACCATAACCAAGCCAGAAATTGCCCTATGCCAGAAGAAGTTTTGGAGTGCCACTAGATAGAAATTAGTCCACTGGCCCCTACAAAAATCTCCGTGAATCTTGGACTGACCCACATTGCTCCATGGCTTGAAATCCATGGAATTCTGAGGAAGTTAGTTAACCTCTCCAAATCTCAGCTTCCTCATCTATTAAACTCGGATAATATTTACCCTCCAGTTATGTTTTGAGGATAAAATGAGATAATTTAGGATTTTATTTATTCCTTCATTTAAAATTTATTGAGCATTTACTTTAGCAGCCAAGTGCTTAACCCCTGCACCAATAGGCCTCCATATTATGCACTAGGGGTATAGAAAACAAAGTCCAAGTTAGTACTTTTCAGAAACTCATAGTCCAGGGAAGAGCCGAACCCCAAGCTCAAACTTGTTGCTGTCAAGCAGATTCCGACTCACAGTGACCCAATAGGACAGACTAGAACTGTCCCATAGGGTTTCCAAGGAGCAATTGGTGGATTCAAACTGCTGGCCTTTTGGTTGGCAGCCAAGCTTTTAAACACTGCACCACCAGGGCTTCCCAGAGAAGAGAGACACGTAAAAATAAGCAAGCATAATACAGTGTGATAAATGTATGGATGAAAGTGACTGTTGGTCAGTTTGGGAGTACATAGAACCAATTTCTAACTCAGCCTGTGGAGAGGTCAGCTCACCAGAGGAGGCAACATTCGATTTGAACCTTGAAAAGTCATTAAGAGTTAGCCAAGAGGAAAAGGCCTGAGGTGGAAAGAAGAAGAGTTACCATTGCAGGAAGAGGGAAAATCATATGTAATTGCAGAGAGGTGTGAGTATACTAGATTCAGACAACTTAATAAAATTTTTATGAATGGAACTTTGGTTATAAGTTGAAAAATGATACAGGGTAAGAATGAAGAGAAAAACAGGGTTCTAAAACCAGAAAGCCACTAAGGCCAAAGATGAAGAACCTGAAAATTTTCACCAACTTCTGTAGTCTGAAATTGATTGAACATGCAATCAGGATGCATTGATAATTACTGGAGATTGGAATGTGAAAGGTGGAATGGTAGTTGGAAAATATGGCCTTGGTGATAGAAACAATACTGGAGATCACATGATAGAATTTTTGCAAGACCAATGACTTCTTCACTGAAAATATCTTTTTTCACCAACATCAACAGCGACTATACACGTGGACCTCACTAGATGGAAAACACAAGAATCAAATTGACTGCATCTGTGGGAAGAGATGATGGAAACGTTCAATATCGTCAGTCAGAGCAAGGCCAGGGACCAACTGTGGAACAGATCATCAATTGCTCATATGCAAGTTCAAGCTGAAGCTGAAGAAAATTATTAAAAAGTCAACCAGAGCCAAAGTATGACCTTGAGTATATCGCACCTGAATTTAGAGACCATTTCAAGAACAGATTTGACAAGTTGAACATTTATGAGTGAAGACCAGATGAGCTATGGAATGACATCAAGGATATTATATATTAAGAAAGCAAGAGGTCATTAAAAAGACAAGAAAGAAAGCAAAGACCAAAATGGATGTCAGAAGAGACTCTGAAACTTGCTCTTGAATGTAGAGTCGCTAAAACGAAAGGAAGAAATGATGACTTAAAAGAGTTGAATAGGAGATTTCAAATGACAGCTTGAGAAGACAGTATTATAATGAAACGTGCAAAGACGTGGAGGTAGAAAACCAAAGGGAAGAACACGCTCTGCATTTCTCAAGCTGAAAGAACTGGATAAAATATTCAAGCCTTAAGTTGCAATATTGAAGTATCCTATGGGGCAAAATATTAAACAACTTATGGGGGAAAATATTAAACAACTTAGGAAGCATCAAAAGAAGATGGAAGGAATATACAAAGTCACTATACCAAAAAGAATTGGCTGACGTTCAACCATTACAGGGGGTACCATATGAGCAGGAACCAATGGTACTGAAGGAAGAAGTCCAAGCTGCACTGAAGGCATTGACAAAAAACAGGGCTCCAGGAACTGGAATACCAACTGAGATGTTTCAACAAATGGATGCAGTGCTGAAGCACTCACTCATTTATGCCAAGAAATTTGGAAGACAGCTACCTGGCCAACCAACGGGAAGAGATCTATATTTATATCTATTCCCAAGAAAGGTGATCCCACCAAACTCGGACATTACCACAAACAATATCATTAATATCACATGCAAGTAAAATTTTGCTGAAGATCACTCAAAAGCGGCTGCAGCAGTATGTCGATAGGGAACTGCCAGAAATGCAAGTTGGATTCAGAAGAGGACACAGAACCGGGGATATCATTGCTGATATCAGATGGATCCTGGCTAAAAGTGGAGAATACCAGAAAGATGTTTACCTGTGTTTTCTGACTATGCAAAGGCATTTACCTGTGGGGATCATAATAGATTATGGATAACATTGCGAAGAATGGGAATTCCAGAACATTTAATTGTGCCTATGAGGAACCTGTACACAGATCAAGAGACAGCTGTTCGAACAGAACAAGGGGATACTGCATGGTTTAAAGTCAGGAAAGGTGTGCGTCAGGGTTGTATCCTTTCACCATACCTATTCATTCTGCATGCTGAGCAAATAATTTGAGAAGCTGAACTATATGAAGAAGAATGGGGCATCAGAATTGGAGGAAGACTCATTAACATCTTGCATTATGCAGATGGCACAGCCTTGCTTACTGAAAGTGAGGAGGCCCTGAAGTACTTATTGATAAAGAACAAAGACCACAGCCTTCAGTATGGATTACATCTCAATATAAAGAAAACAAAAATCCTCACAACTGCATCAGTAAGTGACATCGTCGTGATAAATGGGGAAAAGATTGAAGTTGTCAAGATTTTCCTTTTAGTTGGATCCACAATCAACATCATAGAAACAGTAGTCAAGAAATCAAAAGACACATTGCATTGGGCAAATCTCCTGCAAAAGACCTCTTTAAAGCACTGAAAAGCAAAGATGTCATCTTGAAGACTAAGGCGCGCCTGACTGAAGCCATAGTGTTTTCAATCACATCCTAAGTATGTGAAAGCTGGACGATGAATAAAGAAGACTGAAGAAGAATTGACACCTTTGAATTGTGTTGGAGAAGAATATTGAATATACCATGGACTGCCAAAATAACGAACAAATCTGTCTTGGAAGAGGTACAATCAGAATGCTCCTTAGAAGCAAGGATAGCGAGACTACATCTCACATACTTTGGACGTGTTGTCAGGGGGGATCAATCCCTGGAGAAGGACATCATGCTTGATAAAGGAGAAGATCAGCAAAAAAGAGGAAGGCCCTCGATGAGATGGATTGACACAGTGGCTGCAACAATGGGTTTAAGCATAACAACGATTGTGAGGATGGCACAGGACCAGGCAGTGTTTCGTTCTGTTGTACATAGGGTCACTATGAGTCGGAACCAACTCAATGGCACCTAACAACAACAGAGCCAGAAGGACCTGAAGGTGCAGTGGTTTGGCTGCTAACCAAAATATCCACCAGCCACTCCTTGGAAGCCCTATGGGGCGGTTCTACTCTGTCCTATAGGGTCGCTATGAGTCGCAATAGACTGGATGGCAACAGGTTTGTTTGGTTTTGGTTTTAGGGCCAAAAAATGGAAATCCAAGGCCCTCAGTATGGCTTTTGAGTTTTTATCTTGATGTCACTGAAGAGCTATTGCAGTTTTAGTCAGGAAACTGGAATGAATAATTTTATGTTTTAGGAGTATCCCTCTGACATGGTGTGAAGGATGGGTGAGAATGAGGTTAGATCAAAGTCAGGGAAATGAGACAATTACAGTAATTCATGCAATAAATGACTGTAAAAATGCCATGGCAGTAGCGCCATTGTCTGATCTCTTCATCTAACTTCTAAGGTGGTAGAATCAAGATAACAGGGGTCAGACATACCTTCTCTCTCTAAGCTTTTTACCAATTCTGACACCAGTTGTTCCTCCCACAGCACTCTCTACTTCTCTGCTGGGCTCAATAATTCTTTGCAATGGCCACACAAAACTCACAAACAATACTTAGTTATGGAGTTTATTAGGGAAGTAACAGGTTGCAATTCAGGATCAGGAATGACACAGGATACATTTCTTCGGTCAGGATAGTGTCTTGGCTATGCCCACAAGCCACCTCTCCCTGGCCCTTGGCCTCTCCACCCTCAGTCCCTAGGCCCCTCAGGCCTCTTGGGACTTTTGGGCTGGCCTGGCCTCTTCCCTGCTCAGGCAAGTGTTACAGAGCTCTTTAGCTCCACCAATAAGTGCTCAGAGGCACCCCACTCAACCAAATAGCCTTGGCCTGAAGGTGCTCAGCTTCTTTGTTCTGTAGGTTGGCACACCTGCTGTAACCACCTTGCTCCTTGGTCCAGGAAGTGGGAAGCCCACTGCACCATGTCGTGCCAGTCTCCTGGTTAGATTGCTGCTATTTCTCTGCTGCTGCTTCTCACCATCTTGTGCCATCTCCAATATTACAGCTCTCTCTCTCTGTCTCCTGAGTCTAAGAGGCTCTCAGTACAAGTGCCCTAGGTCCAAAGAACATGCTCTGCTACTGTTTCTTCTTCTTGGTGGTAGTGAGGTCCTCCCTCTGCTCTGGAATTTGCTCTTTTAAGCCTAGCAGATGGCGAAACTAACCAACCCCTCCTTAGGGTACGATACATGTTATTTGCACGGTCCCACCTCACAAATGTACATGCATCTTTTTTGCATTATGAGAAAGCTGTTCAATTCCTTTGGTGGGCCACAAAAAACCTTATTTACATAAAAAAACTCATTGCTGTCGACTTGATTCTGACACATAGTGACCCTATAGGACAGAGTAGAACTGCCCCATATGGTTTCCAAGGAGTGGCTGGTGGATTTGAACTTGGTTTGCAGGCGAGCTCTTAACTGCTGCGCCACCAGGGCTTCCCTTATTTGCATAGTCCCACCCAAACATTTGGTGGGAGTTATTTTTTTTTTATAAGACCATGGCTAGAAAGGTCATATAAAAGCAATCTATTACACCACAGTGACCTAGACAGTAAGAAAGAAAATAAAGAGAGGAAGATAGATATAAAAGATAGACGGAAGAGAAAGAGGAGTCATCTAGAATGATCTCTAGGCTTCGACCTTAGGTAACTGGATAGACTTTGGTGCTAAGGTTAATTTAAGAAAAGCACACTAGAAAGAGAGAGGAGAAGATGGGAAGTTTAGTTTTGTATTTGGTGGGTTGGGGGCCTCTATAGGACATAAAAGTAAAGGTTTTTAGAAGGTAGTTGGGCATATAGAACCAGGGCTCAGGAGAAAAACCTGAGGATATAGACTTAGAAGTCATACTCTTAGGCATGAGTTTCCATAAAGCCCATGTAGAAGAATCTGTGAAAAGATGAGAGGACCAAGAATGGAACCTTGGAGAGCACTAATAAGTAAATGTAGGAAGAGTGAGAGTAAGGGTGGAAGGTAAAGAAGGTAGAAGGAAAGCCAGCAGAGGGAAGAGAGGCTTAAACAAAAGAGAGAGAGCACGCCAAGAGGGAAAGAGGGATCACCAGTATCAAATATCAGAGAGAAGTCAATAAGTTACTCTTGGATTGAGTGCCAGGAAGTGGAAACAGAATTTTAATTCTTCTGGAATACAGATTTCTGTGGTCCACAGAGTTGGGGTAACCCACCCAGGCCACTATCTTGAGATCTTTTGAACATTGACCCTTGAGAAAACTGGTTTCCTAAAGTCACCTTTATGGCAAACAATAGCCAAGTAAGTAGCTTAGTAAGACCATTTTGCCTTTAGGCGTTGGGCTTTTTTGGAGAATTATCTTTGCGTAGTCAGTTTAGAGAAACAGAAACTCTGAGGTCAGATGAGAAGCTATGTTGTAGGGTAAACTGTTATTATGTAAATACTGTTCTGGCCCCATTTCCATGGCAATGTCACTAAGATGGGGTATACAAATCTTTGGAAGTTCTCTCCTTTGGAACATTTTTGACTCCCTAGTCGAAATGTTACCCATATTTGCAAACCATACATTAAATAAACTTCGATCAATTTCTATTATTGGCTTAATATGATTTTTGTTTTAACACAAGTCACTGGTGGCTTTAGAGAAGACAATTACAGTAGAAACACATAGTACAGTGTCCAACTCAGGCATCTTACTTTCTGTTCAGCAAATATGTACAGTGGGAATCCATGCAACATCATCACTTTATATAAACCATTTCAAGTATGTTTCCATCCACTTGCAGTAGGTATGTTTTGTGTATAACCGTTAACTGGTCATATTGCCCATTATTATGGACTGAATTGTGTCCCCACAAAATGTGTGTCAACTTGGCTAGTCCATGATTCCCAGTATTGAGTGATTGTCTACCATTTTGTGATACGGTATGATTTTCCTATGTGTCGTAAACCTATGATGTAAACCTATGATGTTAATGAGGCACTTATTTACTGAGGCAGGACTCAATATACAAGATTAGGTTATGTCTCGAGTCTATCTCTTTTGAGATATAAATGAGAGAAACAAGCAGAGAGACAGGGGAACCTCATGCCTCCAAGAAAACAGCACCGGAAGCAGAGCATTTCCTTTGGACCTGGGGTCCCTGTGCTCAGAATCTCCTAGACCAGGGGAAGGCTGATAACAAAGACCCTCCCCGAGAGCCGACAGAGAGAGAAGGCCGTCCCCTGGAGCTGGCACTCCGAATTCGGACTTCTATCCTACTAGATTGTGAGAGAATAAATTTCTCTTGGTTAAAGCCATCCACTTGTGGTATTTCTGTTTTATAGCAGCACTAGGTAACTAAAATACCCATCTCTCCCCTTTTCTGCGCTATAGGCCTTTAGTTGCTTTCAACTAGAAATTTTGTTTGTTGAGCCAGGCACAGAACTAAGTGTCTGATATTGCCAAAAATTAAAAAGAAAAAAAGTTACAGAACTCTCCTACCTCCTTCCTGTGCCCCCTCCTGACTCTCGAAAAAAACCCAAAAAGGCTATATCTGTGCTCCCACCATTTTCCTTCTGTGACCCAAAAGCAGAGGAACACTGCACTAGAGGTGGGGCAGCTGAATGAGGCCCTCACAGCTAGAACTGCTCCATGGGAATCTCAGACAAAAAGCATGAAAGAAAAGGTAGATGTTATTTCTGGAATTATCATGATAAGAGGTGTAATGAGAAGCTCACTGCAGGGCCAGGTAGAAGAAAGGAGGCTGCTGCAATGGAAAGAAAAGCTTCCCTGGCTTCTTTGCAAAGAAGCTCTAGGAAAATATTTGAAAATGTATGAATGTTGAGAAGTAGGCAGGAGGCTGAAGAATGAAAGCCCCCAGCAATGGTAGCTAATCCCATTTGCTGGTTTTTATATGAAAGACCACAGTGAGAATTTTGATTTGAAGACATCTTTTACGGAATCTATTGCTGACTCTGTATCTGATGGTCTCTGATTAAACTTTCAGATAACAGCCTTGCAGAGCAGTGCCAATGCAAAGGTGTATGGGCCATTCTGATTGCTGGCTCCCCCAAAATACTTGCTGCCAATGAGTTAAGTGGTGCTGTTTCCAGCAGTTTATTTTTGCCGAGATTCTGCATACAACAAGTGCTGACTCTCTTCTCTGTTCCCGGTTATAGCTAAAAGCTCCAGAGTCCAGTCCTGGCCATGCTTCTCTTGTGGAATGCCATTCTGGGCTGCCACTGTCTACAAGCAAGAGAAGCAGAGAGTCTAGAAGCCCAGTGCAAAAAATAATATTCTCAACTGAAGAAATGAGATTGAAAATGCCAGGTATCCACAAGCTTCTGCCTATGAGTAAAGGAAATAAGCTGGAGACTCCCTAAGTTGGCCCAGTTTGTTTTGGATGTTTAGTTGGGCTATACTTTTGAGAAAACTGGAGAGGCTAGACTGTAGTGGGAGTGGGAGTTGCTTATCATTTTGAAAGAATCACCATTCAAACAAAAAAAATCATCAGGTATCTAAAGGTACTCAAAACCAAGGTGGCAGGAGGGAACCCACCGCTGCCGTCGAGGGGATTCCAACTCACAGCAACCCTATAGGACAGAGTAGAACTTTCCCATATGGTTTCCAAGGAGCAACTGGTGGATTCGAACATCCAACCTTTTGGTTAGCAGCTGACTGCTTAAACTACTCTGCCAGCAGGGCTCAAAAGCTGCATAATTTTCACCTATCTTTCGTGTACATGCAAACCTGTGGGCCAAATGCCACGTCTTTTCTCAGACTCCTTCCCCTACCCTACCTTGGCTCAAAATAGAGCCACACAGACCAAGCAGAGATAATTATGCTCAAGCCATGCCTGAGGCTAAAGCAAAAAACGCCTGGCATATTCAGCAAACATCCAACACACGTGGCTTAAATGTTTCCGCAGCAAGAACTGATGGAGAAGAGGAAATAGGACACTTAGAAGCTACTGTGCATTCATCCACACTGAACCACCAACAGAATGTGAATGGGTCCAGATCTTTTCCTGTGTTCCATTCAGTGGTGTGTGATGGTCAGGGGTGCAGTATCTAGAATCCGACTACATGGTCCAAACATTGGCTTCTCCACCAAAAGGTGTGTGACCTTTGGAAAGCCACTAAACTGCTCTGAACCTCGTGGTTTTTTCATCTTAAATAGCTACACCATAGGGATATTGAAAGGATTAATGTGAATTAATATAAGCTGATCTTCTCAGAACAGTGCCTGGCTTATCTTAATGGGGGAGGTACAATTCAGAAAAGGAGGATGAGAATGTTTACACGACTCAAAGAATGTAATCTATCTCACTTAATGATACACCTAGAAGCTCTTGAATTGGTGCATGTTGTGTATATTCTCAACAATAACAACAAAATAAATAAAATTATTTTAAAAAGAAATTGCTGTCAAGTCAATTCCAATTCATAGCAACCCTACAGGACAGAGTAGAACTGTCTCATAGGGTTTCTGAGGCTGTAGTCTTTGTGGAAGCAGACTGCCACATCTCCCACAGAGTGACTGGTGGGTTCAAACTGCTTACCTTCAGTTAGCTCCTGCCTGACCTATAAAAACTGTCATATTATAGAAGTGTTAGCTGGTAGTATTATTATTAATATGTTAGCCAGGGCTCCTATATCCTTAGAGAATCTTTTCAGAAGAATAGACACAGGGTAGGGTTTTATCTCTCTAAAGCTTCTGATTCCTTTCATTTCCCGTCCCCTGCCTTCTGTCCTGGCTGCGGTCTGTACTGTTCCTTACCCTTCCTTCCCCTTTTTAGGAATTTCCTACCTTTCTAGTTTCTCTTGTAGTGCCTTCCTTTCACCTTTTCCACATCTGCTCTCTTACTTTCTCCACCTGTCAATTGTCTTCTCTTCCTCACACCCTTTTTTTTGGAGAACAGAATCCAACATAGTATAGGCACTAATTAAAATTTGTTGAATAAATGAATAAACTGGTGCGTGTTAGTCCCCAAATGCAAAAATGATTTCAAAATATAAAAAGGGGAAAAAAAGTACTGCCATGTCCTATGAATTATTTCTAGTTTTGAAGAAAGAAATCACAGAGAAAAAGGTAAGTGGTTACTAGCAAAACAATATCCAGAAACACAGAATAGAGAAAAGTGATAAGAAGCTGTTTTGCAGTGGGGCAGGGACTCTGGTGGAGTTCTGTGTGTCTGCCGTTGTGATACACCAATATATAGGTGACACAGCCTGACTGCAATCACCACTCTCTTTTGTGAAGGAAAGTGAACAGTCCAATTGCACTCAATAGTAAGGTTTCAGAGAAGGCTGTTCCTGATTGCCATTACTGAGATTTACTAAAAACACAGGAGAAGCAGAACACTGGGAAAATTCAACCTCCCTTCCCCAGCCCCTTCCCAGGAGGTCGCCGTCAACAAAGCCCATGGAGCCAAGTGGCTGAGCTGCCCCATCTAGGAAAAGAACTTCTGAAGATAAGCAATTCTTATAACTAATTAATGAATACATAAATGTCACTTAAAAATATGCCACAGTCAGACACGGAAAATCCAAATTGGTACTTAAAATCACAGTCTGTTTGATCTGGAAGGTACCTTAAGGATTTAATCCAACCTCTTGTTTTATATGGATACTTAATTATATAGAAACTGAAGCCCAGGGACATTAAGTGACTTGTCCAAGGTCACTCAGAAAATTGGCAGAGCCAAGACTTGAAAAGCCAAGGCAATAGACTCTTCTATTTCTGGGATACTAGGTGACAGGTTTTTTGTTTTTTTTTTAGGACCCAAAAAGAGTCTGGAGGTGATGCTGTGGTTACAATGTGCTTGGCTGCAGATCGTGCCTACCCAGAGGAAAGGCCTGGCAATCTACTTCTGAAAAAACAGCTATTGAAAACCCTATGGAGCACAGTTCTACTCTGATATATATGAGGATGCCATGAGTCAGAACTGACTTGACAGCAACTGGTTAGGACTCAGAAAATGGTATCAACTACACCAAATCAAGTATAGACATCTGGCTGGAGCCACCCAGCAGTGCAAGGAGAGCCAGAGTAGAGAAAGAAAACAGAGATGAGGATTGGGAGCTTCCTATGCCAGCAGACTAGTTACTAAGATTCAGTAGAAGTTGAGTCCAGAATTCAAAAAGTAACACAAAGAGGAAACGGAGCAACTGAACCCACCAGGCAAACCACTTGCTTTCCTGGAGCGAGCTGCTATTAAATGGTGTCCTGGGGAATTGGGGATGTTCCAAGGTTCAACTCTGAAGGGCCAAATAGCTTTTTCATGTTCTAAAAACTGCTTGAGTTCTTCTTCTTGAAGAAGGGCCCAGGTGCTCATCTGTTATTAAAAGGCATTTAGGAAAGAGCACCAAGAGACAAATCTGCAATTTCAATGTCAGTCCCTGGAGGGCTGCTCTTCCTTGGAGAAGAAGGGCTCCTGTTGAGCAACATGGAAGAGCCAACATAGGCAGGTGTCCTAGCACTCTCTGAAACACATGTTGGCCTGCTCCCTCCCACCAGTTCCACCAGAAGTCAGCGATGGGGAGAGCAAAAGCCAATCAATGACAGACCTCTCTACTATTAACACACTCAGACGAATAAGCCGCTATCCAAGGTTTTACCCCTTTGTGTATGGGTGTGTGTGTGTGTGTGTGTGTGTGTGTGTGGCCAGAGACTTTTTAAAACATATATACCCATCCAGCAGCTCTGCAGGAGAAAGACCAAGTGATGTTCTCCAGTAAAGATTACAGCCAAGAAAATCCTATGGGGTAGTTCTACTTTGTTGCATGGGGTCACTATGAGTCAGCATTGACTCGATGGTACCCAACAACAACACACACACAGTTTCTGAATGATAGAATGGTATACAGCTTTAAAAGTTATGTACTAGGTGAATATTTAATGATATTTTTCTGACATACCATTCAAACCACATTGTTAAGGAAAATGTAGATTATAAAACAGGATATACAATAGGATGCCAATTTTATAAAAATATGCACATTTTTACAAAACTCATAATATGTAAGGAATAGACCAAAAAAAAAAAAAGACTGGAACAATAGAAACCAAAATGTAAACAGAAATTTTCTCTGGGTGGTAGAATTTGCACGAATTTTATTTCTTATTCATGCTTTTTTCTATTTTATTAATTTTTTTATAATGACCAAATTGCTATATTTTGGAATCAGACAAAAACAACAAATATTATTACATAAAAGAGAGGTTCATTACTCAAGATCAAATATGATTCCTCAGGTTCTGACAAAGAGGGTGATCCTCATGGCTTTGCATAGAATACATTTAAGCCCCACTTAAAGGTAATTTCCTCCTTTAGGTTCTTATACGTAAGCACAGGATTTTAAGTGGCCAACGATTCGTTTGGAGAATAAAAATATAGATTTGGAAGGCAGAGTTTCATCTCTGAAGAACAAGAAGAACTTACATTGGGTAAAAATATATCAGTGTCTATCTACTTCTTAAATTGTCAAGGAAAACCCTAAATGCCCAAGTTTCAACAAAGGAGTACAAGAATGGGGCCACATCGTTCTGTGATTGCCTTGTGTGATTTTTTTTTTTTGGGGGGGGGATGGTGGTGCCGATGAGGCATTTCATGCTGATAAGGCATGAAAGAGTGCCACTGTGAAGTCATGGTATCGCCCCTCCTCCTTAATAATGCCTTCCCTTAACTTGCTCTCTTGGTTCCCCTCCCACTTCTTAGATGACTACTTCTCCTTTTTTTTTTTTTGCTGATTCCACTCTCTTCTCCCACCTTTAAGCCCCCCACCCCAGAGGAGATACTCTGTAGGCTCATATCCTCAGTCCTCTTTCCTCTTCTCTGCTTTCTTTAGAAAAGCATCTTCTCCCTGGGTTTCCATTATCACCTTTCTGTAGAAAACTCCCAATTCTGTATTTTTAGTGGTATTTTCTCACCAGAACCACACACTGACATTTTCACCTCCCTTTTGGGCCAACAATACCTCAAAATTAAGATACCTAGAACTAAACCCACGAAATCCCTTCTCCATCACTAATTTTGTGATGTCCCAATTTCCCATAATCATCCCATTCCCTGAAGCTCAATTCTTCAATGGTTTTTGCCTCATCTCTCCCAGTATGTTACCCATTCATTCTGTCTCTGCCATCATTCTCCCATCCATCCTCGCTCCCTTTGCCCAGCAGCACCATGTCTGTTCAGGCCTTAGATGACTGCAGTGGCCCTGGAAGTCCCCAAGTTCACACAGCCGATCAGAGCTACCAGATGAATTTCCTGAAGAGAAGTTATAATCAAGTCACTCTACCTCTCACAAACAGTCTGTGGTTTCTGATTGCTTGCTGATTTAATCCAACCCTGTCAGCCTTGCTTCTCATATCCTCTAGGTCCAGTCTTTACATATTTCTATCTCGTTATTTGTATCCTATTATTCAAATAGTTTTTTTTTTTAAATCCGTTATTATATGAATAAACACTGCACTCCATCTACTACTCCCTCTTCCTGGAATATTCTTACTTTCACTATTACTCACCTTTAAAAACCTTCCCTTTTTTTTAAGGCCCATCTCTAAAATCATACTCTTCTTGAAGCCTTCTTGATTGCCTGAACCATCTATATTATTTCCTTCTCTAAATCCTTTTGTCTTTGGTATTATATTGACTATCTATTGCTGTGTAAAAAAAATTCCCCAAGGCTTAGTGGCTTAAAGCATCAAATTTATCTTGCAGTTTCTGTGGGTCAGGAGTCTAGAGACACAGCTTCGATCCCCTCTTTTCTTGATACCGTTTTTTTTTTCCCCTCCTTTCTTTCTCTTTCTCTGCTTTAGTTTAATCAGAACAACATGATTGAAAACCATACTGCTCTCTATGCTCAGATCATGTCTCTCTCTCTCTAATCGCCGTTAAGTTTTCTGTTCCTACATTGAAGACTTCTGCCCCTGCCTTCATTTCTAATTTCACTTTTTCCTATTCCACATCTTCTTCCTTTGATTTACCCATTCCCTTTCCTTCATTCTCCTAGTCTCCTAGCTGAGGTTTTGTTCTCTTGAAGCCTTCCTTTCTCTGCTGGGTAGATGCCGTTGGATCATTCTAATTCCCCTTGAAAGTTCATGTCTATGAAGCCTTTCAATGATGTTCCTGCAGGTAAGATTATTTGTTACTTTGCCAAGAAAAAGATACATTTGTGCCCTTTATATTTCTAAACTTTTTAAGGCATTAAAAGTTCCTATTTCTATATTTTATTGTCTGACAAATAGAAAGCCCTTCAACAGGTAGTGTCTTTTGCCTTCTAGAATTCTAAGGTGAATTTGGGGGTTCAGCACAATATAGAACTGTGATTGCTCTTTGCACTGATGCATTTTTAAGACAATGCTCAGAATTCTCAGACGCCCCCTAGAGACCTAAGGTGAACTGCAGTGAACAATCAACAATCAACTCCAACTCATAGTGACCCTATAGGACAGAGTTGAACCGCCCCATAAAGTTTCCAAGGAGCGGCTGGTGGGTTTGAGCTGCCGACCTTTTGGTGAGCAGCTGAACTCTCAACCACTGTGCCACCAGGACTCCGTGTATGTTCCATAAATACCCAATTCCTTAATCCTGAGTGTAACCACCGTTTCCAAGGTATAAATTTAAGATTTTAAACAGAGACTGAATATTTTCTGAACTCATCCTTTCTTCAGGAGCCACAAGCTCCAATGTTTACAAGGAGCATGTAGATAATTAATGAGAGGTGGGGTGTTTGGGGGCTGTGTTAAACTGGAGAGCATGTATTCCATCCAAGTGGCAGTGGGCCCTCAGTCCCATAGGAATGTGAGCTCAGTGTTGCCAGGTCTCCTGTTTTTTCCAAAAATCTAGAAATCTGAGGTAATATGGAAAATTTCTGAGTTTTAAGTGCTAGAAACCAACTTGAGAATTGGTGGCGCAACGGTTAAACATTTGGCTGCTAACCAAACGGTTGGCGGTTCCAATCTACCCAGCAGCTCCCAAGGAGAAAGGCCTGGCAATCTGCTCCAGTAAAAATTACAGCCAAGAAAACCCTCTAGGGCAGTTCTCCTCTGTCACATGGGGTCACTATGAGTAGGAATCGGCTCGACAGCACCTAACAACAACTGCAATAGGAACCAATTTAATTAAAAAACAAAAAGCCTCTGTAGGCCACATAGAACATGCCTATGATCCAAAAGCAGTTGTGGGCTGCCAGTTGATGACCTTTCCTATACATTCTTGCCAGGTCCTAGCGTAGTGTCATATTAAGAATCAACAACAGGATCAAATGGAGGCAAGGCAGTGAAATAATTGCCACGATAGCTGGGAAAGAAAGCAAAAGAACATTATGCTCACTTAAAAGAGTAGCTTAGGGTAGATGACTTATTAAATAATCAGGGTTAATATTTCTTTCCTCTTTGGCGAAAGCAAGCATAAATAGTGAAATTTTCATTCCCTGATGTGTCCATTACAAAAATTTACATCTCATTCTCTGAAACCTAGTAGTAATGGAAAAAAAAAAAAGGAAGATCAAATACTACCCACATGTCCCCTGTGGCTTGGAAATGGGTCTGTATCTGCAACCCAGTCTTTACATAAAATTTAAGCAGAAGGCCTATGGGCATAACTTGAAAAGTTTCTACTTTAAATAACAGGCCAAATTTCTAACAACAGCTCTTGGAAATGCTCTTTAGAACTCTGGCTGGCAACTGATTTAAAGTAGTAAAGTCACTTCCAGAAGCCCCTTTGGGGGCTGGCATCACCTGGTTGAGAACCACTACACCTTATCTTCCTATCTCCATAGCATTTGGTACTACTTGAAATTACATTTATTTATTCATTTATTTGTTCATTGTCTGACCCTCCTAGCCAAGACGTGAGTGAGCTCCTTGAGGGCAGGGAACTTGCTGGTCTTGTCTGATACTGTTTTCCCAACACTGGAGCCCTGGTGGTGCAGTGGTTACAGTATTTGATGGTTCAAACCCGCCAAGTTGCTCCATGGGAGAAAGATGTGGCAGTCTGCTTTTGTAAAGGTTCACAGCCTTGGAAACCCTATGGGGGCAGTTGTATTCTGTCCTATAGGGCTGCCATAAGTTGGAATCGAAAAGGCAGGAATGGTTTGGTTTAGTTTAGAACAGTACTTGGCACTTAGTAGGAACTCAGGAAATATTTGTTGAATGAATAAACCCATACATTGCAGCCTAATGTCAGAGTTTTTTTGTTTTTTTTAAGCAGCTAAACTAAGAAGACAGCTAATTCAGAACCTCTTGGAGTGAGTGGGATAAGCCTTAACTCTTTCTTGCCAGGCTTCTGACTCTGCCCTCCCTTTAAGTAACAAAAGGATAAAGATTCAGCTTTATTTCAAAGTTAATGGCTAGAAAATAAAGTGACAACAGAGAACAATGGCAGAGTGCCACTCTTAAATACCCATTAAACAAATACTTATTTTCTCCTTGTGAAAAGGAATGGCTCTGATAAACTGAACCTGTGTTTCACAGGTCAGAACTCAGGTTGCTGGGCCTCATGCCTACAGCTTCTGGGGTGAGGCCTAAGAATCTGCATTTCTAAAAAGTTCCCTGGGGATGCTGATTCTGCTGCTCCTGGGATCACACTTTGAGAACCACTGGTATAAACTGTAAAACACTATTTGGGTGTCAACTGTTACCATCATTCACCACCCATTTCATCACTACCCCCTTTTACATTCAGCCCTGACCATGGCCATGTCTTCTGACATTAAACCACTTTCCCTTGTGGAAGGAATTCCTTGAAGGGTTGTGAGCCAATCTACCCACCGCAGAATAAGGAAGCAGTAAAGGTGAGACTGGCAGTTCTTTATTATCAAGCACAAAGTGGCGGTTTATTATAATGGAACAAAACCCAAGTAGATCAAATAGCACAAGGACACATTACAAGGTTTCATAAACTGTTGCTATTGCTTGATGTGTTTGGGTTGCTATTAAATGGCTGCTGAGAACCAGCAATATGCTAAGCCTAAGCTGAGGAGATTTTCAGTTTCTAGATGATGGTCCCAGAATGGACTGTTGTGCTAGGTTGTAGACTTTGACATTATTTTATTAGTATTTATTTATTAATATTTAATATTAATATTGATTAATTAATATTTAATTAAAAATTTCTGTGCAAAGAATAAAGGAAGAAAGCCGCTCATTGCCAATTTATCACTAAATATATCAAGAATTCTATTTGCTGATTGCTAGCTTCCACCCTTTTAATTACTAAGGCCAAAACCCAACCTAGTTAAGTGTGTGTCTGGTCATTTTTCTCCACTAGAATCCAATTTCAATCGTTTTATCTCTGATTTAATATAGAGACAAGTAAAATAATAGTGTACAATTGCAGAACACTTGTTATGTGCCAGATATTGCTAAGAATTTTACATGAATTAAAACTTATTTGATCCTCTTAGCAACACTTTGAGGTAGGGGCTATTAATATTCTTATTTCATAGATGAGGAAACTGAGAGATAAGCCATTGCTCGAGGCAGAGGTAAGTAAGTAAAGCTATGCTTCAAAGGCCAAGAAGTTCAATGATTCAAGGCCAAGAAAAGAGCATAAGCCAAGGCAAGTAGGCATAAAGGTGTACGAGGAATTGCTGAAGGGTTAGTTTCCCACTATGCTGGTGTGTAGGGCACATGCAGAGGTGAGGGGGGAGGAGGACGGAAACATAGGTCAGCTTTCGACACCATGACTCTAGGGGGTGGGGCGAGGGGTTGAGAATAGACTTTGCCTCCTGAAACATTTCCCAAATTCAGTCATCCAGGTATCACTGTAACAATTTTTGCCACATCTCTGTACCACTTACATTATTTTTTTTAACATTTTAAATCATCTTCCTTTTAAAAATACATTTTAAAAACTTCATATCATTTCTATAAATGCAAAACAAGCGCCAATTGCAAAAATAGACTATAACTATAAAAATAAATAGATGGTTACTTACTAAAAAGAAAAACAACTCGTTTCTCTTAAATTAACCCACGCACCACAGTAAAACCCACGGCCATGCTTGGGGGAAACACTGAAATGGTCATGATAAATCACAGAAGGTCAATGTTCTTAGTCATTGCATTTTGCTTCTAAGTTTTGCTCCTATATTTTTTCTTCATCTCAATGAACCTTCATCTACTTTTGTATGAGATCCCCAAACACTTTTCCCTTAGCTAGTTGAGTTTATATTTCGTTGATTGTGTTTTATATAAAACAAAGTTAAAATTTCCTATCACTCTCCTACTTAGAAGGGCTGTTTTGTAGGTCAGCTATTTTAAATTCCCCTTGGTGTTTCAACATTTCTCTGCACCTCCAGTGGCTGTCTGATCAATGGGGCTGCATGGCCACAGTGCCATCGCTGTGCTGACTGCGTTTTAGGACAGCTTTTAATGCACGGAGTGACTGTTTCCTGGAAAATCCCCTCCATGCAATCAATACCTAGACAGTTGTTTCAGCAGGTAGCTACAGCCTTTGTCATTCAAAGAAACAAGTTCTGTCACGATTTGAGGAGATAGGCTCTTGTTTCCAACTGAAAAAAGAGGGTGTGTCTGTATGTGTGTGCACCTGTGTGTATATATAATATGTATGTGTGTATATATATACACAGGAAACCCTGGTGGCGTAGTGGTTAAGTGCTACCGCTGCTAACCAGAAGGTTGGCAGTTCAAATCTGCCAGGCGCTCCTTGGAAAGTCCATGGGGCAGTTCTACCCTGTCCTATAGAGTCGCTATGAGTCGGAATCTACTCAACGGCACTGGGTTTGGTTTTGGTTTTTTGGATATATATATACGTATATAGTAGAGTCACTATGAGTTGGAATCAACTCGGCACAACAGGTTTATATACATGAAATAATGCAGGAATGCAGGGAAGCTTTCTTTTTTTCTCATTCCCTCACCATTCTCATCCCTTCCTTCCTCCCACAGAGTATAAGAGCACAACTAGACTAATAAGATGAAAGTGTAGCAATATCAGTGGAGATAATGGGCAAATCACGGCAAATCCTTTTATTTTTGTTAATCGCAGGAAAACATTAAACTCAAACAGCCAGCTACAGTCCGCCCTTACCCATTTCTTAACAAATATTTAGTTTCAAAACTCTTCAGTGATAGGGCCCACATGTTTCCATGGTATGAACTACCCACTGTACTACAAAATTATCTCCACTGATATTGCTACACTTTCATCTTATTAGTCTAGTTGTGCTCTCATACTCTGTGTTCGGGCAAAAAGTACACTAGACTTAAATCAGGCTAAAAGAAACGTCTACACCCAGCTCTGCCATTCATTAGCTGTGTGACTTTGGGCAAATGACGACCTACTGAGCCTCAGTTTACTTATCTTACAAGTGTGTCTTAAAGCAGTAATAGGCATCAAAATAAGATCAAACATGCTAACCTTCTTTATAAACAGCATTGCTAATAAAGTGCTATATAAATGTCAGATGTGCTAGTGGCCAAATCCTCCTAACACCCCTAGCCCCAGGCTAGACCGTTCTAGAAACTGTACATCTTCCCCAGTGCCTACAGGGAAAACAGAATTTTTTACACTTTTCTATAAAGAGAATGCTGAGGTGGCTTAAATACTCACCAGAAATTCTACCTAAGCGGTAATGCTCTGTTCTTTTGCCAGCCAACTCCCTTCCTCATGAGGTGGATGAAGACAAATTAGCACATATTATTAGAGGAACAGGCAAAGATGATGATCTTAGATGATACCCTACACCAACCTTTGGACTGAAAAAAATGTTAAAGGATATTCAGGGAAAGCTTGGTGCAAGGGGAAAATGTCCTGCATCTGGAAAATCCAGCAGTGGAGTATGGCGTTCTTTTCCTCTCAAGGTCTACCATTCTTTCCCCAACAATTGCCTTCTACGTGCACTCTCTTTCTTCTGTTATTTTCCTCTCCAGGATCATGCTTTCCCTCTCACCATTCCCCTGGCACAGATTTGCTTTATGTTTAAACCTTGAGAACATTTAGCTGGCAGAGCTATGCCTAGAATGTCTGTAAAACCAGCAGTTGGCCACCTTTATAAGCAGCAGAGAACATCTGGATCACATGATGGGAGGAAGGGGGGCAGCTGACAGAAAGTATGAGAGCTTCCAGGCCACCTTAAATTATCGCTCTTTACCAGAATGAACTGAAATTTCCAGTATATTATGAACAGCAATAATTATAATAGAGAAAATAATAAAATCACCCCGAGTAATCTGGACTCTATGACTACTGTGAAGTCCCTGGGTGGTGCAAATGCTTAACATATGTGCTCTGTTGCTAAGTGGAAGGTTGGAGGTTTAAGACCACCCAACGGTGCTGGGAAAGAAAAACCTGGAGATCTAATTCCAAAAACTCACCCACTGAAAACCCTGTGGAGCAGTTCTACTCTGACACATACGGGGTCGCCATGAGTTGGAGCTGTCTCAATGGCAACTGATTTATAGATGTTTTACAAGATTTGTATCCATGTTTTTTATTAATAGTTTTCATCCTGAAAGATAATTTATTTTATTAATTGGCCAACATTTCCTTTCAAATCTTTGTACCACAGAGTGATGAACAGAGTTAACCACGCCAAGGTCAGAATTTCTCTCTCTGTATGCATGATTTACTTTTACCCTGTTCCTAGTCGGGCCTATAAATTAGTATTGTGGAAAGAGAGATACTGTGCGTGGACTAATACAAACCCATCAACGTGGTAGGAAAGACTCTAAGTGTAACATTTCTTGGTGTTCAATCAATAGCGGTATGCTTGTATATGAAGGACATTCAGATATTATGGTTTTAATGCCAGACTTCACATCTCAGTAAAGTCAATATGCTACTAATGTATGCACAAAGTAGCTTGCTGGGTGAAAAATCATAGAGGTATGAAAAGAAGAGTCCACTATTATCACAGCCCAGACACTCTTGAGGCATACCTGTTCCTGGGTATGTGAGTCAGCCAGATGTTGTCCCCACTGGTAAAAGAAGGGGATTACTCTTGTGGTAGAGAATAGAAACAGTACTAAGATGTCATCCAGCATGAGTCCCACTAGTAACTTGGGAACAGTGACCCTGAATTTTGCAAGCCTCCAACTCAAGAAAATGGTGTCAGTATGATAAAAAATGCAGATACACACAGAACACCTGGCCTTTCGCATTCTCTGTGTGATGTAACTACCCAGAAATAAGAAATACACTTATCAGAGAAGTTAGAAGGCAGCACACTCAGTCAGAAGATCAAAAAGGGAAACTCACTGCAACTCCTAGCACAAACGAGGAACTTCCACACTAACAGCATACATGTCCACTGGTTGTTACTGAATATAATTCAAACAATTCCCAAATTAAGGGTTTTCATTTTTAATATTTAGGGACGTTAGATAGCACAAGTGACCAAACCTTGTTATCTTGGAAAGCAATCTTCTGACATCCAACTTAGAGCATCCAAAACAGAAATTATTTTCATATGAGAACCAGAGCCTCCATATGAATGTCTAATCATAAGGGACTAGTTTAAAGAAGTACAATGGAACACTGTTGTTGCTTGCTGTCGAGTCAATTCCAACTCATGACCCTATGTATGCGGAGTAAAACTGTTCCATAAGGTTTAGAAGGCTGTGACCTTTCAGAGGCAGGTCTTCAGGCCTGGCTTCCAAGATGCCTCTGAGTGGGTTCTTACTTCCAGTGCTTGTCGAGTAGTTGAGCACTTAGCTGTCTGCACCACCCAAGAACTCCAAATTAGGCAGCCATTAAGGTTCATGATTTTGAATATTTAATAAAATAGGAATATGTCTACAATACCATATTAAGGTAAAAAAGTAGGTGGCAAAATGTTCATATGTTATGTTCCTAATTCTATTGTATCAAATTCTACTGTGTTATAATATACATGTATACAATATGCACAGAAAAAAGGCATTGATGGGAAATAGAAGTCACTGTTAGTTCTTTGTGTAGGTGTGGATATGTGTAAATTATGTTTTTCTCCCCCCACCCCTGCCACCAAATATCTTTAATAAACACCAACTATTTTTATAATCAGAAAATCACAAATACTGTATTTAACCTGAACGTAAATATGAGAGTCTTGTAATCTCCATAACCACTATTTTCAATACCACTCCTGGCAAAACATTGCAACCTAGAAATTAGAAAAACAGTTCAGAGTGCTCAGGAGCCAACCACAGATAACTGCCATGAAATAAAAATCTCAATAAAATTTAACAAGATGGATGAAAGCTGTCTTTTGGCTTTGGGGACACTTTTCTCTTTACTGCGTTTCCTTAAGTCAAGGTTAAGCCAGCACTTCAGTCTCTGAATTGAGTTTGGCTTCCTGCCCTGCCCCCTTACCCCCATCAGCATCTATAGATTTCAAAAGTAAAGCCAACCAAAGTTCTTTCATCCTTTTCATTCAGTGGCTGATGTTAAGCACCTAAAGACAAGCAGCCTTTCCAAAATGATGGTTTTGAAGTCCATTTCCCCTCTGCATCCTGTTCTTCTTTTTGAATCATTTTACAAACGAACGTGAGGGTGGCTGCTTGATGTTGTGCACCGAGTCTCACAGGGTGTTTAAACTTTACCAGTTAGTGGCAGGCACACTTTCGCTCCAGGGGCTGCCCCAAGTGGTCTCTCTCTGGAATCCTAGACAAGGGCATAGGCAGACAGACTGGGCACAGGCTCATTGTGCTCAGGGAACAAGGAGGGACCACTTGGATTTGATGGTCTGACATAAGTACAACTCAGAAAGACACCCCGAAATATGTAATCTGGGCACTTGGTCTGGAAGCCATTGTAAGAAATAAAATATACATTAGCAGAGTCGTTACTTATCAAGCAACAGTAAACATCAATCCAACTATTAGATCATTTCAAATAATAAGATTAAAAATCATCTTAGGTTATAGAAATTTTAAGTGTCACAATAAGCACTTTTCCCCTTGTAAAGAATTTAATTTTTCATTTCAGCCACTAGGAAATCTAAGATACTAAGTTGGTGGAAGCAATACTTGGCTCATTGTAGGTGCTCAACAATTATGTATGCGATGGGAGGGAGGGAGGGAGGAAGGAGGGCAGGAGGGAGGAAGGAAGGAGGGCGGGAGGGAGGAAGGAAGGGACAGAGGGAGGGTGGCATGGAGGCAGGGAGGAAGAAGCAAAACAGTTTAAGGATTAACGTTTGGGCAGAACTGTACATACAAAGAGATGAGGACATACATATCCACTTTTCAGAACTTCTAGCATCATTACCTGGTGTTGTTAACCATTCCAGTACTCAACATTTCTCTAGATTAAGAAACATTCCCTATAGCTAACATAAATCCTCTCTGCTTGATTTTAAGCCCACTTTCTCTGGTTCTGTCTCAGAGGAGAAAGTGAACAGCTGATCTCCATCTTTGGTACAAGAATTCTTCATAGACTTAAGGAGAGTAAGTCATCACTTCATTGCCTTTTCTTCATCCCCTTAATGACCCCAATCCCCACAGCCTTTCTCCATGGATCCTGTTTTCTAATCCTTTAATCCAAGTGTGTATATTAGTACTCAAAGCTGGTAGAAATAGCAGGTTGTCAAACAACGGTATCAGGAGAGCCAGAACAAACACCCCTGACGTCAGGAGCTTCTGTTCCACCTTCTTAGGCACACTCTGTAGAGTCTTCATAGAGTATGGATATTCCTTGGTCTCTCATCTGAGGCTGGAGGGTGGGGAAGTTGGTACAGGTGTGTACAGGCAGTCACCAAATACTCACTGTCTACTCAGCACCACACATGGTGCTGGGCACCAAGGTATAATGGGAAACCGAAAGAACAGTCTGCCAGTTTGTATGTGAATGAGTCTATGTGTGAGTATTCATGCAAGTTTTCCTTTGTCAACCAAAAGTATTCAAGGGATATCTGTCATAGCAGCAATTGACCTCTATTGTTTCATCTCCAAATCTGATTACTTTGGAATGTGATCACTACAGTCCTTAGGTGGTACAATCACGGCATCCCCACTCTGCAGTTAGTGCTACTGGGTAGTATCCTGGACGCTAGGTTACCAGAAGCAGATAGCATCCCTTAAACTGGCTCATTCAATTCAGATTCCAGATACTGGCAGAGTAACCTGTCTTATTAGTATTACGTTGTTGTTGCTCCTGCTGCTTTTAGGAGTCTTCCTTTTACTAGTTTGGTTGCCCTTGATCTCTCCCACTGATCCATCCATTAACTCATAAATACTATTACAGAGCCCTGGTGGTACAGTGGTTAAGAGCTGGGCTACTAACCAAAAGGTCAGTAGTTCGAATCCACTAGCTGCTCTTAGAAACCCAACAGGGCAGTTCTACTCTGCCCTATAGGGTCACAACGAGGTGGAATCCACTCGACGGCAACGGGTTTGTTTTTAGTTTTATTATGGGCTCAGTGCTGTGTGCTGGCACTTTCATTTCTAGCACTTTATTCATTGGGGGGTGCAGCTGTAACATCACAGTATTACAAAGCTGACATGCCAGAGATAGCTGGGGGGCTTGGGGAGCCCAGTGGATGACCCAAGCCAGCTGAGAATGTTTTAATCTTCACAAGGAAGGAGATTTTTCTGGAAAGAGGAGGGAGGGAAGAGGGAGTGGCCTTATAAAACATACCTCCCATCTCTTTGGGGAAAAACAAGCAGAGATGCAAATCAGACATAAAGACACCAAAACCAAACCCATTGCTGTCGAGTTGATTCTGATTCCTAGCGACCTTATAGGGCAGAGAAGAACTGCTCCATACAGTTTCCAAAGAGTGCCTGGTAGATTTGAACAGCCGAACTTTTGGTTAGCAGCCGTAGCTCCTTTAATTCTGACCCAGACAGTCCCTTTAAGCTCTGTTTACATCTTACAGCCTGAAAATGCACTATCATCATTTCTTGAAGTCATTACTCAGAACACATCCCCGCTGCATTTCATTTTTATTATTCCCATTTTAGGAACGATTAAATGGAAGCAGAGAGCAGTAGCAATGAAGCAAATCATGAGAGGCTCTGATAAAGACTGAGAAGTCTGAATGTTTGCTGGAGCTGCTTCTCTGTGCCTGACTATTTTTAATGCAAGTTTATGCAGCTGTCCCCCACTTAGACAGTCCTACAAATTAACTCACTCTGCATACATTATTTTTTCACCATTCCTGACCCCTACCAACTCACCATGCCATGTGTGCATGTGTGTATGAGTGTGTGTATATCTCTCTCCTTAAATGTCCTTCTCTACATTCCTAATACTGGAGAGATGTACTTGGCTCTCTGTGAATATAATTCTGATCTAGAAGTCTCTTTGCTATTTTAGTCTCCCATGCCTCTTAGTAGATGCTTATATACCAATTGCCTTCGAGCTGATTCTGACATATGGCGACCCCATGGGTGTCAGAGTAGAACTGGGCTCCACAAGGTTTCCAGTGGCTGATTTTTCAGATCACCAGGTCTTCCTTCTGAGGCATCCTCTGGGTAGACTCAAACCTCCAGCCTTTTAGTTAGCAGCTGAGTGCATTAACTGTTTGCATTATCCAAGGACTCCCGCTTACTTACATAGCTTCCCATTAAAGGTTCACAAGAGCAGGTATTTGTTTAAAAATAAAAAAAAAAAAGGAGGTTGGATAAATATATAAAATTTGTTGGTATATTCCTGGAGTATTTTCAGAGGAATATGTAAGAAACTGGTAGCAGTGATTGCTCTGGAGAGGGAAACCTAGGGGACAAAAGATAATAGATGAGAAGGAGAGAGCCTTTTCACTGGTTACTCTCTTATACCATTTGACTTTTTCTCATATGCGAATATTACCTTAAAAAAGTACAAAAGGGATGTGGGGACTTGAGTTTTACTATAAAATCTTGCTTAAGCTTTACAACAACCGTATTTTACAAAAGGGAAATAGACTCAGATAACATCAGCCACTTGTGCAGGTTTATAAGCTGATAAATAGCAATGTGGGGAATTGAACTCAGTTCTTTCTGGTTCCCAAAACCACACTCAGGTCCCATAGACTATGTTACCCTGACTTCAAGTGAGAACCGAACTTATAAGACTGCAATGTTGAGACTACTTTTTAAAAACCTGAAGGAATATTTTGAAAAGCCCATCACATGCTTCACACCAACAACTTAATGAATCTTCCTCGACCCGAGGCTCCTTGTTAAAAATTGTTTACACATATGCCTCCACTGGATATGGAGCTGTAGTGAAGAGGCCCCCGAGTCCTTCACTGGCACTAGGATGCTCACTTCAGGTTGGAAATGCACCTGTTCTCATGCTCTCCACAGCCAACCACTCTGTCTAAAGTGCCGATTTTCAGGGTAGAAGCCAAATGGCTGGACAATATGCTAACTCTCCTAAGCGTACGCATTCTCCGTATATTTAACAATTATCTTTTAAGTGTTCACTATGCACCAGGCACTCTTCTTCAAGTGTTAGGGTTTTAGAGGTAAACAACACAGACAAGGTCCTCGCTCCCACAAGGCACCCATCCTGGCATGAAGAGACAAGCAATGAATGAATAAACAAGCCAATAAGCAAAATATCAGATAGGTGTCATGATGAAAGTTAAAATAAACCATTGTCATAGAGTGACTGAGTAGCTACTTTAGTTTGGGTCATGAGAGAAAGCCTTTCTGGGGAGATGGTGTTTGTCCTAATGACAAGAATGACAAATATGTCCTGGTAGCTACTGTCCTTAAAAATAAATGCAGGATTCCACAATAGAACGCTTCAAAGGCCAGAGAAGCAGGGATGGGAGTTTGGGGATCATGGTTTCAGGGGACACCTAGGTCAACTGGCATAAAAAATGTATTAAGAAAACATTCTGCATCCCACTTTGGTGAGTGGCGTCTGGGGTCTTAAACGCTAGCAAGCAGCCATCTAAGATGCATCAATTGGCCCCAACTCACCTGGAGTGGAGGAGAATGAAGAACACCAAAGACATAAGATAAAGATGAGCCCAAAAGACAGAAAGGGCCGCATAAACCAGGGACTACATTAGCCTGAGACCAGAAGAACTAGATGGTGCCCTGACAGGGAACACAACAGAGAATCCCTGATGGAGCAGAAGATGCAGTGGGATGCAGATCTCAAATTCTCGTAAAAAGATCAGACTTAATGGTCTGACTGAGACTAAAGGGACACCACAGGTCATGGTCCCTGGACCCTTTGTTAGCCCAAGACTGCAACCATTCCTGAAACCAACACTTCAGACAGGGATTGGACTGGACTATAAGACAGAAAATGATACTCTTGAGGAGTGAGCTTCTTGGCTCAAGTAGACACAAGAGACCACATGGACAGCTCCTGTCTGGAGGCGAAATGAGAAGGCAGAGGGGGACAGGAGCTGGTTGAATGGACATGGGGAATACAGGGTGGGGAGGAGGGATGTGCTGTCTCATTAGGGGAAGAGCAGCTAAGAGTACATAGCAAGGTGCGTATAAGTTTTTGTACGAGAGACTGACTTGATTTGTAAACTTTGACTTAAAGCACAATAAATACAAATAAATAAATAAATGCAGGATTCTCAGCTGACTCAGAACTGAAGCCACTCCTGAAGTCCAACTTTCAGTCAAAATTAAACAGGCGTATAAAACAAACAATAAAACATATAAGGAACATCCTTCTTAGTTCAATCAAGTATACGAGACCAAATGGGCAACACCTGCCCAAAAGCAAAGACAAGAAGGCAGGAAGGGACAGAAAAACTGGATAAATGGACACGGGGAACACAGGGTGGAAAGGGAAAGGCAGAGAGTGCTGACACATTTTGGGTATTGCAACCAATGTCCCAAAACGAATTTGTGTATAAATTTTTTTGAATGAAAAAGTAATTTGTGCTGTCAACTAAAACACAATAAAATTTAAAAAATAAATAAACACAGGTTCCTTTTATATGCTCCAACTCTTCACCCGAATTTCCATCCCAAACTCCTGAATATTTACAACATGAATCTGTAATACCAGAAGTTAGAGCTGGAAAGAACCCTAGAGATCATCTTAGTTTCATGCCATCATTTTAAAGATGAGGAAAGTAAGATCAAGGAAAGTAAAAAGAATAGGTCACACAGCTAGTTAGTGGCATGATGAGAAGCTGACAGTCCTGCCTTTCAACCTATGTTTTCACCACGAATCCAGATTCCTTCCCTGATTATCTTTCCAGCATCTAACTCCTCACTGTATAATCTCCACCTTCATGCCTGCCCCTCAGGAGTCCACAGACTCATGACCACAGGAAAACTTCTTGAGTGATATTAGGGACCTGGAGAATGCAGAGTGTTCTGAGGGCAAGGATAACCAAGGAAGACACGGTGCAAATACCCATGATGCATTTCACCACACCCCACCATGTCCTAGAGCTGTGCCTGGCTCCTGCCATCCTTCTCTACAAACAAGCAAGCCCTAACCAGGGCTTCCAAGTGTGGGAGCTACATGGCTCTGTGAACTCAATGAAGACTAAAGATCTCTCTTCATTAACCAATTTTTTTATATGAAAACGTTCAATTCTATGATCCCAACCCCTACCAAAATGCTTTACAAAAAGATTAACCACAGAATTTCTTTTAATCGCAATTTCCCTTAGTACTTTAAAAGTATGATCTATAAAAACCCAATCTACATAAAAGATTTTATTCCCCTCCAAAAAAAAGCTATTATATCAAATGCAACAGCATAAACTTGGATTCTTCATGATAGATTTTAGAGTCTTTTATTATGTAATGATTCCCATTTGTTTGACAAATATTTATTGAACTGCTCTGTGCAATACACTCTCCCACGTGCTGAGAGGACACAACGGAACAAAGACACAACCTCTGCCCTCCAAAAGCATGCACACATAACTCTAACACAAGGTGGACGTGATGGGTGTACAAGAAAGGCATGGACAAAAGCTATCGGGGCCAAGGGAGTGAGAAATTAAATCTAGGTCAAAGATCAGGGAAGGAGGCAACAACATTTTGACTGGGTTTCCAAGGATGGTTATGATTTGTAAAATTGGAAAATTCATTCCAGGAAAAGGAAACAAACAAGTTGTACAGGGTACAGAGCATACAGGGGCACATTCTCAGAACAGAGAGGAGCCCAATGAAGCTTGAAGGTGAGATGGGAAAGTGGGAGGAAGAGAAGATGAGCCTGGGAATGTGCACCAGAGCCTTGAATGCAATAATAAAGTTTGGACCCAATTCATAAACCACAGAAACCTTGAGAGGGTTTGGGGCAGAGAAAGAACATAATCAGAGTTGTGTTTTAGGAAGGTCACTCGAATGGCAGTATTTGGACTGATCTAAATGGATAAAGGCAGGGTCAGGGACAGGGATGCCTATCTGAAATTCACAACATGGTTGTCACGTCATATAAAAGGGAGGAATAAACTCAATAGCCAGAGTAAAGGTAGATTTGATAAGGAATGAAGGGATCAAAACCCCAGGGGAAGGTTCTGGAAAGGGGTGGGGGTCCCAGGCCTCAGAGCCGGCCTAAGGAAGAGAAGGCAGCAGCACTGAGTGTCATATCTCTTTAAGAAAGGACAGATGTGAGATGGCTCCTACTTGAACAGTAATCAAGAGTCTACTGCATAAAATCTACCCCGGGTGGACATCCACGTATGAAGTCTCAGTTATTAATAACTCCTCTTCTGGAGATACACAGAAGTGCCTGCTATACAGGAGTGTCCCAGAACACTTCTTAAATTATGTCTCTACAGCAGAAGTAAAAAGCAGCTTTATTGGGATGGAGAACAGGAGCCCAGGGAACAACCATTTCTTAACAAATGATAACTCAGTGGAGGGAGGGCAACTTTAATAAAAAACACTAGGCATAATTTAAGCCTTATAGCTGTGCCCTGCTACAAGGAAGTACATGACAGACTGAGGTCTTTCTGTTTGAAGGATAAGGTCCTGGATTCTACTACCTGAGCTACACATGCACAATTTAACAAGTGAGCATTCTTATAACTAGCTATCCTGAGCTCTCTCTGAGGAAATTGTGAATTTCAGGAAGCCTGGCCTCTTTTCTTGACTATTCCCTCTGGAAATATACAGCTTGGTTTCCATTCTAGTCAGAACTGTGCTGACATCTTGAAGCCTATTCTCAGCCAACTGGCCCATGGAGTCTGTAAAAAATGTCTTAAATCAATCTTTCCCAAGGCATTTTCACAGCATATGCATTTCATGAACAAAAGGGTCTTGTGATAAAAGAATTTTGGGAAGTATCAGCTCGAACAAAATTAAAGATGTTTCTTTGCTATATTTCAGAACTTTCCAGTGCTGGCATGCTTTGAGAATCTGCAAGAGGGAGAAGCAGTAGGTAGAATCTCCCAATCTTATATACCCACAGAACTATTTTTCAGCAAAGCATCTCAAGGCACAAGTGTTCCGCACAACATATTTGGAGATACGTCAGTAATGACATCACTTTCAGGAATATTTGAATTTAACTAGGAATGTAGGCTAATAATAAAATCAACACTTACTGAGTGCTTACTATGTGCCAGGTATCTTTCTATGTCTTTGCACACATAAATTTATTTAATTCTGGTAACCACTCTGTAATGTTCATACTATTATTATTCTCACTTTACAGATGAAGAAACTTGAGTCAGAGAGGAGTTAAGAGATTTGTAGGGTCACTATGAGTTTTTTGTTTTTTTTTTTTTAAGTAGATAAGTTAGTGGGGAGAGTTGGGAATTGAACCTAGGCAGTCTGGCACCCACAGACATTAATTCCTAATGGGAGAATTTCAGACAACGGCAGTGGGAGAGAGCCCAAGAAGGACTTTACATGGTGATTGTACAATTACTACCATAAATGCAAACTTGCCTGCTCACAATTAGGCTCCAAAGGTCTTCCCACTATACTGTTTAAGATGACTTCTGAACTGCACCTCATATTTGGTTTCTTCACAAAAATATTTTATATTGTACATGAATACTCTTCCATTAAAATAAAGTCATGATTCAGACAGCAATTCAGCCAACAATAAATGGTAATACACATAAAGAAAACAGCCTCTTGATTAAATGAAGTAGCAAGAAAATGAGATTCAAGTTTGAGAAATGGCTTATCTTGTGTTCTCAAAGTATTCATCTCTTGTACCCCAGCTCTAGAGACCAGAACCAAGGGATTGTTTTCCCTCACTGTTTTGTAAAATCTTACATTCTTATCCCTCTACTTTGCTTGAGAATTGCCAAAGACATGTCCTACCCTCTCCCACTTCCTCTCCTTGTTCAGAAGAATTATCACCAGTTTCGGGTGCATCTGGTAGCCATCTTCACTGAAGGACAGATTCCTCCCTTCAAAAGTGACATTGATCAGATACCTGTGAAGATAAAACAAAAGGAAGATTAAAAGTACGAAGGTTGTCTACCAAGAACAAAATGGTTAGGTAGATAGCGACAGTTGGCTGTAGACAGACAGGTAGATAGATATACATTTATCATTACCACTGTGGTACCCCTCAAACTTCTATTTGATTACACAATAAAGCCATCGAAGTCTTCACATATGAGTAATATGAAAAATAATAGAATGCTTTAAAATGAAAGCTCCAGGTTTGAGTTTAGTTGATAGCTACGACTTTGACCTTTTTTGAGCCTTGGCTCTTTTCTCCATCTACAAGAAGTGGGGTATTAAATTTATTACAAAATAAAGGTTTATAAAGCTAAATGAGACAACTTATGCTAAGCACTTACCACAAGACCTGGTATACGGTAAACCCTCATTAAGTGTTAACAATTATTATTCAAAAAAGGAGGTGGATTAAAGGGTGGAGGTGGGGAGACAAGAGAAGAAAGTGGGAGTGTACCAAGACAACTTTTTGCTGAGAAAGGTAGCAATTGCAGGTTAGGGTATCCCTCCAGCGATAAGCACATGCTTCTTAACTCTTGCCAAAGGCTGTCCATCCCACCCTTCTATTCTAAGAGTTGCAAGATGAGCCCAGCAGACAGAGGCCTGGATCCACAGGGATGCATCTGAAACCAGGGTTACTGCATTGTGTAGACTGAACAGAAAACTGAACAGAGGTGGAGGGGAAGGGGGAGTAGGTATTCGCAGAGGGCTTTGAGTACACGTGCATAAATTAGTGGAAACTCTGGAGGTAACTAGACTCAGACCAATGAAACTGTCTTCCTCTTCAACACCTACACCCCTAGCCCACCCCATTACCCTGCTGGCTGCTGTGATCTGATGAACAGTTCCCTCACTGGGAATTCCCACTGGCATGCTCATCACAATTGTGTTAGTGCAACTGTGCTGATGGTAATTAGTGTCCCTTTACCATAATGACCCAAGGAATCAATAATGATTAGCACTGTGTTCACATGACATGCTACTTTCGAGCCTTGGGCCTGATGCTGCTTGTGAGATGTGCCTTTGCTAAGAAGCACAAGGGGTATCTTATAATTGCAGAGAGCGTTAAAGGGCTTCAAGGGTGTGGCCAACACCAGATCCTAATACACTGAAGGGAAGAAGAAGAATGCGTCAGGAGGCAGTTTAAAGGGTCCCCTTTTAAGTCTTCTCATTCAGTGAAATTAGAAGACTTTGATTTGTTTTGTTTACGTAACATCAGGATAAACAGCAAGGTTGCTAGGATGAAGATGTTGGCTATTATAAAGACGCCGAGGCAGCATGAACCAAATCCTCATGGGCCACTTGTCATGTCTAGGGCTGCCTGGGCTTCTTAAGCCTGGAATGCCCTGGTCTTGCGTAGCTTCACAAATACAATCAGGAGATGTCCGCTGAAATAGTAGAGAGTACAAGAATCTCAGAACTGAAACAGACCAGCCTATCAAATAGCCCACCACTTCTTGCAGTTTATATTTCTCCTCTACATCATAAAATTGGTCCTCCTCTCAGCTCTTCTTGAATATTTCCACTGATGGAGAACTTACCACTGCACTGTCTATTCCCAAGGTAGCCCATCTCACTATTGTGCAGTTCTTTCTTACATAAAGCTGAAATCTGCTCCCTTGCAATCAATCTCTTGATCCTTATCTTGTCCTTAGATAGTACACAGTCTTAGTCTAATCCCTCTTCCACATGAGAGTTTTTGAAGTATTTTGAAGACATTTAGTGTGGATCATGTGTAAAATCAATTTTAAACTTTGCAGAAAACTTTAGCTCATTGAATTCTATAATTTTAACTTGCCAGATTTAGGAAACTGAAGTCCAGAGAGATTCATGTATTTGCCCAATGTTACACAGCTAATTGAGAGTAGAACTAACATTTTAACCAATAGTCTTAGACCCTTTCTACCACACGACCCTGACTCTTATAGGCAACATCAGGTTAAAATGCCAGGTAGCCATAATATGACATGGCTTCAAGTCCCCTCCCCTTATGTCTTGACTGCTGTCTCTGGATGCCTTCGAGTGGTCAAAGTATAGCACTCAAAATTCAACTCAATGCTCCAAACAGCATCTTCTCCATTCCCTGCACAAACCCTTATTTCTCAGCTCAGTGCCACTTGCTCAAGCTCATCATTAATTTGAAGATAATATTCAGGTCTCCTGTAGTTTAGAACAATTCCAATACTCCAACCAAAGCCCTATGGAATTTTTTTCTAGGACATATAATTGCAAAACCACAAGGCGAAGTATTTTAAATCAACAAACCAGAATTTAAGCCTCCAACATAATTAACTTGGAAAATATGTTCTTACTACAACAATACTGCATTGCTTGGAATTAAATAATTCTGGAAGTCTTTGGAGAATGTTAAGAGTCACACATACACAAAAAAATTAGTCTCATCTCTTTTTTGAAAAAAAAAAAATTACCTAGCTTAAGCACCCCCTTTTTCAACAGACATGGCTCTAAATAATTCTGAGTTTATCTAAAACACCCTTAATGTTTAAAAGAAAGTGTCCATTTCAGAAGGCAATTATAAAAGAGGAGTTCCAAAAATAATTTAAGTCATAAGCAGGACGAATGGAATAAGTATATAACCTCTCAGATTGAACTCTTTGAAGGAGACAGCATTGAATTCGGTGTTTGGAAAATTTAAACTTTCAGAAATAAACCACATTCTTGGGCAATGTAATTGGTTTGTAGTTGAATTTCTCTAGTTATTCTTGCTCTAGTTCATTTTGACTTTCATTAGAAATTTTTCTCTCTCTTAGGTGTTCACACTTCCCCAGTTCTGTAAGTTCTACCTAAGCATTTCTCACATATTTTACACTTACCAAAAATATTAATATAATTTTACGAAAACATACAAACTAGTCTTCCCCAAGAACCAAAATCAAAAAAGGAAACCCCGGTGGCATAGTGGTTAAGAGCTACAGCTGCTAACCAAAAGGTCAGCTGTTCAAATCCACCAGGTGCTCCTTAGAAACCATACGGGGTAGTTCTACTCTGTCTCATAGGGTCTCTAGGAGTGGGAATTGACTCGACAGCAACAGGTTTGGTTTTCTCACATATTTTACACTTACCAAAAATATTACTATAATTTTATGACAATATACAAACTAGTCTTCCCCAAGTATCCCTTAAATAGTTCATCTCCTTCAGCAGCATAGAGACCAATCATTTACATTGCATTTTTCTAAGTGATCCCCTGTGACCTATCAACATTTAACAGTTAGTGAGACACTTGGAAATAAACACAACCCTTGAGCAAGGATGCCCTTCAATTAGCGGAACAAAACAATCACATAGTAATCAAAGCGTGAAAAAATAATTGGGCATATGATTGGTCACTTGTAGCCATGTGACCTTGGCACCAAATAATCTCCCTGAACCTCAGTGTCTCCTCTTTAAAATGCAAACACTATTTCACAACCAAGCTATCAGATGAGGCCATTGTAATGATCAAATGAAATAATGGATAAAAAAAACTATATAAATGTGAAATAAATATAAGGTTATGTACCAGAAAACATTCAGAAAAAGAATATATTATGATATGAGTATCTGAAGGTAAATTTGCTCCATTTTGGACCTCAGTGACTAAAAGTACAATAACTACATTTTAACAAGACCCAATTATCCATGGAATACATCTAAGGACTGGAAGCTGTATTCCACATATGGAGGACAGACTGAGTCAAATGAACATATTACTCATTTTAACTTTCCAAGAGTTACCTTTGGAAGTACAGCTTTGGATACCTTTGGATACCTTTGGATTTAGCTGTACTTTACCAATTTTGAATATTAATTAAAACCACAAAGGTCCTATGAGTAAATCCAGAGTAAAGGATTAAACTAAAACTAAGATTGAGAGATGCTATAGCTATTCTCCATTTCTCTAACTATGTCATTCTCAAGTTACCCAGTCAGAAAGCCTAGCTTCAAATGGCAGCCAAATTCAGGAGTTCTGCCCATAACACCATAATCTCCTGGAAGCCTCATCAAAGATCGGTATATATATATATATATATATACACACACATATATATACATATACACATATATATATACATATACACATATATATGTGTGTGAAAGAGAATATATATATGTATACATATGCTGTTGTTAGATATTGTTGAGTCGTTTTTGACTTATTAGCAATACCATGTGATAAAATAGAACTGCCCCAGAGGGTTTTCTTGGCTGTAATCTTACAGAAGCAGATCGCCAGGTCCTTCTGTCACAGAGCCGCTGGGTGGGTTCAAACCACTAATCTTTTGGTTAGCAGCCAAGCACTTAACTGTTTGTGCCACCAGGGCTCCAGAGATAGACAAAACAGATAGAAAGATAGAGCTTTATTTGTCCCTGGGACACAGTTTGACCCCCAAGAAACTTCAAGGCCTATCTCACGAAGTTCTAATATTGCACAGAATCTCAGAATACAAGAACTAGATGAAAACTTAAGAAGGCATCCATTGAGAACCCTCATTTGAGAGAGCAGGAAACAGCTCCTGAGACACTATGCAACTTTCCCAAGGTGACCTGCCTGTTCAGAACTGGAGCTCAAGTCCTCTGATTCTCAGTTTAATGTGCTTTTCATTATATCACCAACTGAAGTGAAGTTGGTTTCACAGAGCCCCAGATGTGCAACTTAGCACTCTCATGTCACATGGCATGCCTTGGACTATACAGATCCCTAATACAGATTGAATAAAATAAAATCTACCTCATTTCCTGCTCAACTCCTTGTTGAGAAAGAGCCTTACAATCCTGATGGGCTCAGAGCCAACACATTAGCTTTGTATGGCCAAAGCCCGACTCCAATGGGTTTAATGTGGTCCAGTTGAGGTAAAATGTTCTTGTGCCTCTTTGATTTTGGCTGTGCCACTTAGGCACAGGGGGAAAAATGCAGAACGGAATTTCAAATTCTCAGTGAAACAGACTTTATTGAGTCCCTGAGGCTGGATGAACACCTGAAACTACTGCCCTGAGATAATCTTTAAACTTTAAACCTTAAATGAAAACTATCCCCTGAATTCTTCTTTGAACCAAAAAAAAATAGCTTGCCTTAATTAGTAAAATACACCTGCTTTGAGCATTGTGCTGTTTTAAAGAAATTTCTACACGAGATCAAATTGACAATGGCAATCCAAGAGGTTGGACAGGAAGCTTAGGTGGAAATGAATTTAAGATAATTGTGGTGGAATAATTTGGAAAAGGATAGCAAGGATGGTAGCACAATTTGAAAATATAATCAATGTCACAGAATTGTACATGTAGAAACTTGAAATGGTATATCTTTGGCTGTATATTTGTTGTTGTTGTTAGGTGCTGTCGAGTTGGTTCCCATTCATAGAGACCCTATTGCACAGAGCTCATGTTGATACCTAAAGCAATGATTTAGCAGTATGCTCTCTTTGGAAGGTGTCTGAAAGAGCTCTGCCAGAATTTTCTCAGCAAACCAACAGCCCTGGCACCACAATACTCAGTTTGCCCCCAATATTTTTACAGAGGACTATATATTTTTTTTTAATTGCATGTCTGTGAATATGGTAATAAGAGAGATATGATATCTCATCTCACTCAATCCCTTCATTTTCAGATGAAGTCCAGAAGGGTTTCATAGTTTTACCAAGATCAAACCATGAGGTTTGGAACAGCATTCAGGTGTCCTCACTCAGCCCAGCAATCTTTCCACTCATCACCACACCTCAAGAATTGGTGGTAATTTTTCATAACTCTCATTTTCCATTCTCCGGCTATTAAAGGCAAAGTAATCAAGGGACACAATTCCAAGCAGAAGACTTGAATTCCTGCCCCTTGTTTACAATTTTCTAGCTCTAAAAATCTCTTAACTCTACAACTTTGTGTCTTTGGTTTGTCACTTGTAAAGCCTTCGGCTCCTTTGTCTAAAAAAAATACACTGCTTTCTACCATCTTACCTGCCTGATGTGGGAAGCTTCAGAGTTGTTTGACATGCTCTCTATTTCCTCTGATTAATTCTGTGGCTATTATGTTACTGAACTCCATCACCTGAATGGCGAAACCACAGATCTTTCAAAAATCCCTTCCCTGGTCTGTTTTTTAAAGTTACTATTTGTTATACCCATTTTCTTTAGACGTGATAGAAACAATTTCCCACAAGTTTGGAAATAGTGAACTTTTTCCAACTTTAAAAGCTACCTAGCTAAAGTCCAGTATTAGAGAGAAGAGGAAAATATATTTAAAAATTAGATAGTGTTATAGCTTGGATAGACTAAATAGTAATGTCTGTTTGCAACTTAGAAATCCGTAAGTATCAAAATGAATTCAAAATGACCAATCCAGTGTGGTGTGGTCAATGTAGCAGGCCATGAGAGGGAATAATTTCCTCTAGACTTAAAGATGGGTTCATGTGGGATCAAACCCAGGAGCTTTGCTCATTAGTAAGATATCCCACACTCAAATAAATGAAAAACCCTAGGTAAGGCCCAAAAATGCTTAGTAGAAAGAAAATAAAGAGGAGAAACAGATAAAATAGGTTAAATGAGAAGAAATGAAGTGTCCATTACGCACACACCTGCCCACACTACAACAGGCAGCACAGTGTAGCGTCTATGAGCAACGACACTATTGTTACACCACCACCACCGCTAGCACTATCGCCAGCTGCCATTGAGTCTATTCTGACACATAGCAACCCCTGTCCTCCATAAGGTTTTCAATGGCTGACTTTTTGGAATTAAATCACCAGTTCTTTCACCTGAAGTGTCTCTCAGTGGGCTTGAACCTCCAACCTTCCCGAACGCATTAACCATTTATACTACCCAGGGTCTCTGCAGTCACATTACCGAATCCTGGATCCACCAGTTCCTAAATTGTGAGATGATCTTTTCAAGACACATGAATTACTTCATTCTTGCCAGCAATGGCTGCCTTTTTCACAAAAACGAATTTGAAAAAGTTCTGAAAGTTTCCTTTGACAGATAATGTCATATACAAAAATAAGAAGCCATGTTATTGAATAAAATAATTAGAAATGCCAATTTCCCTAGGTGCCAAACGTAGTCCTTTTTCTCTTTTCTGTAAAATGATACCTACTAGAGATGCTCAGGAAAAAACTGATTTAAAAAGTAGACGATAATAATAATTTATAATTACTTGAAAGAGGTTAGAAATAATTTGTCCTCCAGTCAGTTGAACATTTTCTCTAAAATGGTATTTATACCACTAATTTATTTTGTAAACCTCTCTGAAATGGTGTTTTGTACCATTAATTTATTTTGCAAACCAGTCTTCATGAATCATAAAAGGTTCACATTTGGGCTAGTCTACGTATATATATATATCTTAAGTATTTAAATTCTAAATTAGTGATGTTCAATTAAGGAGACATTAAAGAATCTTGAAGACTGACTGAAATAAATGTAATATGCTTCCTTTCCTACCGGTGGGGACGATTTGCTTTAGCTCCTTTGCAGTTTGAGCCGAACTGCATTCATCCGAGGGGCAAATGGTGATGTCTCAACTCACCTTCTATTAAAAAGAAAATGTCTTCTCAGCCCCCAGGCCTAACAATGAAAAATTTCAGAGAGTTATTACCCGGATTCCATTTCACAACTGAATGTCATGAATTAGTTTTATCTTAAATGAAAGGAAACAGAGGAGAGCTGTTGGGAGTCACCAAGCAATCTCTGCTTGGATATAAGAAGGTAGAGCACATTAACCTTTCGTCAGAAAGATGTTATTTCTGACCGATTATCAAATCAATGAGCATTCTATGTGGCTTTGCCACCAGCTGTGATGGCCTCATATCTTCTCATCTGTACCCTTTGACCAAGTGGGATCAATTCCCCTCTGGATTTACCAATGGACCCATCTGGGATTAAAGCCAGAAGCTTGTTTTCATTAGTAAGATAACCTTAAAGGAATAAAAAGCCTAGACCACGGCCCAAAATGCTTAGTAGAAAGAGAACATAAAGGAGAAACACATAAACTAAGTAAAGCAAAGAGAGAAGTAACGTGGTATGCATTATACACACACTCATACTAAAATAGGCAATGTAATGTGGTGTTTAAGAGCCAGGACAAGGCAGTCAGATTACCTATGTTCAAATTTTGGGTTCACCTGTTCCTAACTGTGTGACCTTACAAGTTATTTAATCTTTCTTTGCCTCAGTTTCTTTACCACCAAAATAATAATAATAATAATTAGTACCTAACTCATTTTTTTTTTTTTTAGGGTTGTTGGAAGGATTAAATGATTCAATATACATAAAAGACTGTACCTATCATACAATGTGGAAACACTGGTTGCATAGCGGTTAAGAGCCACAGCTGCTAACCAACAGGTCGGCTGTTTGAATTCACCAGGCGCTCCTTGGAAACCCTATGGGCAGTTCTACTCTGTCCTGTAGGGTCGCTATGAGTCTGAATCTACTCAACGGCAATGGGTTTGGTTTTTTTTAATCTTATAGTGAAAATTATGTGTTAGCCTCTGCTATTGTTGTTATTATTATTACCTGTTATTATTATTGCAGCCCTGGTGGTGCAGTGGTTAAGAGCTCAGCTGCTAACCAAAAGGTTGACAGTTTGAATCCACCAGCCACTCCTTGGAAACCTTATTGGGCTTCTTATTATTGTATAGTGAGAGAATGTCAGCATTTGCGGGACTTTTGAGTCATCTAACCTTTCTTGTGTATAGCTGGAAACACTGAAGTCTGGGTAGATGCTGCTACTCTTTGTCACGTTAAGGTCAGAGACGGGGTCCCCTAATTCCTAGATCTCTGCTCTCCCACAATAGCACCAGTCCAGCATTTTTCATCACATTCTCACAGTATCCAAAACTGTTAAGGCTTGGGGACATTTGTTTTTTCTACTATGATTAGTTATAGCTACTGTTTACCCCATGAAGATTTTTTTGTGGTAGGGAATCAATCATGCTACTTTAAGATGAAGTTCACTTCCTGAGGAAAACATAAGATGAGCTCATATTCCCATGATTTTAAATTTTAGTCTAGAATAAATGACTCCTCAAAATGACCCCCAAACCAACCTCCCTGCTTTGAACACTATGTAATTCTCATTAATATTTCTTCAAAGGGGGATGGCACAACTCTTCTTTAGGGAGCTGGTGATGCTGCCTTTTGATGCCAATTAATCAAATGTGCTGAACAATGGAGATGTTTCTCATTTAGCCAATGGTGCACAAAACTCAGTCACGGAAAAGGAATTCCTGACTGTCCTAATGCCCATGACCCTTCATCACATCTGATAGGGGTGAGACCTGCCAAGGAGCTATGGGAAACCCCTGTGTTACTAGAGGAGGTTAGAAAGGTAAAACTCCCCAGTGGGAAGGAATCAAGCAAAGCTTCTGGAGATTGCTATTGTCACTGCACTTTTTTTTTTTTTAAGCATATATTTCCATGCTCTACTTAAGTTAAAATCACTCTTTAAAAAAATATAAAAAAAAACTAAGATTCTATAGAAGAATCCTAATAAAAAGGAGGAAAGTACAGAACCGAATTTCAAATTCTTAGTAGAATACAGACTTTATGGAGTCACTGAGGCTGGATGAATACCTGAAACTACTGCCCTAAGATAGTCTTTAAACTTTAAACCTTAAATGAAAACTATCCCCTGAATTCTTCTTTGAACCAAAAAATACCTTGTCTTAATTAGTAAAATACACCTGCTTTGAGCATTGTGCTCTTTTAAGGAAATTTCTACATGAGATCAAATTGACAATGGCAATCTGAGAGGTTGTATGGGAAGCTTAGGTGGCAGTGAATTTAAGATAATGGCAGTGGAATGATTTGGAAAAGGATAGCAAGAATGGTAGCAAAAGTTGAAGATACAGTCAATGTCACAGAATTGTACATGTAGAAACTTGAAATGGTACATCTTTGGCTGTATATTTGTTGTTGTTAGGTGCTGTTGAGTTGGTTCCCACTCATAGAAACCCTACTGCAGAACAGAGCAAAACACTTCCTGGTCCTGTGCCATCCTCATAATCATTGTTATGCTTGAGCCCATTGTTGTGGCCACTATGTTAATCCATCTCATTGGGGGTCTTCTTCTTTTTCACTGACCTTCTACTTTACCAAGTGTGCCATCCTTCCTCAGGGACTGATCCCTCCTGATAACATGTCCAAAGTATGTGAGGCAGAAGTCTCATCATCCTTGCTTCTAAGGAGCAGTCTGGCTGTACTTCTTCCAAGATGGATTTGTTTGTTCTTTTGGCAGTCCATGGTATATTCAATATTCTTTGCCAAACACCATAACTCAAAGGCATCACTTCTTCAGTCTTCCTTATTCATTGTCCAGCTTTCACATGCATATGAGGCGATTGAAAACACCATGGCTTGGGTCAGGTGCACCTTAGTTCTTAAAGTGACATCTTGCTTTTTAACACTTTAAAGAAGTCTTTGGCAGCAGATTTGCCCAAAGCAAGGCATTATTTGATTTCTCGAATGCCGAATCCATGGATGTTGATGGTGGATCCAAGTAAAATGAAATCCTTGACAACTTTAGTCTTTTCTCCATTTATCATGATGTTACTAAAACTAGTTTTTTTTTTTGCTTATTGGTCCATTTGTGAGGATTTTTGTTCTTTTTCTGTGGAGGTGTCAACCATACATAAGGCTGTAGTCTTTGATTTTCATCAGCAAGTGCTTCAAGTCCTCTTCCCTTTCAGCAAGCAAGGTCATGTCATCTGCATGCCTTAGGTTGTTAATGAGTTTTCCTCCAATCCTGCTGCCCCATTCTTCTTCATATAGCCCAGCTTCTTGGATTATTTGCTCAGCATACAGATAGAGTAAATATGGTGAGAGTATACAACCCTGACACATACCTCCCCTGACTTTAAACCACACAGTATCTCCTTGTTCTGTATGAATGACTGCCTCTTTCATGATCTGTGTATGGGTCCCTCATGAGTGCAATTACGTGTCCTGGAATTCCCATTCTTCTCAATGTTATCCATAATTTGTTACAATCCACACAGTCAAATGCCTTTTCATAATCAATAAAACACAGGTAAACATCTTTTTTATTTTCACCAAAATAAAAAAAGAAAAGTTGAATAAAATTTCTTTCCTCTTCCACAGATTAGATGTTCAATATATTAGAATGTAGCCCAGTGTAGGCTATTAAAACTAGGCAGTGGGATCTTCCCAGATAAAATGCCAAGACAGGTTGAAGGTAAGCTGATCGCTGAGTATATTGCTATTTTTTCTTTATGCCTACTAAAAGTCTTAAGGTGAAGGATTGCTTTTCTGACACCCATTTTAGCTCAGGGGCTGGCAACACTACGTAGGGGCTATGCCAAAACTAGCCAAACAATGACTGGAAAAGATTTCTCTAGGACATTCAGCTCTGACTTGAAGCCTTTTCCTTCCTGTGGACTTTCAGATTTATCAAAAGAAACCCTGCGCATATATACCCAAGAAGCCCTTGGTCAAGAACCCAAAGTGATCTGGGCATGATAACAAAGAAAAGAATAAGGAGGCTTTCCTCACCATATTGACTGACCTCTTACCATTTTCTGAATTTGCTCTTCCCTCTTCTGGAACCGCTCCACGCTCTCTCTCTTATACTTTGGGTGCTCAACAAAATCAATGCATTGGAAATACCTTCATACACACAACCCCAATCCCCTCTGTAGCTATCACATGCTTAATTTCACAACTTCCTCTACAAACTCTAATGAAGGGAGGCAAAAGACTCAAACATATATTTGATGAGTTAGGGAGATAATTTCAGTTACAGGGAATGGGAATGGAGATTATGAGGATTATTATGCATGGAAAAAAGGGAGGAGAGTATGATTTAATCTTTCAGTAACAGTGGCAGAACTCATTTGGAGATTTCTAGGAACAATTATGGTAAATGTGGAGAAGAAGGGGGACAAAAGAGGGAGGATATTCAGGGGCAGGAGGTTTTTAACAGAGGACTCAAGATGCCTGGGTGAAGATTTTACCTGGGGGAGACGGGTGTTTCATAATTCTGTCATACTACATGTGTGAGATGGACAGAACGGCTGTTGGGGATGGAGGCTGTTGACTCATTCAAGAATACACCTCTGTTTTCAGGTAACCCATGATCCACACCTGCCATGTAAATGAAGCCCTTTTACATAGGGAATAGTGCAATTTCTAGGGTCCTTGGCCAAAGAGAAGTTCCTGGGTGGTGCAGATAGTTAACATGCTCAATTGCTAACCAAAAGGGTAGAGGGAAAGAAGTCCTAGTGATCTACTTCCAAAATAATCAGCCACTGAAAGCCCTACAGAGCACGCGTAGGGTCACCATAAGCTGGAATAGACTTGACGGCAACTAGTTTGATTGTTTGGTTTAAGCCCAAGGAAAGACCAGGAGAATGAAAAAGATGTGGAATATAACCTGGGAAGGAGAAAATGAACTGTCAGGAAGGTTAGTTAGTAATAAGGAGTCTGTTGGTATGGCTCTTAGAGAAGAGTGTGGAGAATAGGTCTCTGGGGATATGGTTAAGCAAGAGGACCCACCCCTAAAAAGCAAGGAGCAGAAAACTTATACTAGTTGGCAGTGGAAATTTCTTACTAGTTGGCTGTTGATCTGAAAACAGTGAGACCAAATGTATATCTAATCAGGAGAACACACAAATTTGAAGGGTAATGAGTAAGGGAAAGGTACTAGTCAAAGTTACCCGCCAAACACAAATTTTATGTTTCTGGAGCTTCTATAAGTGTTGCTCTAGGATCACCATGCTTTATGGTGCTGTTTCCAGACCAGATTAGAATAGAGAGGTCAGGGGAAGATCAAACTTTTCATTTTGCTTATTTAGCTAAGACACCCATTGACCTTTTCCAATAGCCTAAAATGTGCTTGACCCTTGAGCCAGAATTTCAAACCAGGTGAAGGCCTGAGTTTATTTAATCCGAACACCTGGTGGTGTAGTGGTTAAGTGCTACGGCTGCTAAGCAAAAGGTCAGCAGTTTGAATCCACCAGGCGCTCCCTGGAAACTCTACAGGGCAGTTCTACTCTATCCTATAGGGTCACTATGAGTCCGAATCGACTTGACAGTAGTGGTTTTTTTTTAAACCCCATTATCCTCTTTCCTCATCCTCAAGGGGACAGCACCATGAACCCCACATGAATCTTCCCAGGGAAGCTAAAAGAAACGTGTAATCATCTCTCCCTGCTGTACTGTGTGGGGGCTAGAACTCTGCTGTTCCTTCTTTGTCAGGGGATCCTAGCTCTTTTTCTCCCTCTGTAGGTTGATGTTTCCATGGGAACATGCTCTTTAATGCTTCTGAAATTACTGTGCATTTATACTGTTAACTCTTTCTTGACCAGGGCAGGTCACAAACACATTTTCCAACCCCTCTGAAAAGTAATTCCATTTTCTAATTCTTTTTACCGCAAACTTTAAAAAAAAGTAACTGACGTCTGATGCGCCTATTTTCTTAACAGGCCTCACAACTTAACCCATGAAATCTTGGCTTCTGCCTCTATCATCTGACTAAAACTGCTCTTACAAGGTCATCAATAATCAAAGCAAGGTCACCTAAAATAAAATCAATAGTCTTTGCTCCATCATCATCCTCCTTGGCATCTTACAGCTTCTAACAGTTAACACTCCCGAATTTTTAGCAGCTCCCCTTTTTTTGTTGCTTAAAGTAGGATAATGTCTTGGTTCTCCTTATGATTCTCAGGATGGTTTTCTCTCCCCTTTTCTGTCCATTTTCTCTTAAACTCTCTAATTTGGGGGTACCCCAAGACTCAGTGTTGAGCTCACACTCTCTGCCTCTGAGATTCATTCATTGCCATAGTGTTAACAATCACTTCTGCATCAAAACCTCTTAAATCTTCATTATGGTCCCACCTTTCCTGACCTTTGGTTCTATATATCTGACTGGATCTGTGTACCTGAATGTCCTGATATCAGATAGAACTTTACATGACCATGTCCAAGCCAAGTTTCTCTATGTCTTTTGACAATGAGACCACTACTCTCACAGCTTTATAAATCCAGTACAGTTTTGATTTCTCCCTCTCTGTTACAATTTCATCTTTACAACATGAATGAAAAGGAGAGTAGGCCAGCTGTCTTGTGAGCTGTCTTCCCAAAACCAATCAAATCAGGCAAAAAGTCAACTGTAGTTTGTCATGATGTACAAAATCAGCTGATTGACATTTTTTTCCCCATTTTCAACACAGTTTTAGAGTTCTGTCCTCCCAAGGTAAATTAGTCTCATGTCTTTCTAACCTAAAGTTGAAATTGCTTGGAAGCCATATTTCTGGTCTGATTACTCAATAAAGCAACTTTAACAATGCTATCATTTATTGAGCACATGCCAGGCTCTGCTCTGGAAGCTCTACATTATTGTAAATCCTCACAACAATGCTATAATAGGTAATATTATCATGAAAGCCCAGGGACAACGGCACTGGGAGTTGAACCCATTCAATTCTGAATCATTCTAAAGCAATGGTCAGGAGAGAAGAAATCAAAGAAGCCAGAACTTTCTAAAGAGGAACTAAAATCCAAACCCAGATCTGAATGTCACCAGTTCTGGTTCCTTGATCATTATTTACACTACCAACTAACAGCCCATCCATTGCTTTTAATTGTCCCTTATGCCAGCATCATAAAAGGAGCCCTACAGGGCCCTCTACAGCCCTGAGAAAGACTGGAGGCACATTCCTGGTCAAGAGAGATATTCATGGAATAACAAGAGAACTCCAGTCTCTAGGTGCTTTCAATCTGTCATCTTTCACAAGCACTAACCCAAAAAAGTGAAGAAATGTAATTAATTTGCCTCATAAGAAAACAGGAGACAAACCACAAAGCAGTAAGCTTGACTGGACTTATCGAGGAATTAATTCCCAGATCATGCTCTGGGAAGAAGTCAGTTATGAAAGTCTAGGACTATATTTTAGGAGCTCTTGTTAGAAACAGAAAACAAGAGCTAGGATATTTATTTGGCTCAGTTAAGATTTTGCACAGAATGTCTAAGTTCTCTCAGGACTTAAAATATTATTTCTTTGGAGTTACAATCAACTATCAATTACCCTCAATAGGAGAAGTAGAACCATACTTATGATCTGGGCAATCAAACACATATATTATTCTTAATACTTATCCCTCTTGACCTCTCCACAGGTTTGCACCATAGAACACCCCCATTCTCTAGAAATGAATTCCTTTCTTGTTCCCACTGTGCTACATATCTTGGTTCTCTTCCATCTTTGGCTGCCTCTACTTTAACTCCTTTGCTGGCTGCTTTTATTGATGCTTTTGTTTTGCTGGAGTCGTTTAGGAAATTGACTACAGGTTTTCTGTTCTTTCCTCGCCTCCCATGCGTGACACCCAGTCTCATGGCATCAACTCTTTCTCTAAGTGCATGAGTTCCAACTCTACACCTGTAGTCCTGACCTCTGTCTCATACCCCATTTCCATTTCTTGCTGGCCATTTCCATGTACATTTCCCCCTATTACAAACTCTTAGTGCCTGAAATGGATTTGCTTTGTCTTTCCAACCTTTAAATGAGTTAATATTTCCTAAGCAGTTGGAATGGTGCCTGGCACATAGTACACAAAATAAATATTCACTATCCTTATTCCTTTAGACATAAAATCTCCTAGGTATCTCTGACATCATTCCTTCCTTAACTTCCCATGTCCAATTGTCTCCAAAAGCGTTCCTATCTTTGTGAAATAATTCTTGTATTTGTTCCTTTCTTTCTCCTCTCACAACCATCGTCCTAGACCAGGCCTTTATCATCTCATACCCAGATACCTGCGACAGGCCCTTCCTGAGTCTCTGCCTTATATCATCCTGAACTGAATACCAATACCACTTAATCTTACTATAAGACTTCTTAGTACTATGGCACTACTTGTCTAAAATCTTCAATGGCTCCCCACTAACTGGAGTAAAAAAGTCTGCTCTCAGTCAAGGCCCTCTATATCTTGGCCCCAGATAACCTATTTGGAGTTGTCGTCTCTATCAATCCTTGTTGAAGCCAAATGGCTTCTTCCCTGTTCTCTGAACATGACTTGCACTTTTTTGCTTCCATTTTCTTCAACTGAATGTAATCCAAATCTTGCTCATGCTTACAAACTCAGATTAAATTTTATTTCCTCTCTACCCTTTCCTGTCTGCCCAAGCCCCCTCTCATCACTCCTCCTGTCATTTCTAAGCGCTAATAATCCACATTTCAACGTTTCATTTATTGTTGACCTGACCTGTTTTTTTCCCTTGTGTTATTTAACTTTTTATACTTCTGGATCTTGTTTCCGTGATAGGAAGACAAAAGAATCAAATCTTGTTCTAACGTCTGCAGAATCCAAATTAGTGCCTTGCTTGTGGTAAGTATTCAGTAAATACCTATTGATTTGTTTGGAACATACAGAGTCAGAGACTTGAAAACCTTCCCTGCTGCATTAACATCTTCTACCCCATCTCACCCCAACTCACCCCAACCCTTCTGTGTCAGACACACAACACACATACACTCTCGCTTACAATGTATGTACACACACACTCACACACACACATGCATACACACAACTGGTATCAGGTATTGATTCCTAGTAGAAGAAGATGAATTCTCCAATTATTTATTTTTTAAAAAATAATAAGTTCTAAAGAATGTATACCTACAATCTCTCTTTTCCAAAAACAATGAGACAAAATGTGGGTCTGACTTCACTCCTGCATGGGCCCTTTTCTAACTTTGCCCCATTTAATGTTCTCCCTACTACACTTTTTGATAAAAACACATGTCTATCTGTGAGTATCATGTAATCTACTCAAATCCCCATCTTTTCCACATGGTCTTAGGCCCTTAGAGCAAGCCTAGGTACAGGTGAATATAATCAATGAGTAAAACAAAAGCAATTTCTGTTTGGTTATGAAACACGTATTTCATAAGAAAGACAAAGAAAATCTCTATATTGGGATTGCTGGAAATGATTACTGTTTGTTTAGAAATTAAAATAATTGGGGATAAACTTAAAATATACACAAGGTTAATATTTGGATGTTGTTTACCAATGCAAATTCACTTTGTTAGTTTAGGAACAGAAAAAATAAAACTCATTTTGCTTGTAACATGGAGATAAGAAGGTCTTTAAATATGAACCTAGAAAAACAAAAGGAAAAACTATGTTATTTGTTTTCTGGTGTTTTTCAAATTTTGAGAAAAATGAAAACATCCTGGGTGGGCTGGCGGGGAGTATTACTTTTTCCTCAGTCTTCACAGGGTTAGGCACACATAACTACAATGCCTTCTCTCTTGCCTCCCCTCTTCCACCATAAGAAGAGCAGAAGAAAAAGTGAGGGTGAATATTCACATATTCATAGTAAAATCTTTTCTACATTTGGGCCAACTCTTGGTAGCCCAGGATGTTTAAAATCATCATCAATGCCTATGGGTCAATGAAGATAATGCACAAAGTGAATATTTCATGGATGGGAAGAGTTTAAGATAGTTCGAACTTTCTCCTTTGTAGATAGCACCAGGACACAAAGAAGTAGTCCAGGTGGAAATCAGGAAAGTATTGTTAATAAGTCTCTCTGAACTACTCAGCAAAGGTTTAATTCCTGTGAAAGCAGAGAGAGGTTAATTTGATAAACACTTGCCTGAATTCCCTCAAATTATTGGGCATCCTAGCATAACCTAGAGGAATTTAGCACTTGAGTCAATTTCCTTCCCTCTTTTCCAGTTACAACCAGGTTGCTTTGATTATATAAAGTTAAAAATACATTCGACGTGATTGGGGAGGCAGCAAAATAGCTCTGAGAAATGCAATGTTTGATGTCTTCAATTACAAAGGGATTTGGGTGGGTGTATAAAGATAGAGAGAATGTGAGGGAGAAAGCACACACTGGAGAGAAATGAAGAGATGGAGAGAAGATGAAACAGCACACAGCATGCTGGATAACATTTCTATGGCAACCACATTACATATACGGAGAACTGCCAAAATAAGTCAAGATCCAAGTAAGTAGGTGTTGGTGGAAAGAGAAGAGCTCAGCAATGGACAAAAAACACCTAGAGGAGATGAATTATTTTTGTGAGTTTAACTCCTCTTCCCATTTCTTTTTTCTAACCACACCCAAAACTCCAGTTTAAATGAGAATGCAACGAAAGAGTTGCTACTGCCAAACCCAGATCTTATCCAGGAAGGTCTCAGAATGGTAGGGATGAGGCTTCGGAGCCCCCAAGGAAAGCCAAAAGAAAAAAACAGGAATGAAGTAGTTTCTCAGGAACCATCGGCTTGCTCTCCCAACTTGTCATCAGCAATTTGCACGGAAGGAAGAATTTGTTTTCATTTTCCAGGTGGCTTAAGGAGGAGAAACCACTCCAAGAGATGCCAAGATGGAAACTTTATTGCACTTATAAAGGCAAGTACAAAGTTCCTATGTCAGTGGTCTAGGATGCCCACTGGTGAAATCCATCCCCATAATATAAGGAGAGAAGCACATTTAAAAATGTAGTCAAGATGTCCCTGGAGAAATTATGATCTTGGAAAGATCTTTTCTCAAGACACTTAAAATTTCCCAGCAAATAATGTATAATCCTTTCTTTATGACTTTGTTGTTGTTGTGTGCTGTCAAGTTGATTACAACTCAGAGGGACTGTATAGGACAGAATAGAAGTGCCCTATTGGGGTCTCTAGGCTGTAATCTTTTTGGTGAGCAGATCTCCAGGTCTTTCCTCCCTCAGAATGGCTGGTGAGTTTGAACCACTGGCCTTTCAGTTAGCAGCCGAGGGCTTAAGCATTGCACCACCAGAGCCCCTTTGTATGACTTTAGGTCATCACATATAAGAATGATCAAGAGTTCCAATATTTCTGGCCCCCAACAGCACTCACAGGGAGCATCAGGATAGCATGTTGTGCCAGGTTCTCCACACAGGTTCATAACCGGAGGCTGCACTGGGTGCCTCAGATGCACTCAGGAAGCCTGTTAAAAATGTGGACTCCTGGGCTACGCTCCCAAGAGGGAATCAATATGCCTGGATAGGGCCTGAGAACATGCATTTACAGCTCCTTAGGTGGTTCTGATGTGTAAACAGGTTTGAAAATCATCAGATGATATACTCATCCCTCCCTTCCACACCTCTGGTGACTCCCCTGCTGTCTGCCTTGCCAAATACTGGTGGGGGAGCTTCTTCTCACCCCAGAAGTGATACTACTCTGCTATTCCCTAAATCACTCTCTAGCCCAGAAAAAATGTCATTCTGCCCTGAAGGATGAATCTAAGATCAGCACTAGTCACCAGCTACTCCCTCCTAGCAGAGTTTTCTCTCAGAGCCACTCTCCTATAAATGTAGAGGGAGATGCAAGAGTTGAACTAGGGAGAAAGAACATTAGTGTACAAGAGAGGACCTAGGCAGTGATGAAGAATAGTAGGGCTTAAGGTAAAATAAATAGATAGGTTTTTAATGATTAAGTCAATACACTCTTTATTCTATTCACCCACAGGGTTACTTCCCTGTAAACCTTGCCATAAAAATCACGGAAATGTCAAAGGGGCCCTTGATGTCACCCAGCTTGGAACTCAGTTCCATTACCTTCCAATAACACCATGCTTCTTTTGACTCAGATTTACACAAGCAATCATTTGAAGAATCTTTCCCCAAACTAACTAAATAATTTCTATAAAAAGTGAAATTTCCTAGGAGAGGCATCTGACAAGAGCAATGTTAAGTTTATTCAACAAATGCTCATTGATTCCTATTACGTGGCAGGCACCGTGAATAGGAAGATAAATAGGAAAAATCGCATCTCCCAAATACCTATTTGTTACAGCTATTTTGCATATGTTATTTTATGTCATCCCATGTCACATATGAGGAAAGCAAGGCTCTGAAAGGTGACTCATTTTGTCGAAGTCATAGAGCTAGTAAATGATAACATGGAATTAAAATTGGTGTTTGTCTGATCCCCAAATTATACTCTGTCATCCTTACCATACCACTTTCCCACAGTCTAGTGTACAAGCAGAAATGTATATATAGACATTAATATTGTTGACCAAGTGCTCACTCTTCTTCTCTATTTCAACCCCAAATAGGCACCAAGGACACACGGAATTATCGTGGGGAAAAAAATAAACGCTTTCTCTAAGAAGAGATGGAGAACATTTCCCATTCCCTTTTCAGGGCAGGGGAAAATGAAGAAAGACTTTCCATGAGTGGAGTAAACGATTACACAGGTTTTGTTTGTGTGTGTATCTTTTTGCTTTCTTTCATTCTTCCATTTTGTAAGACTTGAGGCTACGTGTGCCTCCAACTTTAGAGGTGACTGACTCTGAGGAATGAGGAGGATTCAAACTGATGCCAAAGACATGGGAAAGCTGAAAAAGGATCCCTAAGGTTTCTACACTGTTCCACTCAACTCACAAGAGGAGAAAACAGGCATGGGAGAAGCCTTTATCAAGAAAATAAAAGAATCTGTAATTTTGGGGGGAGTATCCTGTCACATATATAGTCAGGATAAGAAACCACTGCATGAAACATACACTCCATTTTACTAGTCTGGTCTTTCCCCTCCTTTCTGCCTTTCCAGATATTGGCACTGCCACTGATGTATCTCTGGGGAACACAGAATAAGACCTGGCGATGCGCTCCTGTAAAGTTTACAGCCTAGGAAACCCACTGGGGCAGTTCTACTCTGTCACATGGGGTCGCTATGAGTCGAAATTGACTCTAAAGCACCTAACAACAACAACCACAACAAGTGAACCAATGGAGTGCAGCCGAGGAGAGGAAAATGACATAAATAGAATGGTTTAAGTACTTTAACAGCTCTATAAGGAAGTGGGAACACAAGTGAGGACTGAGGCAAACTGTGTGGGAAGGGCTTTAAGGATTCACAAAGGGGAGCTGTTTTACCTGGATCTTAAGGAAGATATGATGGTTGGTATGTTGTGATCCATAGGGTTTTTATATTAATGGTCATGAAGATGGCACAGGACTGGGAAACACTTCATTCTGTTATACATAATGTTGCCATGGGTCAGAGTTGACTCAATGGCAGCTACGACAACTAAAGAAAACAGAAGATAGGGATGGAGAGTCAGAGTGCGGCATGTGCAAAGCCAAGTGTTTGTGGGAAACTGTTGTTTGTGGAAAATGATGAAGAGGTTAATGTAGCTGCAGACTGTTGTGGTTAGTTGCTGTCAAGTTGATCTCAACTCATGGTGACCCCATGTGGGCAGAGTAGAATGGCTCCATAGGGTTTTCAAGGCTGCGACCTTTCAGAAGCAGACTGCCAGGCCTGTCTTCTGAGATGCCTCTGAGTGGGTCCGAACTGCCTATCTTTTGGCTAGTAGTCAAGCATCTAACAGTTTGTGCCACCCAGGGACTGCAGGATAGGATGAAGAAAATGGAATAAGGGAGTGGGGGTAGGAGAAGCAGAGGCAGGGTTTGAGGCTGAAAAGAGACGGGGGCCAACTGTGAAGGTCAGGAACATGAATGCCGTATCCCTATACAATGAAATTCCAAGAAACATTTCAAACTGGGTTGATAAGCGATCCAATTAGTTTTTCTAATTAATTTTTGTTGTTGTTATTAAGAAAAATAACACCTGGTATGAAGACAAGTTAAGGGAGCTCGTAATCTAGATAAGAAAACCAATGTGAATCTGAACCAACGCAGCAGCTACGGTGACTGAGCACTGGGAGACAATCTGAGGCACAGTTGTGAGCAGACTGGACGGATGTGGAATGCGGAACGGAGCGGAATTAAATGCGCCATTTTGCCCTATCATTGCAGAATGAGAAGTACAGCTCTGAGCTCTGCAGGCCATCCCCAACAAATGATACCTTGCGTTTATAAGCTTTTTATTGTAACTACAACCTCCTCAGTACTTCAAGGTCGGTGGCAAATTGACTGGTTCTTATTAAAATCGGAAGAGGAAAGGGAAGGACGGCTCGGGGATTTGAGGAGGAAACGGAGCTTGGAGCATTAATAAAAACCAAGAAGCGGTACCACATAACCATTTTGCGTGTTGGAAGACCATGCTGGCAGAAGTGTGGAGAATGATCTGAGGGAGCCAGCATTCCACAAATAACCTTATAAATAGCTGACAAAAGTTATTTAACTACCTTGGGAGCCCCCTTACCTTCAGCTTTAAGCATTCTGATTCCTTTCACCTTTTTCGAGTTCCTGTAACTACTGTCATTGTTCTTACTCAGGCCCTCCCAAAGTCACTGCCGGCTCTCTTACACGGTAGGATGTAAGATGATTGTCTCAGTAACTTTTCCAAATTGCACACCATGATCTCCTCTCCAACTCTGCCATACAGAGGCATCGGTGCATATAATTTGAAAAAGTTGCCCCAGGTGATTCTAGAATCTACCCCACCGCACAGTCTCACCCCCACAGAGAACCTCTGCTCTCATACGTGCCTGAGCCATACTGGATGGAAAGAAAGGTTGCACATCAATTTGATACTTCAGTGAACTCGGCCTCCCTCTCATTACAGCATCATATTGTGGGACCATGTTTAAGTCACGGCTCACTGCAATTCTCGGCTGCATTTTGCAGTCTTCTTCCATCCTGCTTTTCTGCAAGTCCACTCTTCATTATCAGTACTAATGGAGGACAGAGAGGGCATACCTAACCAAAATCAACAGATAACTCCAAGTCTTACTGCAGGCAAAGTTCAAAATTCTCCCCCACCAAGTCTTTGCAGCACCACTATCATGAAGCAAAACTTAACAACGCTTTAGCTGTTCTCTTTGCTCCTCCATACCTGCTGGTGGAAGTTCTAACAAGCAGCAAAATGGCCAAACCCCAGCCAGAGTGGGGAGGAGGAAAAGCAAAAGATCTAGAAACTTCACGAAGTAGGTAATCAGTACATAAGTGATGGGCTCCTGGAAAATTGGGCCTTTGGTGATGAGGCTTATCTTTCTCCCAAATGCGATGAAGACAAATCATCAAACGAGTCTGCTCCAAGTTTCAAATTCTGAATTGTCATGAATTACTCCCACAACTCATAAGAGAGGCAGGGAATGGGAAAAGCCTCAGTTTTCACTTTTTAAACGTGCAACCATAACCTTAAGATTCATCCAACTCAGGAAGCAGCTTGTCTCTAAATGTGATGAAAAAAAAGCCAGTCTATTGAGTCTACCAGGGCTTCTGACACACTCACAGATGGTGCAATTAACGTCTAGCTGAGCCCACATCCCTATCCCTTTCCCCCCTTGTTACTCTACTAGCTTTGGGCAACATCTGATTTCTTTTCCCCTTTTGTTCTTGTGGGAGTCCTTGGGCGGTGCAGTTATTGCTTTGAGCTTACCCAGAAGTGCCACGGGAGAAGGGCTTGGGGATCTACTTCCAAAAAACCAGCCACTGAAAACTCTATGGACCACAGTGTACTCTGGCCACATGGGGTTACCATGAGAGGAGCTGACTCCAGAGCAACTAGTTTTTGTTCTTGTGCCTTATTTTCTTTTCTGTGGGTTCTGTAGTCACTAGAGGGGGGCTTCAGCTCAGTTGACAGTGACATCCCAAGAGCAAGAACGAGAGTAGAGGGGCTGGAAGGGTAGCCTAACCATAGATTTACCGTGCCCCATAGAAAGGTTCTACCATATGCTCTCAAAAGGTTTTTCTAAAATTGCCTTAGGGAGGATAGTCCCACCAAGGAAATGCCATCTTTTATAGAGCTCTGAAGCAAACGTGGCCAACGTTAACATCAATCAGGTCTGTGTAGTTGATACATGGGATCTGATATATTATTTTCTGTACTTTCCTATACATTTAAAGGATTTCACATCTTAAAAAACGTTTACTGTAGTGCTCTGTGGAACAAAAAAGACAGTTAACCTCCACCAACTCTACTGTTTTACAGTTAATTAAAGCAGAGAATTGTTGATCCTGAGAAATGCATTTACTAGGATATACAGCATTTACCCCAACTGGAAACTAAGCTTCCATACCTAGTTCAATATGCGACCCTGAAATACGCACCAAGGTAACAGTAATATGACTTTTCCATCACACATTCAAGGTGATAAATAGACCCTTCCCACTCTTCTCCATTAGGCAAGTGGCATTCCTAAATGACAGGCTGGGACATTATTCAGATGCGACCAGTTGCATGGAATAGCAGTGTTTCTTCCAGCTTCAGCATTTAGCTGAAAGTCACCTCCCCACATTATTACCGCGCCTTGCTTTATGAGGCGCTGAGTGCCTACTACGCCTGCTGAAGGAGGCACGTGCGTGCTGTTCTGTACTGAGGCAGCACAGTGTGTGAGAAGTCGCTTTACATGTAGAAACATCTCAAAATCCCAGCAATGAAACCCCTATATGCAAGCAGGGGCCCTGGTGGTGCAGTGCTTAACAGCTCAGGCTGCTAACCAAAAGGTCGGCAGTTCAAATTCACCAGGTACTCCTGGGAAACCCTATGTGGCAGCTCTACTCTGTTCTATAGGGTCATCACGAGTCGGGATTGACTTGATAGCCACGGGTATTTTTTGTTTTTAAATAGGAAAGCAAGATAGCAGAGAATTTACCAAAATTTTCTTTTTGTGGAGACGTGCAAATATGAGTTTGAAAGTTATTTTTTTGATTGTATTACTTCAACTTTGTACGCAATAAAATGACATATGTGTGTATAAACAGAATACATTTATAAGAGATTTTTTTAAGCCTGGAAGAAAATATAACACTATTATCTCTACTTGAGATAAATTCTTCCTATTTTCTTATACTGATGCAAATTTCCAAGTGTTTCTACAATGTATGTATTTTTTTTACACACGGAAAAAAAAAATTTAAATTAAAAAAGATCTGCTTTGATCATCTGAATAGATTACATTAAAAAAAAAAAACCCACTGCCATCGAGTCAATTCCAACTCATAACAACCCTATAGGACAGAGTGGAACCGCCCCATATGGTTTCCAAGGAGAGCCTGGTGGATTCAAACTGCCTACCTTTTGCTTAGCAGCCGTAGCTCTTAGCCACTACACCACCAGGGTTTCACCCATATTATGATAATAATTTTTATTCACATACTACATAGTGAATAAAAATTATCATCATAATATGTAGAAACTTAGGAATTTTCCCCGTCCATCAAAACGTCTGAGAAAGCAGGATGAAAAACTGGGGGTACACTGTGATGGCAACTGTATAAAAAGAGGTATGTACAAGGTCAAAGGCTTCAAAAAAATTAAAGTGTTGTGTTAAGAGTGGTGAGTATATAAGTACATTTTTTTGTTTCTCATTTTCCCATGGTAATCTATCTATCATCTATCTTTTAAAAATGGAATCAACCCATGTCTCCTTCAGTAAGCTCATTAGGGGCTAGGAACATGTGCTTCAAGAACTGGAGGTAAATTGGTAATGAGAGTTAAATTAGTAAAATTTGACCTATCATAAAACTATGTGAAGGCAGCCGAGTTAGAAGACCTGAACTCATACCTACCTGTGGTGGCACTTAATATATAGACCTTGGGGAAGTTGACCTGTGGGCCTCATTTCCCCAAAAGGTTGGAGGTTTGAGTCCACCTAGAGGTGCCTTGGAAGAAAGGACTGGCAAACCACTTCTGAAATGTCAGACACAAAGCCCCACGGAGCACAGTTCTACTTAGGCACACATCTGGTCATCATGGGTTGGAATTGGCTCAATGGCAGCTAGTTTTCACTAGTGCTCCTAAATAAAAGTAGAGTAAACCAAATCTGAAACTCTTATCAAAGTAGTTTTTATGGTATGAGATATCTGCAAACTAATCAAAAGAATTAACACGTACAACTTGCTTTACAGGAGTCTCTGAAGAAAGAATAGGTTGATAACGGAAATGCGACTAGCTGAAACCTATAAAAGAAGAAGCAATGAATAAGAATTTACCAGTGATTTTTCTAGCACTACAGAGGAGAAAAATTCACCTTAAGGGACGGAAAAAATAATTTCTTGTCCAAATGTATTTGGCAGGTAACACTACAATTGAGATAGAAGGATCATAACTTTAGTGACACCAACTCCTCAGGCCATGAATTCACTCTTTATTCTATGTTTTTAAGCCTACCAGGTAGTCTTCTAATTATAATTTAGTAGCGGAAGCTCCAGCATTTCAATAGAAGAGGAGCTGAAGGACCGGCAGCAATAGGCTGTCTGTTGTGGGAGGAGGGCTGGGGTGGAGGTGTTAGTACACTGGTACTTTTCTTAAAACTTCATCTGTGTGGTACTGGTTTTACTTAGGCTATATGTTTATTTTCCAGGGTTTGGAATGAGAACTGATGGAAGTTGTAAGAAGGCTAAATACTACCCCTCTTCCTCCTGGCCTATGTAATTCAGCTAACCATAGAAATTTTCCGTAAGAATGAGAATACACTGACAAAGTTAACATGACTGTCAGATCTTTTTAATAGATGTCTCTTAATAAACATTTAGAATACATTAAAAATGGCTAGGAATTTTTTGTCACTCCCTCCATCAAGAGGTAGAATCTATTCCCCTCCCCCGCTTAAATCAGGTCTGAGACTATGACTGCTTTGACCAACAAAATTCAGCAGAAGTGACACTGTGTTAGTTCCTGGTCTAACCTTCAGGAAGACTGGCAGGTTCTACTTCCTTCTTCTTGGAACTAGCCACCATGCTTTGAGGAATCCCAAGCAGCCAAGTGTAGAGGCCCACAAAGAAGAGAACTGAGTCCCCCAGCTCACAGCCCAGGGACTCCCAGCTGATAGCCAGCACTAGTTTGTCAGTGATATGAGTGAGTCACCTTGGAAGTGGATCTTTCAGCTCTAGTCAAATGGGCTAACTGAGGCATTTTGGAGCTAAGCCAAGCTGTCCCTGTTGAGTCCTTCCCAAGTGGCAAAACTGTAAGCAAATAAATGATTGTTGTCATTTTAAACCTGTAAGTTTGGAGGTGATTTGTTATGAAATAATCAATAATGGAAGCCATGTTATTAATTGGCATCTAGTTTACACATCAGTCTCTTGTGATTTTGGTCAGGAAGGGTTATTGTCTTGATCCTAACCAACTCCAAGGGAACTGATAAAATTGAAATTGGGAACCTACACATTCTACACCTGTGGAAAGGGACAATGGAAAAGCTTAATATCATCAGTCAGAACAAGGTCAGGGTCAACTGTGGAACAGACCATCAATTGCTCATATGCAAGTTCAAGTTGAAGAAAATTAGAACAAGTCCAGGAGAGTCAGGGTATGACCCTGAGTATATCCCACCTGAATTTGGAAACCATCTTAAGAACAGATTTGACGCATTCAACACTGATGACCTAAGATCAGATGAGTTGTGGAATGATATCAAGGACATCATACGTAAAGAAAGCAAGAAGCCATTAAAAAGACAGAAAAGAAAGAGAAGACCAAAATGGATGTCAGAAGAGACTCCAAAACTTGCTCTTGAACATAGAGTAGCTAAAGCAAAACGAAGAAATGAAGTAAAAGAGCCGAACAGAAGATTTCAAAGGGTGGCTCCCGAAGACAAAGTATTATAATGAAATGTGCAAAGACCTGGAGTTAGAAAACCAAAAGGGAAGAACACACTCAGCATTTCTAAAGCTGAAAGAACTGAAGAAAAATTCAAGCCTCGAGCTGCAATATTATTGAAGGGTTCTATGGGGAACATAGGGTTCTACTCTGTCCTATAGGGTCGCTGTGAGTCGGAATCGACTTGACGGCACTGGGTTATGGGGAACATATTAAATGACACGGGAAGTATCAAAAGAAGATGGAAGGGACACCCAGAGTGACTATACCAAAAAGAATATTGGTCAACGTTCAGCCATTTCAGGAGGTACCATATGATCAAGAACTGATGGTACTGAAATTACTGAATATCATTAATATCACACACAAGTAAAATTTTGCTGAAGATCATTCAAAAGCAATTGCAGCAGTACATCGACAGGGAACTGCCAGAAGTTCAAGCTGGATTCAGAAGAGGACATGAAACAAGGGAAATCATTGCTGATGTCAGAGGAATTATGGCTGACAGCAGAGAATACCAGAAAGATGTTTACCTGTGTTTTACTGACTATGCAAAGGCACCTGACTGTGTGGATCATAATAAATTATGGATAATATTGTGATGAATGGGAGTTCCAGAACATTTAATTGTGCTCATGAGGAACCTGTACTTAGACCAAGAGGCAGTCTTTCAAACAGAACAAGGGGATACTGTGTGGTTTAAAGTCAAGAAAGGTGTGCGTCAGGTTTGTATCCTTTCACCATACTTATTCAATCTGTATGCTGAGCAAATAATCCAAGAAGCTGGACTATATGAAGCAGAAGACGCATTAGGGTTGGAGGGAGGCTTATTAACATATCCGCGATATGTAGATGATATAACTTTGCTTGCTTAAAGTGAACAGGATTTGAAGCATTTACTGATGAAGATCAAAGACCACAGCCTTCAGTATGGACTATACCTCAACATAAAAACAAAAAACCAAACCCACTGCCGTCAAGTAGATTCTGACTGATAGCTACCCTCAACATAAAATAAAAATTCTCACAACTGGACCAATAAGGAATATTACTATAAATGGAGAAAATATTGAAGTTGTCAAGGATTTCATTTAACTTTGATCCACAATCAATGCCCATGGAGGCAGCAGTCAAGAAATCAAACAACGCATTGCATTGGGCAAATGTACTGCAAAAGACCTTTCTAAAGTTTTAAAAAGCAGAGATGTCACTGTAAGGACTAAGGAGTGCCTGACCCAAACCATGGTGTTTTCAGTCACCTCGTATGCATGTGAAAGCTGGACAATAAATAAGGAAGACCTAAGAAGAACTGATGCCTTTGAATTATGGTTTTGGTGAAGAATATTGAATATACCATGGACTGCCTGAAGAATGAATAAATCTGTCTCGGAAGAATTGCAGCGAGAATGCTCATTAGAAGCAAGAATGGCACGGTTTCATTTCAAATACTTTCGACATGTTATCAGGAGTGACCAATCCCTGGAGAAGGACATCATGCTTGGTAAAGTAGAGGGTCAGTAAAAAAGAGAAAGATCCTCAACGAGGTGGATTCATACAGTGGCTGCAACAATGGCTCAAGCGTAATGACAATTGTGAGAATGGTGGAGGACTGGGCAGTGTTTGGTTCCGCTGTACGTAGGGTTGCTATGAGTCACAAGATTATTACCATCTTACCAAAGTAATAACTCCCACATGGTCCTGCTCAAGTGCCCCTCTGGCCTCTCTCTGTATCTTTTTAAAATTAATTTAAGTAATATTTATCAAGCAACTGTTAGGTGATAGGCACTGGGGATTTGGTGTCAAACAAAATAGTCACAGTTCCTGCCATTACAGTGCTCTCCAATCATAACAACAGTGCCTTCTGCAAGTGACTTCATTCCAACTGCACTATCCAGGCCAGAGCATGGCGGAAAGTTCCGGTTTGATAACGAAGGCTGGCCCACCACAAGGAGCCCAGAACCATACAGCTGAAAGGCGTGTTGAATGGCTTTCACCAGTTCCTGTGGCTTGCTTCAAGCGCAGCACTCAAAGATCCGGGCAAGAACTCTACCCATCCTCCTGAACACAGCCTCCATCCAATGTTGTTTGGATGAAAGACAAATGCAAAGTAAAGCAGAGGTTTAGAGAAACTGTGGGAAGAATCTTTGGAGGCCTCTTGAAAAATCCATGTGCTAATCCTCTATGAAATAAATTTAGAGTCTTAGCTATACAAAATCATTACTTGTCAATTCAAACCCCAAGAAGATTTTTTTGCTCTGAAAATTCTCAGCACTAACAGAAGCTCAGCAATTTGCCAACAAATGATCACGTTAGTTAAGATTTGCATAATGAGTCCTTCATAACTCATGGATCTCTTTCACATACATCATAGTTCTTCCATTATCATCCTCAAGAACTATTTTCCCTGGGAATTTAGCTTGATCTCACAGCTACTAAGATCAAAACCAGAGTAACAGAATTATAATTGCTAAAATGTCTATCATTCTACTAGTTCAAAAATGTTACTGTCAAGATCATTCCCTTAAACAGAGAATCTCAAGCTATTCACTTTTTATTTGATAACTTTATGTATTGCTAACAATCAAAACTGCCTAGACTCAAGGAGCATTTCATAGTAGGATAGAATGGCAAGAGGATTGGGGAATGTCTCTGTACCAGCAATAAATGAAAAGACCCAGAATCAAAACTGTCATAAATGGCTATAAACTAAACCAATGAAGCACAATTGTGAAATGAACATTGTGATTTGAACACAAGAATAGATCCCATGAATCTGCCCTCTACGGGGAGCCATACCCAATTAGCAGAAGCCTATCCACCCCTGGGGGGTAGGTCTATAATAAGCAGCGATTTAGCTCACTCTCAAAGGCTGCATGAGGAGGAATCGCTCAAGGATTAAAGGACATCTTCCCTTGGGCGTCAAGGATACATGAGACCACAGGCCAGCGTCACATCAAGAAACTGATGTATATCATTTGGATTCCCATCTCTTTCCTTTCTACTCTGTCATGCCCCAGCCTCCCAGGTCTCTCTTTTTCCTTAGTTTGGTGCCCTATGTTTATTGTAGGTTGCCCCAAATTCCTGGATTCAGAGCTCTCTCAGACATCTTCATCAAGATGCTGCAAATTCACCATTTGCCCCTCGCTTCCCATCATATCATACCATATGTTCATCAAAGCTCCCATTCCTTAAAGCCAACGTCTCAGCCAGACCAGGAGAAAGCAATCTACACATTACTAATTCATGCCATGGTAAAGGATTACTGCGTACAAGTGCGCAAGTAGGGTGCTGCACAAACTTAGGAGAACCGCTACAACATGAATATTGTCGATTTGTGCTTTTATTGTGACAGTTTTCCAGCACATGGCAGTAAAGTGTGCTGGGGAAGGGAAACTTCTCTTTATTTGAGCAAAGGTGTCATGTGGGCTAAACCATTCTGTGAACCATTGATAAATGATTGCACTACCAAGGCTCTTTGTTTATTACTTGGAATAGATTTCTAATTGGGCAGAATTTCTGGGAAGAGATTTTGTACAGTGTGTAGGCCTGGACTTAAGTGATCTCAGTCCCTAAAGGCCAGCTGTATGAGAGGAAGAAAGAAAGGATAGTGGACCTCTAAGTTTCTCCCTAGGGTTGGAACTGCTGAAAAAACAAACAAACAAAAATCAATTGCTGTCGAGTCAATTCCAACTCATGCCAGCCTCTTGTGTGCCAGAGTAGAACTGCTGGTAGTGTTTTCAATGGCTGATTTTTCAGAACAAGATTCCCAGGTCTTTCTTCTGAGGTGCCTCTGAGTGGATCTGAACCTCCAACCTTTCAGTTAGTAGCCCAGTAATTAACTGTTTGTACCACCCAGGGGCTTTTGGAACTGCTAAGGCTTGATGCATAACTAACCTTAGTGGCACTGCTGTAAAAGGGGTGGGCCTGTTGCCTGGGAGCTTCTAGCACACATAGGCTGGAGGCCGCCTCCGATGGAAAAGTGGGGAAACTTACCTGCCCCAGTGCCCCGGCCCAGGAATCTTTTGCTGGATGTCTTAGTCATCTAGTGCTGCTTTAACAGAAATACCACAAGTGGATGGCTTTAACAAAGAGAAGTTTATTCAGTCTAGCAGGCTACAAGTTCTAATTCAGGTTGTCAGCTCCAGGGATAGCCTTTCTCTCTTTGTCGGCTCTGGAGGAAGGTCCTTGTCATCTTCCCTTGATCTAGGAGCACCCAGCACAGGAACATCAGGTCCAAAGGACACGCTCTGCTCCCAGCACTGCCTTCTTGGTGGTATATGGTCCCCAACTCTCTGCTCGCTTCCCTTTCCTTTCATCTCTTAAGATATAAAAGGTGGTGCAGGCCACACGGCGGGGAAACTCCCTTTACATTGGATCAGGATGGTGACCTGGTAAGGCTGTTACAATCTCACCGTAATCTTTTTTAACATAAAATTACAATTACACCCTAATCCTCTCTAACATAAAATTACAATCACAAAATAGAGTACAACTACACAATATAGGGAATCATGGCCCAGCCAAATTGATACATATATTTCGGGGGGACATAATTCAGTCCATGACACTGGATATCAGAGCAACTTTCTGCTCTATACAAATCTTGACTTCTCATTTCCCTTTTTTCAATTTTCCTGTCTGACCTCAGAAATCCCTGGTTTGCCTACATAAAAATTGTTAAAAGCACCCACATGATTATCTAATATGTATTATAGGAAATATATCATCACTTTCATTTGGTTGTAATAATGAACCTCTTCCCATATGCCTACTTTTCATTTCTGTTACTCTTGAAATACTGCTATTATTTTACAACATATATATCATTTATTACACACAGTATATGTTATTTGCGGCAAGTCAGAAAATACAGCAGTAAAATAATTTCACTTTCCAGAGATAACCGCATTATTATAGTAATTTTCCCAGGCTTTTTTCACGTATATATGCATGCGTGTGTGTGTGCGTGTGTCTGTATGTATAAATAAATATAATAAAAATATATATCACATACTATACACGAACACATACACTCATTCAAACTTGGAAGAATATGTAATATACACCTACTGAATATTTAAAATAGAGTAATCAGATTTAATCAGTCCCCCATATAGGGTCACTATGAGTTGGAATCGACTCGATGGCAATGGGCTTGGTTTTTTGGTTTACTAATGGAAATTTAGGATATTTTTAATTTATAAAAACTGTATTGTCACTTTAGATGCACATCTTGGTGCAGGTAAACTTTATTTTAAATAAACTTGACCTCAATCAATTTACTACAAATCGTCTCTTCCCTCCCAAGGAATATATATACACATACACAAACAAGCACAAACACGTCCTTAGTTCTGTACATACCTGTACACTGTCACTTTCCCTCACAAGCACATTAAGATTCAAACTGAAACAGAAATCTACCCATGAACACAAATTCTGCATATATTCAGTTGTCTCTGCCATCAAAGGAGAAGGAGATGCCTGAACGGGGCTGGGAGTGAGTGAAGATGGGACGGGGAGCAGAAATTTGTCAGCGAGATATGGAAGTGATAATGGGGTCACAAGGGTGTCATTTGCAGCTACAGGAAGAAAAGGAGGTATCCAAGTTAGGAAGAGTTTGATGCCGGGACTGGGAGGCTGGCAGTGATGTTTACGCTCCAAGGGTATGACGTAATGAGGAGGATTTGAGCCAAACAGGGAGCCACATCATAGCTATGCAAAGTCAGTGCTGAGGCCAGAAGACAATGACCTCTGAGGGTCCAAAGAGGGAAACAGAACCTTAAATGAGAAAAGAGACAGAATGGAGGAGAAGGGCACAAGCTGATGAAGGGAGGAAGGTATTTGATCCCTGTGGAATACGCTGCTTGAATGGTCGCTCCCTGCACACAGCTTCCGCAGTGTCTGTTGATGGCTTGGACCAAATCCTGGCATAACCAGCAGATTTCTCCCACTCTGTGTTCATCTATTTTCAGAAATCTGTTGAAATAACACGTGCAGCAGTACAGTCCTTCTTGGTCATCACCCATCCTCTAGTGTACCCATACATCCACCTAATCTAGTGGCCCCTCTGTCTCTCCAAATCCTATTGGCACTGTCTCCCAGTAACCCCTCCCCTGACACTTGGACCCCACCATTCCACATATTTTCATGGAGATTTCTTCTTCCTATTCATTTCCATGTCTGAGACTCAGTTAGGGGATAAAACAGTATATGCCTCATAGAGTTTGTGATGGTTATTGTTATGTGTCAAGTTGGCTAGGGCATGATTCTCAGTGGTTTGTCAGACATTGGACTGATTGTTTTTCCATAATGTAATGTAAAGTAATCACTTCCATAATGAGATCTGACGTAATCATTTCCATGATGAGATCTGATATGATGTAATCACCTCTGTGATGAGATCTGCTATGAGCAGCCTGTCAGTTGAAAGGGGAGTTTCCTTGCTATGGATATTCCAGTAAAGCTCACTCACACTCTGGATCCTGCATCTGACTCATCATTATATGATGTCTGGCTCCTGGGGCGTGAGCCAGCAGCCTGCTGTCTGATCTGCCGATTTTGAGTTTGTCAACCCCTGCAACCAAGTGAGTCAGGAGAAGCCTGATGTCTGACCCACAGATTTGGGACTTGCCAGCCTCCACAATTGTATGAGCCATTTCCTTGAATTAAATTTCTCTCTCTCTCTCTCTGTATGTATGTGTGTGTGTGTGTGTGTGTGTATCTGGGTATATAAATATACAGGAAACCCTGGTGGTGTAGTGGTTAAGTGCTACAGCTGCTAACCAAAGGGTCAGCAGTTTGAATCTGCCAGGTGCTCCTTAGAAACTCTATGGGGCAGTTCTACTCTGTCCTATAGGGTCGTTATGAGTCGGAATCAACTCGACTGCACTGGGTTTTTTGGGGGTATATATACACATATATACATTTCACTGGTTTTGCTTCTCTAGAGAACCCAGTCTAAGACAGTGTTGTTGTGAACACTGAATGAATTAATACATGTGAAAGGACTTAGAACTTTGCCTAGCATGTTGTGAATGCTTAAAAGCTTTAAGTATTATTATACTTACTTTCTACTTTATAAAGAAAATGCATGTTACTGATATTTTCATTCCTCGTCTCTTAGCTCCAATTCCTGAGGAGCGAGTTTCCTTTTGCCTGCCAAGTCAAATACCAAACCAATGATTTCAGTGCAATACCCTCACAATGGATACCTCCTTAGATTGTTCCTTCTCCAATTGTCCGGTACCCTACAGTATCATCACACAAACATGCCTTGATTTGATGATCCTGTTCATTCCTTATCCTTTCCTTTGAAGATAATATGTTGAAGATGCCCATCTTTGTATATCCACTGTACCCATTACAGTGCTTTACACAGGACGTTGTTAATTAACGTTTAAGTTTGTTCCCCTACTCTCCCACCTTAGCTCATTCCCATTACCTATTATCTCCCTAACCTCTCCATAAAAAATGCCATTTATATGAGGAAAGAAATGCCATACACTCATAAAGTGATTTGTAATAATCACTATGTCTATTATTTCAGATTCATTGGACAAGGGACTGTGAAATACATTCGAGGAAACGCTCTCAAGTTGATTAGTCAAGAAAGGAATGGACAACATAAAGCACAGTGCCTTGTCATCGCTAGGTTTATAATTTTAAACCAATTTCATGGCAGGAAGGCAACATGACTACGTCCATAATGATTCCAAAGAAATGTTGGCATACTACAATGAGATAAAGGTAAGTCTGTTAAGATAATAATAAATATGATAAAATGCAATAAGTGTCATCAACGGCCTTATGTAATAACCTGGTCTGCTGCAAAGGACCTCTTTAAGGTGCTGAAAAGCAAAGATGTCACCTTGAAGACTAAGGCGCGCCTGACCCAAGCTATGGTATTTTCAACCACATCATATGCATGTGAAAGCTGGACAATGAATAAGGACGACTGAAGAAGAACTGACGTCTTTGAATTGTGGTCTTGGTGAAGAATACTGAATTATTTTAGACTGCCAAAAGAATGAACAAATATGCCTTGGAAGAAGTACAACCAGAATGCTCCTGAGAAGCAAGGATGGTGAGACCGCGTCTTACATACTTTGGACAAGTTGTCAGGAGGGATCAGTCCCTGGAGAAGGACATCATACTCAGTAAAGTAGAGGTCAGCGGAAAAGAGGAAGACCCTCAACAAGGTGGATGGACACAGTGCCTACAACAATGGGCTCAGGCATAACAATAATTATAAGGATGGCACAGTACTGGGCAGTGTTTCATTCTGTTGTGCATATGGTTGCTATGAATCGGAATCGACTCGAGGGCACTTAACACCACCACCACCACCAGTCACTTTCATATTCACCAAAAACGTTACATGAGTTTATACACATTAAAAATTGTCAATGAGATCTCTAAAACAGCTATTATGTGCTCAGTCCAAATTGCTGTTTACTATAGTAATTATTTTAAAATAATGTTGAGAAACTTAAAAGTTCGAAGAACATTGATAAAGATGGCTAAAGACATGCAAGTAAACCCTCTGATGAGCCGTGCAAGAAACTAGAGTGTTCAGTCTAGAGAGAAGAGGCAGAAAGGTGATGAGATTTTCGTCTTCAAGTTGATGAAGGGTTGTTACTAGTGGTCAGGTAATCATTTGCTATCCATGCCCACAGAGGACAAAATAGGAGCAAATAAATTAAATTACATCAAGAAAGGTTTCAATTAGACATAAGGAAGAACCTTCCAGCTGATTAATTACTCAAATAAACTACCTGAGGGAGGCTGTTGGTTTCCATCTCTGGAGTACTTCAAGGAGACAATAAACAACTCTCTATCCTGGTGGCTTTGGCAATCATCTACTTATAGACACAATGACCCCTTAAGGTCACTTCCAGTTATTTGATTTGATGACTCTCTCATAGTGTTTACTGGTATCTCATTGATCACAGAAATATATTACAATTGGCAAAAAAGCTGAGGATCAATAAGGCTGAAAAAAAAAAAACAGGGATTAGTGGTAGAATTAAGTACCTAATACACGTCCAAAGTGCTATGCTCCAATACAATCATACTCTACCTCTAACTCTTAAGATCAGAAGAAAAATGCATGAACTCATAATTACCCGGTGGAAGACTAAATGATTAGAAATAAAGTTTTTTCATTGACCTAAACACAACTCAATCAGCAGAGAAAAATAAAAAGGTCAAAGCAGCATAACTTTTGTATAAAACATTGATGCTTGGGGGACAGTAAGCATTAGAAAAAATTGACTATTTAGATTTTTTTGAAATGCTATTGAAGACATTCAATGCCTAAGAGAAAGGAACGAAAGGGATAAAAGCTCTCTTGTCGAGAAATGATGCACTGAGAATTTTTAACAGATGAAACATTCGGCAAAGCTACTGGGCAACTTTGGGTGAGAGGAACAGGCTTCTAGGTCTATCACAGAGCTCTGGCATAAAGTTGCTCTGGTATAGACCCAAGATGAGGCTTCGAGCAAAGCCGAAAGTCTGATGGATGTTATGTTCTGGTCTGCAAGCACTAATAAGTTACAAAAAGGCTTTATGCAGTAGGAGTAAGGCAGAGTAGGCTGTGACTCAGCAGGTAGAGTTATGTAGAACTTAACCCAGCTATACTGGACCAAAAGGTCAGCAGTATGAGAGCTAGTAAAGTTGCCAATGTACCAGCACCCAACAAAATTGATTTTGGAATTGAGCCAGCAATTCCTAGATTCTTTTAGACAGGCTCGGGGGATGAGAAGAGTCTATCCCCCCACCTCCCAATAAATTTTATCCTATCATTCTTAAAACAACTCTTTGAGGTAGGTATTCTTCTTACTTTACAGAAGGAACTGTGTTTAACTTGAGAGAGGTTAAGAAAAGTCACCCGTGAAGTTTGTTGAACTTCAAATCCCATATTCTTCTCTGGTTCCCCTTTCTATCTGAAGATAATTTTCCTTGATAGAATAGATGGAAGGAAAATAGAAGTAGAGAACTGCTGATTTCATTTGTCATCTTTTTATATAAAATCCACTGTCCCTAGCAGTGAGTCTATCCTTTGGTTATTCTTCTTGCTCCAAATTTTAAAATTTATTTTTGTTGTCTCTGCCTTTGAAGAGGAGCAGAGAGAAAAATATTGAGCTTATGTTTTATAAACACTCATTATGCAATAGATACATATTTCCCCCATGAAATAAATAGTTTTCCATTTAAAAAAAAATTTTTTTTCCATTATATACAACAACAAACTGAGGCTCAGTTAATCAGTTTACCCAAGGTCATAGGTACTTGTCTTTCTGATTCTCTTCTTGCAGTTCTGCTCAGTTTATACCAGTGTATTCTTCCTTGTGTATTAGCTTCTTTTTCAATCATTAAAAAAATATTTATTGAATGCCTCTGATATTTGTTCAGTTCCAGACACTATTTTGACTGTTTGGGATACACTGGTAATAGAACAAACGTTCCCACCACTGTGAAGCTTAAATTCTAATGGTGGGACTCAGACAATAAATGATAAACCTAGGTATATAAATAAATTAATGGGTTTTCTTTTATCTTGTGAATGTATGTTTTCAAAATTCAAACTACTTGTTTTGGTTCCAGGTTCCGGTTCCATGCCAATCTTTCTCTCCCACTAAGCACAACTATAAAACCTGGACAGAATGTGTGACACAACTATTTGAGGTCTCTGAAAAACAAGCAAACAGGAAGATTAAGAAGAACACCACAATTTGAAGAACCACCAAACTAGTGGCTTTAAACAAGACTCAGAGTCTTATAATATACAAAATATCCAGGAAACAATTCAAAATTACTCAGCAAAGAAAGAATCATGAAAATCTCAACACATACAGGAAAAGACAATCAACAGACAGCAACAATGAGCTGGCACAGATGTTGAAATTATCTTACAAAAGTTTTAAAGCAGCTATTATTAAAATGCCCAAACAATCACGAACACTCTTGAAACAAGTTAAAACGGAAAGCATCAGCAAGGATACAGAACACATAAAGAAGAGTCAATGGAAATTCTAGAACTGAAAAATATGATAACAATAACAAATCAAAACCATTGGATGGGCTCAATGGCAGAATGACGATGACAGAGGAAAGAGTCAGTGCACTTAAAGGTTAACAATAGTAGTTTGGCAGGACCTCCTCCATGGAGCTCTAAACACTGTACCAGATTCATGGGGCCCTTCCTTTGAGCTTCTAAGTTCTAAAAACCCTAACATGAGCTCTAGAAATAGTAACTATTCCTGCAGGTATTGTTTTTCAGTATTTCCATTTTGTTCTTTCAGCCCTCCAATTTCCTATATTACATTCTTTTTGTTGACTGGAACATTCACACATTTCTGGTGGAACTACAAAATGATACGACCACTTCGAAAATGGTTTGGCAATATCTTACAAAGCCAAACATACACTTATCCTATGACCCAACAATTCTACTCTTGGCTATTTACCCAAAAGAAATGAAAACATATGTTCACAAAAGGATATGAACAAAAATGTTCAGAGCACTTTTATTCATAATAGCCAAAAGCTGGACACAACCCAAATGTCTATCCATAGAAGACAACAAATCCTGGTATATTCATACAATGGAATACTACTCAGCAATAAGAAGGAATAAATAACAATAATTGCGACAACATGGATGAATTATGTTCAAAACATGTTCAGTGAAAGAAGCCAGACACAAAATAATACATATTGTACAACTGCATTTTCATGAATTTCTGAAACAGGCAACAATAATCTATAGTGAAAGAAATTAGAACAGTGGTTGCTTTTTTGGGTGGCTTGGAGGGAACCCTGGTGATGCGGTGGTTAAGCCTTTGGCTGCTAACTGAAAGGTTGGTGGTTCAAACTCACCAAATGCTCAGAGGGAGAAAGATGTGATGGTCTGCTTCCATAAATATTATAGCCTTGGAAACCCTAGGGAGCAGTTCTACCCTCTCCTATAGGGTCACTATGAGTCAGAATCAGCTTGACGGCAAGGGATTTTTGGGGGTGGAGAGAGGAAGGGAAGGGGTTGCTTGGGAAGGGGCGAGGGACAACTTTTAGAGATGAAAATATTCTACATCACGATAGAAATTTGAAAGCATTTGTCAAACTTATTGAATATGCACCTCAGATATATGTTGAAATACCTAGGACAGTTTGTTTTCATTAGAATTCTATCTTCAGAGAATATTTCAGAGTCTCTGACCATCAGGTCAAGCCAATTTTTTTTTTTTTTTTGAACAGCTTTTGAAATCTTTTTCCATAAAATATAGGGCATATGTTCCCTAACTTAATACTTTTAAACCTAAATTAACATGGTCAATATCTCCCAAGATTCCAGTTATTTTCACATCCTTGAACAGTTCTTAGACACAGCTTCTCTTTTTGCCTAATGTTCACTCAGAATTTGTTACAGTATAAATATTTCATTTCAATTTAATTCACTTCAGTACATTTTTACTGAGCACAATTGTGTGCATGGCAAGGTGCCAGGTGATATGAGAAATCCAAGATAGATGGCATATGGTCCTTCCTTCAAGACACTTACCTTCTAACTAGTATAAGGTGATGAGATACCAAACAACTACAACAACTACAAAATAGGCAGAATATAAGTAATTTTAAAAAGTATAATAGAAATTCAAATTAAACTTTTACAATAAACCTAAGAAATGCTAGGCATTTCTCTTAACATTCTTAGTCAAAAGCCATTCTAATAACACAACTTTTTTACTCCTACTCCGGGTCCATTTGATGTGTTACTTTTATGCTCCTAAAAAACCAAAAACCAAACCCAGTGCTCTCGAGTCAATTCCGACTCATAGCGACCCTATAGGACAGAGTAGAACTGCCCCATAGAGTTTCCAAAGAGCGCCTGGTGGATTCGAACTGCTGACCCTTTGGTTAGCAGCCATAGCACTTAACCACTACACCACCAAGGTTTCCTTTATGCTTCTAGCAAACATAATTAGTAGACATTGACGATTTCACCCCACCAAATCTTCCCTATCTATTAGTCCTAACAATTTTAGCAAGTGATCTTCAAAGAACATTGACCTTAGTGGCTTAAACCTCACAGAGCCAAGAAGTCTCCATCTTACACAAGACAGCTAGTGTGATCTCCCTGTAAGAGGCGTCGACTTCTTTCTAAAAGAATTAAAGAGTCTAATTATTCTGCAAATTATCTAAACAGAAATCAGTATCCACATTCTCCTAATAAAAGAGCAGCCATGAAATACTTCTTCCCCAGGAATGGACCATCAGTGTTTGTAACATAATAGAGCAAGAACTGACATGTATCGATATTTCATTCCTCACATAAGCAAAAATTCTGTAAGTGAACAACTCCAAATCTGCTTCTAGTTTTTTTCTTTTTCTTTTTCCTATCAGTGTCATCATTGCTTACGAAAGAAAAGCAGGGGGAGGATGGGATAAAAGTTGGGGCCATAAAGCTTACATATCTGGAACTCTGAATTTACATGATTTTTCTTTCTTGAGAACATAAGCTTGCCATCATTACCAATCACACAGTGCTGTTAGGCCACCTGGGTGGAGAACAATGTAGAGTGTTTACAATGCTCTGTCACTACTGTTTTATAAGGATTTTTTTTTTGTTCCTTCCTTGTTGCTTCTTTGCCGCCTAAAGGATGTATAATTTTCAGTTTCCATTTAATGTTGACAAGGTAGGTATTGTTTCTAGCCTTATATTCCAAATGCTAAATTCCCAAAAACCTCAGTTATGAAATTAAATAGATTTCTAAAAATGGACCTTATGTCACTCAACCAAAGTCTGTCTCTCAGGAAGTAGGTGGGAAGAAGACTCTCTCCTTCCCTTAGTCCCTCCCCAAGCCATCACTGTTGATGGATTGAGGGTGTCAGCTTGTCAGGTCTTATTGGGTGCTACGTGATGTAAGTCCACACTGAGGCGGTAGAAATCTGTTTGCAGTCAGCTCTTTTAATAAGTCCCAGCAAACAGGAGGAAAGCAGATTTATCCAGCAAGATGCTTCCTCTGATACAGTGGGGAAAAAATAGTCCATGACAGAGGCTTGGTATGGAGACGATTTTCAAACAAAGAACAGCTCTTTCTTTAGAAAAACTGAAAAGAAATAGTTTCCCTAGGGATTTGGGGATTCTAAGAAATAGTATGTTTCCATGGTTATGATTTAAAGCTGACCTAAACTCTGAGCACTTTGAAAAGGAGGTCATATCTTCTCTGTGAAATGGCCCCGTTCCACAGAGTCCTGCTGAGTCCTATGCATTTTATGGGATCTGAACTCTGATGAATAATATTGATGCTGCCTCTTATTCTTAAGCCCAAGGGGAAACTCTGGGAGGTTACCCAGTCTTCCACCTACCCTAAAGAGGACAAGGTGAATTGAGAAGATGAAACGTTCTGAGAATTAATATATTTTATGACACAAAGTACCTAATACTTTAGAGAATGGAAGGAAAGAGTTTCCCAGGAAATACAATTCCAAGAAATATCTTCCTATGCATTACAAGTACACTATAAGATCATATTAGGTGCCAAGCTCCTGAAGACAGTGGTCCTATCTTTTAGTCAAATACTCATACCCATAGTATCTAAGGTCTTAAGGTGTTAAGTATTGACGGATGATGGTGGTGTTGGTTATACTGATGATTATAATGAAGAAGACAATGATGTACACTAACAAGACCAAGCTAAATTAAGAAGAAAAAATCCTGACTGAGTGAACTATTCTGAGGATGATTATTATGTACGTATTCCTTCATTCACTTTTCTGAAGCCTCTCAGTCATTGTACTCCATGTCTTGCTTCTAGAATAGTGCAGATGTGGCAGAAAGTGAATTCCAGCAGTCTGACTGATAGCATTTAAGTTAAATGTATCACACCATTAAACTGAGAAATATTTTACTTTCTACTAGGAATTAATAAAATAATTACCAGAGCTCTTGACAATTATCAGAATTGTCAGGAATAGCCTTGCATGGAAGGTTAGAGAACTGCCTTCATCCCTCACCCTCAAAACAGGTGACACACAATGAACACCCAATAAATGCTTTTGAATGAAGAAATGCATGATTGTACGAATCAATAAATGCACGAATGGGTAAATGAACAAATGAATGCCCCCATGAACTAGTTTCCTCTGCTCGTTAGAAGAGTTACTGATTATGCAAGTAAAAGCAGGTCTTAAGAAAGCTGGGGCTTATGCTCTGAAAGAATTATCCCAGCGAACTTGAACTCTGGTCTTTCCAATGAACAGTTCAAGGTTACATGAGCCCCAGAAGCATATTGCAAAATATGACCCCTGAAGACAAAGCAAAACAAATGGGCCGTGATGATGTCATAAGAACAAGATCTTTTTCAAGCGACTGTAATTTTTCATGTCAGCTTCCACTGACTTTTAACCAGAAGATTTGTGGAAGCAGACAAGTTTGGGCTCTATACAAAGTGGTGACAGAGATGTGTTTCTCCCAGTGTTTGCTTACTTCTCCCACAGTATCTATTTCAAAATCAGTACCCTGTGCATTATGACCTGAGTTCAAAGTGACTGAGTTAACACAAAATCACAAAATCTTTTTTGTAAGTTTTCTTTTTTTTTTTTTTAACCTACAGCCAAAGTCTCAAAGAACAGTTGATCTAAATCATCATCAAGTGGAAAACTCCTCAGGAATAAGAATGTATCTAATTTACCTTCGCATCTCTAGCATACTTAACACATGTTTTGCTTTATAAAAAGTCTTAATAAATGTCCAGTGATTAAATCCAGCAGTGGGCTAAGGTGATGCTACAGGTAATAAATACCGTGCAGTTTAGAGGCTGGAGAACGCCATGTAGGGAGGTGAAGTCAAGGTAGATTTCATGGAAGCCATGGCATTTAAATAATATATTGAAATAAACAGCACATTTATCTAAACACCTATATGAAAAACACTAACTCTCAGATCCGTAGCAATTTCATTTTACCCAAGGGTTTTCTGACTTTTAATATCTTACTCTTCAGAGAGACTATGGCTGAATGGGCGACACAGTTCATCATCACGGTGGGCCACGATAGATGAAATGTGAGATGCTTTGGAGGACAAGGCAGTGAGAAGAATAACCAAATATGAAGTCAAGGCTGAATCTTTCAAGGACGATGAAAGACAGGGGTCTAAGGGATGAAGATAGAAGGAAACAAACGCTTTCAATGTAAGAAATACTCCTTTCTCACATTTCCAGTTGTAGCATTAATCTGTCCTCTGGAGATGAGTCTCAGAACGTTCTTTAGGAGAACAGAAAATACAGAGGACTTAAAACTGCCACTGTCCCTATCAGTCTACTCCTGTCCTGACCACACACTGTTAGTTCAACAATTTTCAGTCTTTGTGACCGAGACATTCCTTCCTAGTCAGCACCTCCATGGATTATGCCTATCCTGATTTGACTAAATATACAAGGGCTTGGTTCTTCCATCATGAGTTTAAGAACTATAGAAAACTACTAAGTTTCATGCAACCACAGAAAATGGGAAGAGTACGTTCTCCTCAGAAAGGTGAATGAGGGAAAGGGGAGTGAGTAGCAGTTCCTATCTATCATGTGTGTCATGCACTATTATTTATTTTTGCTCGATCATGACAGCAATCCTTTAAATAAGGAATTAATATTTCCTTTTTACAGTTGGTAAAGCTGAGGTGCAGACAGGTTATACAAGCTAAATATCTAGTAGGTGTTAGGCCTGGGATTCGTTACCAGGTCCAGCTAACTCTAAAATGTACTGAATCTCAAAAAACAGAGGCAGAACCTGGTGCTCCTTGGAAACTCTATGGGGCAGTTCTACTCTGTCCTATAGGGTCGCTATGAGTCAGAATTGACTCAACTGTACCGGGTTTTTTATTTTTATTTTTTTAATTTCAAATAAAAGCAACGCAGTGCAGAATAATGAAAAGATTACCAGAACAATACTCAGAAAGCACCACCTGGAATACTATCTCCACTGTGAGTCCTTGGGTCAACTACTCTTCATTAGCCTCAGATTCCTACTCTAAAGTGGCATAGTAAGGACCACCTCACAATATAGCTATGCAAACTAAATATGGTTATCTTTGTGGATGTGCCTAACTCTGTAGATGGTACACTACAACTCCCAGCACAACATCTGCACCCAGTAGGCATTCAGTAAATATTTATGGAATGATAATGAAATAGAAGTGAGAGAACCCACAGGAATTGTCTCCTTTTCAAAATGCTTAACAGATGGCCAGCTTCTTCTTAAGGATTTCCTATTCCTCCCCCACCCCCAGAACCCACCCTAGTGTCTTAGACTGTCATAAATCAAATTAATAATAAGAAAGCACTGGGGGTGGAGGTCAAAGCAGAGCCTGGGAAGAGGGTGGGGGATCCAGCATGGAAAACAGACTCATCCTTTGTCTTCAAATCACAATCTTTTTGTCCTCTGGGGTAGCTTCCCCTATAGCCACAGTTTGTCTTAGAAGATGAGAGAAAAAAACAAATCCCGAGGGGACATGGGCTTGAGGTCAGGCACCAAAGCACAGCCCGCTACCAGAAAGGATGCTTCTTCAGACACTTCCCTCCCTTTTCTCTTAAACATCTTTCTGCTTCTCTTCCTTCAATGACCTCCATTGTCTCTTGACTCTGTGATGATGATTCCTTGCTTCTCCATGTGGAAGAGAAGTCTTTGCCTCTCATGTGCCACCACTTCCTCCATATGCCTGTCATGGTACCCCCAGCCTTCTGCTCTGGGGCCACCCTCCCCACTCCTCTCTATCCTCAGCAGGGCGTCAGCTGAAGCAGCCTCTGCACAACTTTGTGGAAGGGTGGGTGAGAACTCCGGTGACCAGACAGCACCTCTGCTGCCCGCAGGCCACACACATGTTCCTCGTCCTCCTCCCCTCTTCCAAGGTGAGGAGACAAAGCTGTTCCGGCTGATCATTCAGGAAACTTAACTAGGGGTATTTAAGGAGAGATCACAACTGTGAAAAACTACAAAAGCCTTTAAGTAGCAGGGAGGAAGTACCAGGGAAACAAAAAAAAAGGGCAAAAACCTGGTCCAAGGCAGTTTCACAGATGAATGGGTGGGGTGAGGAGGAGAAGCAGGGAGTTGTTGCTGGCTTATACCCAAGTGTAAATTGCTTGCTTTGTCCTACAGCATTTTATGGTGTAGGCAAGCTTCTCTAGGGAACTCTGATGGGGCTGGAGATGACAAAAATGTAAATAACAGAAACTATAATGCTGCCTTACACAGCAGCGTCTAAGGAGGATCTAGAAGCCCCTTTAGTTAGTCACTTGACGATCCCGGGAGGTAAATTCTGTTACATGAGGTTACTCTTAGTAGAGATGAGAAAGGTAACATACCATGGGAGTATCATGATTACGTGGCTTTGGTGTATTTGATTTTAAAAGAGGGGGTTCAAACACTGGGTTCCCTTCATACCATAAGTAGAAATGCAGAGGAGAAAACAAGCTCCAATGAGCACCTCTCTCCAACGGAGCCACGAGTGTAATGACTAAAGATGAACTTCTATACCAACCCTCCCTCTCACTCTCAAAATATTCAAGAGTATTGACCTACCTATTTTGCTTAGACATATGCTAAGTCTCAAACACTCATGGCCTTGGTCAGAGGCCACCATCCACCTACCCACATACCTGCTCTCACACGATCTTCACTACAAGCCCTTCATACACTGGAATCACTTACACTCGCCTTCACCCACTGTCACTCACCCTCTTCCATTTACAGAAGCCAGGAGCTAACCCACACTCCTGTCTAACGGAGTGGGCTGTTACTCCTGCGTACAACTCACCACTCTAACACTGACTCCTGCACGCTGATCCACTTGCTTCCAAAATCAATCCCCTACACAAATACATGCATAGTGCTTCTGTCACTTCATGTTTGCTTTTTTGCATTCCAATCAACACTCAAGTGTAACTTACTCTTTATTCGCTCATCCACGTCAATCAAATAGTTATCAACAAATCGCCCATCTATCTATTCCATTGTAAATTCCAAAGCATGAACATAGTTTCTGTCCAGAAAAATGTCCAAATTCTTCAATAAATTTTAACAAATATTTGTTTTTGAATGGAACCCCAACTAAGACAAGCCCTTCCTAACAACTAAAATGATGGTAACACATACCACCATATAAGAAGCTGTATCCAAAACCCATTGTCATCAATTCCGACTCAGAGCGACCCTACAGAACAGAGCAGAGCTGCCCCATAGAGTTTCCAAGGAGTGCCTGGTGGAGTCAAACTACTGACCTTTTGATCAGCAGCTGTAGCTCTTAACCACTGTGCCACCAGGGTTTTCAAGACATAAACCAAACCAAACCCTGTGCCATCGAGTCAAGTTTCAAGACATAGTGGTATTCAAATAGAAGCCCATCAAAATACAAAGTTCAGAAATCCCAGCCAAGCCAAGCCAACATTTCTGTTCATTGCCTGAATGTCTCCTTTCTGTACATAAAAACTTGTAACAAACCCAAAACGCAGATATCAAATTCACACAGCTGCTTTTGGCATCATTACATTGCATCTGTTTCAGAGATTCATTCTAATGCTAATTTGTTCCTGTTGAAATGTACCTGTATTAGGGCCATGGTGTCAGGAGGCAATTATTTTGTTATTTCATAGAAATGGAGGCCAATTTGCTAGGGATTCACTCTCATTAATTGATGCTCCTGATCATTAAGATTTTGAAGCCTTTGCCTGCAAGTACCCAAACTGGCTCATCACAGCACTACTGAGTGAACGGTGGAAGACTTCGGATTAAACTCCCTTGTGCACTTTTAAATGGATAGAAGGAATGATTAACCCAGACCATGGGTTCCTGTGTGAAGCTGGGAAAGAGTTGGCCCCAGGGGTGGTGTGGTTAGAGCACTGATAAAGATGAGACTGAATCTCAATCTCTGGGTCTAATGGAGACACAGGTAAATGTTGAGTCAGCCTGCTTTTGTCTAATTAAAAAATAACCTTCTCATGTGGATAATCCCCTGGCTTGTGCCACTTCCCAGGCACCTGTGGCCTGGCATCTGTCACAGGGTGTCTGGCTCCTCAGTTCTGGCATATTTAACCAACCAGTCTTTTTTTTCTTACATCCCCAATAAAAAATGACATGCCCTTTCTAGCACTGCGCCAAACTGTCTACACCAGCAAAAGGGACCTACTGTGATCAAAAGGGAATGACACTAACATGTGTGTAGTAAAACTGACTAGGGTCAAAAGTCTTTGTGAAGGTCTTTAAGGAAAGCATTTAAATGAGTGGCCAATTTATTTCCTTCTGAATGTTCAACAACGGTGCACTAAACTTCACTAAACTAAGGTCCACACTGTTGTCAAAAAGCAAGTCTGTTAGAGAAAGAACTAAATTCTTTGACTGCCTTCCTTCCACCAACAGATTTAACAGGGGCTAGGATTTTTTTTAGGATTTTTAGGAAAATCTAAGGTAAGTTCTCAATGTTATGGTGATCGCATAATTTCTCTTCAAAGAGCCCCAACCCTTGAAGTTTTAGTAAAGTACTAAACTAACAAACAAATACTTTATTCATAGTAGGGTCTTCTAGGATTTCCACATAGGAGGAGCCTGGGGTGGGTGTGTGGGAGGCAACAATCTGTCTATAAGGGGCAAAACTAAAGCACTTGTCTTGAAGTTACTCTTGTAAAGAAAGTGCACTATGTTTACTTACTTGTTCCTTTAACACATACTGAGTACCTGCTTAGCTATATATATACTAAACTAAGTGCTTGAGAAACAGATATGAACAAGTACTCATGAAGTAAGTCTAAAGACGGAAAAAGGTAATAAACAAACTATAATAATAAAAATTGATACAATATACAGAGAATTAAATAGAGATACTTGGTAGTAGGCAGGCAGGAAAATTTGCTCTGAGGAAATAATAATTACGCTGAGTTCTAAATGACACAAGTATGCCAGCTATATGAACACCGTGACAGGAAGAGGAGCAGCATGTTCAAGGCTCCTAAGGCAAGTTGAAGTATGGCATATTTGAGGAAACAGAAAGGAGCTGGAGCACAATGGCCAAACTAACGAAGGTAAAAAGATAAGGTGAGGCAGGGCTTTGCATGCTTTGGTAAGGTGTTGGATTTTCTTCTAAGTGTTACAGGAAGCCACTGAAAATTTTGAACAGGAAAGTGACATCATTTTATTTACTTTTTTAAAAACTTTATTTTTTTATATTGTTGTTGTTGTTGTTTTAATTTATTCTGCATGCTCTACAAGGAGACTCTTGCAGTAGTCCAAGAATAGAATGTTGGTAGCCTGAACTAGGGTGATTAGAGGAGAGGAGAATAGACTGATATACATGATGTGAAGACAGACTCAATAGGATTTGCTTACGTTTTGGATGTGGGAATGAGAAAAAAAGGTAATTTATGGAAAACCTGAGCAACTGTGTCAACTGAGGTTACTATTTACTAAGATGTGGGAGACTAAAGAGGGAACAATTTTCAACGGGGGAGAAAAATTTCTATTTTGGCCATGTTAAACTTTAGATGCCTGCCAGGCACTGTGGAAATGTCTAATAGGTAACTAGATAGTCTAGCCTGGAGTTTTGAGGCGTGGTCCGAGAGGAAGGCGTATTTTTGAGAGTCATTGCATATAGGGAATATGTAAACCCACGGATTAGATAAGCTCATCTAGGAAACCTGTCTAAATAAAAGAAAAATAAGAGAACCTGTGATGCAATGAATTACTTAATATGGCCCTTCTAATAGTCTTTGTGACTCACATACAATGATTGAGTGAGACTATGCAAATAAAGTATATGGAGCCCTAATAAAGGGACTAGTCAGCTTTGCCATCCCACTAGGCTTAAAATCAACCATCCCAGAGGCAGGAGGAAAGGATCTCACCACCACCAAGAAAGGAGAGCCAAATTGGAACGCATTCTTTGGATCTGGGATCCTTATGCTGAGAAGCAACTGGAACCTGGAGATGGAGGGAGAGAGAGAATGCTGTAACACTGAAGACGGTGAGATGTGGTGGCAGAGTCCACAGCAGCAGAGGAAGGAGACAGCATGGTACGCTTCCTGGGCCCATGGGGTGAGAAAGCTGAGTGCCTTTGGGTAGGAAGATTGCTGGCAGAGTAGGGTGCCTCTGGGCACTTGGTGGAACTAGGTTTTCCAACCTAGGGAGGCAGAGCGGAGTGCCTTCAGGCTGAAGCTTACTGGTGGAGTGGGGTGCCTTGGGGCGCTGATAGGTTAAGCTAAAAGAGCTTTGTAACACTTGCTTGAGCAGGGCAGAGGCTGAAAGGCCAGAGAGAGGCTTTCCTGCAGGCACGGCTGAGAGAAGCTGTCTTGATGGAAGAACTGTATCCTGAGTGTGTCTGAACCTGAACTGTAATAAGCCCCATAATTTTAAGTATTATCTGTGAATTCTATGTTGCCATTGTAATGAATCATCGAACTCATCACAGAAGTATAGAGTGCCATGGGAGGGACAGTTGGTATGAGAATGGTAAAAAGGTTGGAGGGCAGAGGCATGCCTTGCCTCCGCCTCATAAGAATCAGCCTTGGGAGGTTGATCTTGATTCTCCTTCCCCTTATGAAGTTATAAAACAAACTAAACCCATTACTGTTGAGTCGATTCTGACTTATAGCGACCCTACAGGACAGAGTATAACTACCCCATAGGGTTTCCAAGGAGCAGTTGGTGGATTCCAACTGCTGACCTTTTGGTTAGAAGCTGTAGCTCTTAACTGCTGTGCTACCAGGGCTCCTTATAAAGTTAGAGGACCATTTAAACAGGGCCCAACACAGAGCCCTATGGACAGCCATGGAGATGGAGAGAGAGAGAAAAAAGAGTTAGCAAAGAAGATTAAGAAGAACTGGCCAATGAGATGGGAGGAAAATCCCTAGAATGTGGCTTCATGAAAGTCAAGAAAAATAATTTCTATGAGGAAGCTGTCAATTGCGCCAAATGCTGCAGAGAGGACAAGATGACAATGGACTGACTACAGTGCTTGACAACATGTTGGTAACTGGCGACTTGGGCAAGAGCTACAAAAGCCATTCCATTGAAGCAATATGAATGGGAGCCCAAATGGAATGAATTAGAGTGGAGGGAGGAAGTAGAAAAAGTAATTATAAACAATTCTTTCAAGAAGTTTTGCTATTAAGGGGATAAGAAAAATGAAGAGGCAGGCTGAGCTGGCTGTGTGGTCAAGGAGGTTTTGTTTCATTTTGAATATAGGAGACATTAGAATGTATTTGTGGCTGGTAGAAATGGTACAGTAGAGAGAAAGAAATAACAAAGTCCTTGAGAAAGCAAAAAGGCTGGGATCCAGGAGTTAAAAAGCACTGGAATCAAGCTCTTTTGCTTTCTCAAGGACTTTTTTTTTTTTTCCTGTTAAGAGTTGGTCTGTAATAGAAGCAGGGGTATTTCATCCACAGTACGTGGAGGGAAGGTAGATGGCATGGACTGATGCAGGAAGGCTAGTAGATTTGGTAGTATGAAAATGAGGAAGTTCCTGGTAGAATAATTCCATTTTCTCAATGAATTATGAGGCAGCATTACCAGCATAGAGTGTTAACTAGAGAGGGAGGAGATGTAATAGGTTTAAAGTGAGAAGAGGGAGTGTAAAGTTATTTTTGTTTTAAAGAGCCAGAGAACATTAACATAGTAGGAAATGTAGCAGAGGTGCTGGTAGGACTGAGACAATTTGAGATCTGTGGCTTTGTCACCATGGCTGTGTTTCTCTAGCTTCAAGGAGAAGTTAGAGTTGTTCATCTGCTTCAAGGCAAGCATAAGATAGGCAGTTTGTTTAATGAGAGTGGTGTATAAGGCACCACTTACGTACTACTTCAAATCCTCTCAGCCTCACCTTCCATCTCAGCCTCACCTGCCACTCCAGTTATGGACAGGGTTACCACTGCAGCTCAGGCTTCAGCCAGCTTCATGTAGCATACCTCATATCTCAGTCACTACTGCCCAGCTCAAGCTTCTTGCCCTGGGGCCTCTCTGCTACCACAACATGGGATGCTTGTGAAGGAACTGCTGGACACGTGTACATATGCAACTGGAAGTGCAAGAGATAAACGGAAGCCTGTGAATAAATGCTTCCCCCTTTTGTCCTTCTGGTAAGGCAGTTTGAAGACACATTTCTTAAGGCTCTTTGGAGGATCTTGTAGAATTGAGGACCACTTGGTCCTCAACAGTCCCCAACTCAATAACTCATCTTTCTATCGACTTTCTCTCTTTCCCTGTCTCATTTTTCTGGCCCTTAACTCTTGTTCCCTGCAATTACTTTCCAAATAAACTATCTACATGTATGTCTTTGCCTCAGGCTCCACCTTCAAGGAAACTCAGGGTAAGACAACTGGTACTAGGAGTGGCTATAGAAATCAGACCCTCAAGGTGGGATTGTGAAGTTCAAGGAATATCCTACTGCTGAGAGCAAGCAGGGTAGTGGCAGCTCCTGGCATGCAGTATCGTCACAAATACTGACTCTCATCTGTGGTGGGACAGGATGAGGAGGAGGTGGAGGTTGACGTGTTGGGTTATGTGGTGGCTCTGGCATTTGAACAACATGTGTTCAGGTGGCTGGCTTTGTCAACATATTTGCAAGTCTTAAAAAAAAGAATTTGGAAAGGTCATGTCAACTCAAGTCATGCCGTAAAAGCCAGAGCATGCTTATGGCCATGTTCACAGAGACTCGCATCTCCTGTAGGCACAGGGAAGACTGTTGAAAATCAGATCCAGGAACTAAATATAAGGATGGCAATGCTGCAAACAATTGGATTCACAACCTTCACATGTCTCCTGTGTGAAAATCCTAACAGGAAGAATGGAACCCTGAGACCTGCATGGGGACATTTAGGTGGACAGAAAGCAAAAGAAGCTCCTCTCCCATTGCTAGAGGAAAGAAACTCAGCTCTGCTTAGAGACCCTACAGACACCTCATCTGAGGCAGTTCCCTCTCAAGATAATCCCTGTTTCTCCACAGTATATGCCCCTGTCTCCCCTCATTGCCTCCGGACAAATAACTGGAGTTGGGTCACAGCACAACTACAGCTGAAAAACACAGCTTCTCTTCTAGAAGGAAAGAGCTTACATACTGAAGAAATTGCAATGAAAGATCTGACTAATATAGATCTGCAGAAAGCAGGGAGCATGTGTGGGAGTGGAATTGAGGAAGTTAGACTGGGGGTGGAGTGGGATATAGCTAGACAGAAAGGAATTTATTGGTATGGGAGCACTTTCTTGTGACTTAGAGTGCAAGGTCCTGGCTAAGAACTCCTAATATGCTTCTGAGTTCATGGCCTAGGGAACAAGGTGGCAGATGCTGGAATGACTTTGCCACTGCAAAACGGGTCAGAAGATTAGGGAGGTAGAAATGTTAGACAGGAGTTACTACGTGAGATTAAGAATTGGTCACCTGACTATGTTCTCAGATGCATTTCATAAGGCCCTTCAGGAAAGTCTTGATGGCATCAAGCACCAGTCACCCCCTGTGGTTGTCAGTTCAATAAAGCTTTTCATTGGCTGTTCCTCCTTTGCCTCACTCAAGGTCCTGATTCTTAATTCCTGTTACATAGGATCATTACCCACGTACAAACTCCTTGCACAAAGGCTAAGATAGGCCGCTTCTGAGGAGAAGATATAAGCAAGCTAAAGTACCCTGTGACAGCCCTGACCCTACCACTGACTCCACAAGTTCCCTGCCTGACTCATTCTATGACAGTCTTTAGTACATAGTGGGGCCTCCAGAGATCACGATTTCCTCCCTGTCTTCATCCCTCTCTCTTTACCTGAATCAGTAAATTAAGATGATGGTTTAAGGCAAACAATTCCTTGTGGCAGGACACATATGCAAATACAGCAGTCGCAATCTCTCTTGCTCTGTGCCTATCAAAAGCTCCTTCTTAACTTCCCTTCTTGGACATGACTCTGCTGCTCATTTCCCAGGGTGCTCTGTTTTCCTCTACTGTCACTAACTAGCCTCAGGTGTCCCCAGGAGGGATTATATCCCCTTCAGAAGAAATCAAACAGCAGATCAGGAATTAGTCACCAGACTGTGTCACTTTTAATACAAGGAAGAAAGGAAGAATGAGAGGAAAGGAGGTGGGAGGGGAGGGACAGAGCAAGGTAGGCAGGTAAGAGAAAAGAGGGGGAGTAAGGCAATCAGGTGGCAGTACCATATTAGATCTGAGTTCACATATTTTATTTAATCATCACAACACACTTGCAAGTTGTTCTCCTCTTCATACAGACTAGGAAACCAAGGCTATGGTTGCTGTTTTCAATGACTGATTCTAAAGCCGAACCAGCAACCAGGAACTACTGATTGTGCCACAGCATGAACAAGATACAGGGCTTGATCAAGAATATAGAAACCAGGCAGATCAGACACAAAGACCTCTTCAGGCTTCTGCCTCCTTATATTGTTGTTCTGTTGTCAGTTTGCCATCAAGTCAGCTCTGAGTCACAGTGACCTTATGTATAACAGAATGAAACAATGCCTGGTCCTGCATCATCTTCATGATTGTTGGTGTGTTTGAGTCCATTTGCCTCCTTACAGACTGAATTTATTCAAACATCCTAATTCAAGGAAAATTCTCACAGAACTAAAATGCAGGCAGCCAGCATATTTTCATTTTTCCTCTGCTTAACAAGTAATGTCAACCAAACAAGTATATATGGAGTAATTTCCAGGGCAGAGGACCTAGAGTTTATGACGAGAAAGCATCAACTTCACTGGACCCTGGGTATCGATACTACCAGGGGAGGGAGCACAGATCCAGAGCAGCAGCAGGAATGGCACGCAGGGGTAAGCCAGCTGCTGAGTCTGGGTTGGGCATCAATTAACCACAAAATGAACATGAATAATGTCACCCGAGGTAATTTTACCAGGCCTGAGTTTCTTAAATTGCTCTGTTTTGATTCTGGAAGGTCCAGAATATGACACCACCTTCGGGTCCTCCCCTACTAAGATCTTTGCCCATGAATTTCCACACATAGCAATGAAATACCTCATTTTTTATTGTACTATATTTCTTCTAGAGCTTCCTGCTGAAATCGTCATAACTCTTTGTCATTTCATCATTTTTCCCTTAAAGCAGTTCCTGTAAAATAATGTAAAATTTTACATTATTTCTCCGCTTCCAATAATAATGAAGCTTCGAATGCTCATAATACCCTACAGTGAGGAGAGACCAGTGGTTTTTTTTTTTTTTTAACGATCAATTAGATAGCATTTACCCTAAGCCACATATTATTTTAAGCCCTTAAAATTATTATCTATTTTCATGGAATACTCATGAAAATTTGATGAGGTAGACACAATTATTATTTCCATTTTTCAGATGAGTAAACTGAGGCTCAAAGAAATTAAGTAACTTGCTTAAGGTCTCACAACTACGAGGTGGCAGAACCCAACAGTCTGGCTCCAAATTCTATGCTCTTAACTTTAGGGATCATTTAACCCTGGCCCTTCATTTTACAGATGAGAAGACTAAGACATGAAGAAGCAAAGTGACTGTACAAGGACAAGGAAGAGTACAGGTGGGCACACAGGTCTTGTGATTCCCAGTTCAATACTCTTGTTCTCCACAGCTGGGCCTTCGTTCCAGAGAACAGGCCTCACTTGTTTCAATGGTGGTTCTCCATGAATTCTTCAATTGATTTATAGATTTATAATATCACAATGATTTTTCACTTTATCAGGGTTGTACAGAAAAGTATTTGAGATTTTAAGGATTTGCAGTTGGTCCTTTGAGGTTTTACAATTGGGTGACCCAGGTTCTCACTGTCCTTTACTAGCTGGGAGTCTATATCGTATTCCTTACCTCTGGAAAAACAAGAAGCTATATGTGAGGGCACCCTGCAAACTCTAAAGAATATATAAATTCTGTTACTGTAATAATGATGATGATTAGTCCTATCAAAAGCATACCATTTTACTTACTATTTCTGCAGAGTTTATGAAATGATGACTAGGATATAGGCTCAGATGGCCATTGTTTCTCAAGGTGGGAACACCCGGAACAGTGATTACTGTGGGGGCTCAGAGAGACTGCGGGTAAAGGCTAAGAAATGCAAGCCATTTTCCTATTTATTAAGAGTTCTGTATAATAATTTTGTAAAGCAAAAGGTAAAGCTGTTGATAATTGAGAAGCCTAGAAACATAACTTCTGCATGTTGCCCTTCCCCTGGGCGTGGGGTAGAGTACCTTCCCCTACCCTTCATATCTGCTCAGGTGATAACCTGTTTTGCATCCTTGGCAAACCTCCTCGCCTAAAGTTGATCCTATTTGGTATTTCAGGTGTTTTCTCAGCTGCCTCTATCACAGAAATTGTGAGTCCCTCAAGGGAACGAAACCTTGTCTTTTTAGATCTGTATTTACAGAGCCAGGGACATGGTAGGAACTCAGAAAATGGAGGCTGAATAATGAATGAATTAATGATATTTTACCTCCTTGAATTGCAACCATTTTGCTTTCATGCAACATCCCATGAGTCAGATTGTACTCCAAGAATGATACGCTCAGTAGCCCGCCCAGGATTGTGTGTGTTGGGCAGACCTAATATTGGAGCGTGGGAGTCAATGCAATTCTCAGGCACACGTGGAAGGAGGTATTGAAGGCTGGAACCTTTTTAGAATTACTGTCCAGTAGTTCTCTAATTTTTCATCATCCAGCCACCAAAGGGCACCCACAACTCCCTATGCATCAGAATATTTTCCTATCTAAATTAAAAAATAAAAATGAAATCAATTTTTTTTTAAAACCCCAAACTAGTACTTTGTCTTGTAGGCACTTTCATCCCTAAGGAGCTACTCAGAGAGCTGTAGTTTTTGGCTTCAAAGAAGATTTTAAAGCCTAGAAGAAAGAAAAAGTATAGAAAAAATCCAGAAAGAAGAGATGCCAATTCATACATTCTTTGTGTGTGCTTCAATATTGAGAATTCTTTCAAGACAGAAACCAGGCATAAACTACCACAGTACCTACCACTGGCTATGCACACAGCCCATGCTCAATAAAAATTGGATGGCTAGATGGGTGGATGGCTGGATGGCCAGAGTACAATTTGCTATTGTCACATTACCAAGTGTCTCCTGTAAACTGTAAGTCTGGACAAAATACCCAAAGAACCTACCAGTTTAAGAACCACTTTCTTATCCATTAATTCTCTCTCTCTCTGGGCTTTTGTTTGCACAAAATTGATACCTACTTATTTTTTGTTCTTTATTCAGTCACTCGAAAGAGACACCTGCCTCCCTCACCACCCAAGAGTAACATCCTCTACATACAGAAGTGTCTTCTTGGACAAATCAAACAACATAAAACAATGGTACTTTCATTCAGGGTACTGCGTCTCCATCTAAGTGAGAGATGACATCAGCGACATAGTTAAAGACTAAGACAGATGTTTTGATTTCTCTATCATTTCTTTGGCACTAGCTTTAGTGAAAGAAAAACCAAAACAAGCTGGCAATAATCTAACATTCACCCTCTGGAAAGGTAGCTAATGAGGACTACTGTCTGTAGCATCACGTCATCTATCACAATTCTTTAATCCAATAATTCACTGCTGCGCCGGCCATTTGGTCGTCTTTCCCCACCTCCGAAGTCACTCTTAGAGCCAAGCCTTACTTCTCTCCACCCCTCCCATTTCTGTGTCATTTCTCTCTCCTAGCTTTTTGTATGCTGAAGAGTTCCAAGGCCAGATAGTTCTTGAGCTGGGAATAAACATACTCAAGAAGAGACAGTCTTGGAGGAGGAGAGAAGGAAGAGCTATGATGGAAGAAGCTTAGGGAAGAAGAAGGGAGAGGATGGTGCCAAAGGAATTATTAAAGGGATGGGAAACTCAGGAGAAATACATCAGGGAATATGCAGAAATGACTATTTCCCAGATCTCTTGTTCTTTCAAGAACTTCCAGAAAAGAAATAAATGGAGAACAGGTTTAGGGAAAGTGATACTTCTGTTCTATGTCAGGATTCATTTTGCAACTCAAAGAAAAAACCTACAAGAGAAGAGAGAGACAGAAAGAAACCAGGAGTAGGGTGGGCGAGACAAAGAAGAAGACATATGGGGAGGGGGGTGGGAGGAGAAGGGCGCGGAGGAGAGAACATGGTATGCCGTGGGAACGCTGTTGGAAACATAAGAACCGCCCCCAGAAATAAAATGCCAGCATCTCTGGGCAAAAATCTAAATTGTCAGCACATGCATCTTTGCTCTGAGAAATATACAGATGATTTTTTTTTTTTTCCTTTCAGCATGGCTCCCCACTCCAACATCAGTAAAATGCTTCAATCTGGAGAGACTAAGATAATTTCATGCCTCTCATCATGCAGCATTTGTGGGTCCCTCCTCAGTGCTCCTCAACAGTGTGTTATCCCATGCTTTGGACAAATTGATGCTGGGATCCAATGGCAGAAAAATTCCAGAGCAATTAATTCCTTAGATTTCATATAGATTTATATCCTATAAAGCCATAATGGGAGAAATCTGTGCCTCGTGGGGAAAAAAAATGAGGAAAAGAATATACAATCTTTAATGCTTACACTTTCTAAATACTGTTTCCCATTCAATTCTGTTATTAATGTCAGTGTGAACAAGTAGAATAAGATAATAATGACAGAAAAAACGACGGTGTTTTTTGAGCACTTTCTCAGGGCCCTCTGCTAAGCACTTTGCACACATTCTCATTTATCAGCCCCAAACTAACACGAAGTCTTTATCGTTACCTGTTTTTACAGATGAAGAAGCAAGCTCAGAGAAGTTGAGTAACTTGGCCATGACCATGCAGACAGCAAGTACAAAGGCCAGGATATTGGACGGGGACTCCCCAGGCTTCTGAACATGTACAAATTTGGGAAGCTAAATCTTATTTTAGACAAGAGTGTTATGTTCCTTCCCCATTAACCTTTTCCCATACCTAGTACTAGAAAAAAGAAAAACTGGTGTGAATTCCTTCCCTTCCTTTTAATTCTTTTCTTATGCTGTTTAAAAAGTAGTAAAATGATAAATTAGACAACCAATCTGAATAATGAGAAAACTAAATAATCATTAGTGGTATTTAACTTTATAAAAGAGGAAAAATGATACGGCATGTACCACAAATGCCTGCTCTCTCTACCACCTTTGACACTATTGGCTCTTTGGTTAAAAAATAGTCATTTCTTTTGGCTTCACTAACATGCCCCCTATGGAGCTGACCACCACAATCCTCTCTCCCTGTCCCCACCAGGTCTGTGACGTTTGCTGAATATTCTGCTTCCTTCCCTGTGACTACAGTGGATATGCAAGGCTCAGTCCAAATCACACTAGTCTTTTCTCTATATACTCTTGTCCTTAGAGAACTGAGCTTTTTCTCAGCTAGGCAACTGACAGATGTATCAACTCTATGCTGATGTATTTCAATTCTGTAATTCCATGTTCCAGACTGTATAGCTGTAGGCATTGCAAGACATCCTCGCTAACATGTCCGGCCCTCAGCTCAGAATTCAACACATTTCCTATGAAAAATATGGTTACTACTTCAACTTCTCTATGTCCACTGATTCATCACCATCCTCTCAATCTTAAAATCTGAAAGACAACTTTGACTATTTTATTTTCCATTTTGTCTGTCATAGGGCATTACCAGATCCTGAAGAAGTTCCCTTTGAGATTCTCTTGCAATCCCTTGTGGCCACCAAAATTCTGGCCTTTGTCACCTCACATTTAGAATACTTCAAAAAGGCCTGACTGCCTCCTCACTTTGGGTCACTCTTCCTTCTTTATCTCTTATAGCGGTACAAGAGCAACCTTCTTAAAATAACCATTTCATCAAGTCTTTCTGATGATCACTTCCCACGGTAAAGTTAAATTACATTGATTTAGCATTCAGGGTTCTCTGTGACTGTCATGGGTTGAACTGTGTTCTCCAAAAATCTCAACTTGACTAGGCCATGATTCCCAGTATTGTGTGGTGGTCTTCCATTTTGTGATCTGATGTAATTATCCTCCATTTTGTTATGTGTTGTAAATCCTAACCTCTTCCTGCGGTTATAATACCATTTTTGAATGGGTTGTGTTTGTTATATTAATGAGGCAGGATTAGGTTATATTAATGAGGATAAGTCTATGTTTGTTATGTTAAAGAGGCAGGATTAGGGTATATCTTGAGTCAATCTCTTCTGAGATATAAAAGAAATTAAACAAGCAGGTGAGAGAGCAGAGATGGGAGAAAAGAGATGCCAAGTCACACGAAGATCACCCAGGAGCAGAAGCTCAAAGAGACAAGGACCTTCCCCTACAGTCAACAGAGAGAGAAAGTCTTCCCCTAGAGCTGCCACCCTGAATTGGGACTTCCAGGCTTTCGATCACATCATATGCATGCGAAAGGTGGACAGTGAAGAAGGAAGACCAAGGAAGAACTGACATCTTTGAATTGTGGTGTTGGCAAAGAATATTGAATATACCACGGACTGCCAAAAGAATGAACAAATCTGTATTGGAGGAAGTACAACCAGAATGCTTCTTAGAAGCAAAGATGGCAAGACTGCGTCTTACATACTTTGGACACATTGTCCGGAGGGATCAGTCCCCGGAGAAGAACATCATGCTCAGTAGAGTAGAGGGTCAGTGAAAAAGAGGAAGATCCTCAACGAGGTGGACTGACACAGTGGCTGCAACCATGGGCTCAAGCATAATGATTGTGAGCGTGGTGCAAGACCGGGCAGTGTTTCATTCTGTGGTACATAGGGTCTCTACAAGTCAGAACTGACTCAACAGGACCTAACAACAACAACAAAAACAGCCTCCTAAACTGTGAGAAAATAAATTTCTGTTGGTTAAAGCCATCTACTTGTGTTATTTCTGTTATAGCAGCACTAGATAACTAACTAAGACAAATGATCTATTGGTTGGCAGTGACACTCACGTAGCTCAAACCAAGGATTCAAAAACTAAACAGGCTGTTTCATAGAGTGAAGGACTGTAAAGCAAAATGATTATGCAATTGTTGCTAGTTGCCATCGAGTCAATTCTGACACATGATGACCCAATATGTGCAGGGTAGAACTGTGCTCTACAGGGTTTTCAAGCCTGTGACCTTTTGGAAGCAGATCGCCAAGGTTGTCTTCTGAGGTGCCTCTGAGTGGGTCTGAACCACCAACCTTTCGGCTAGTAGTTGAGCCCTAACCATTTGTGCCACCCAGGGACTTCCTAAAAATATGTGTTGTTGCTGTTGTGTGTCCTTGAGTGGATTCCAATTCATAGAGACCCTACAGGACAGGGTAGAACTGCTCCGTTGGGTTTCCAAGGCTGTAATCTTTATGGAAGCAGATTGCCACATCTTTTTCCCATGGGGTGGCTGGTGGGTATGAATCACCAGCTGGGTGCTTAACCACTGTACCACCAAACCAAACCAAACCAAAAAACCAAACTCATTGCTGTTGAGTTAAATTTCAACTCATAGTAACGCTATAGGACAGAGTAGAACTGCCTCATAAGATTTCTGAGGCTATAAATCTTTGTGCAAGCAGACTGCCTCATCTTTCTCCTGTGGAACAGCTGGTGGGTTCGAGCTGCCAACCTTCTGGTTAGCAGGCAAGTACCTAACCACTATACCACCAGGGCTCCTTAAAAAGATATGTAGTGATGTCTATTTCAACTCCTTTACAGAATCATAGCATATAACAGCTAGAAGTTTATATTGTGTAGTTCTATCCTTTACTGACACATGCTCTTTACCACACTATTTTTTTCTGAATGAGCAAACTGATATCTGGAGAGAGTAAATGACTTGATTAAGGGCACATAATTAGATGCTGACTCCCAATACAGCACTCTTTCAATGATAACATGTTGTCTTTCAGAAGAACAGCTCTTTCCTACCTTACCCCCCATACTTATTTCCCATTACTGTCTACAGTTCCATTCAGGTGAAGTTGACCCCAAAATAACCCTCATATGAACATTCAGTCTCAAGCATCGAATCCACATCTATGTTCACGCTATTATTTCTACTTGGAAGAATGTCACCTTCCCTTGAACCTCTATAGCCTACATACTTCAAAGTCTAGGTGAAGTGCCATTGCTTCCAGTTCTTCCATGATATCTCAAGGCTATAACTTCAGCCTCCATAGACAACACACTTTTTGTATAGCATATGAATTATACTACTCATTTAAGGCACTTAATCATATTGTCTTGCACTTCTACTCAGCATTTTTTGTGTGTGCAGGCTTTGGATCAAGCCTTTCCTTTTGCATTGTCCTTCACACTGCGTAGGGCTCTGGGTGTGGATTAGGTGCTCTACTATTAGTTGGAAAGCAAAAATAAAAGATGAGCCCTAGAATCTAAGAGAAGAACCTGACACAAAGTCTTAAATAGATAATCCAAAAGCCCAGAGGAAATCAAGGCCTCAGATAATAGAAAGCTTGATTTTATAATTAGCTTAAGTTTAATTTACTCATTCAACAAATATTTAATGAGTACCTGATCTGAGTCAATCAAAATGCTAAGGATTAAAATGCAATCGTGAATGAAACAGACATATCCCCGGCAACCCAGGGCTAATCGTCTAGTCAGTAAAAGGCATAAACATTACATAGTTACATAAATATATGTGTGTGCGTATCTTGACGTATACACACACACACAATTTAAACAGGGCCATAGGATCATAAAGGAAATGGAAATAAATGGACAGATTTGAGCTACATCTTGCTATAAAAACCAGTAAGCTTAGAAAATTGATTAGATGAAGCAGGTAAGAGAGAAAAAAGAATCAGAGATGACATGAAGATTTCTGACTCATGCAACTGGGAGGACAACCATGCCATTCACCTGAGATGGGGAAAAGTCATGGAGGATAGCACAAAAATTCAACCCTGGACATGATGAATAATTATCAAATAAGAAATGGTGATAAGAAGAAGTCTGAGGTCCATGTCCTGGCCTTTGTTCTGTTCATCTTAAGATGGTGTTTCTTAAAAAGTCAAAGCTCTATGAAAATTAGGCCTGAGAAAAAGAAAGTAGAATCAAGGAGTTCAGATAGCCCAGAATTGGGTAACTAGGCTGTGAATAACTGCAGGTTAGTGTTCGCTTGGGCAGGAAGAATATAAAATAAATCTTTTCAATCAAAGAAAATCAAATCTGGCCTATTTATTTTTCTTTATCAAGTGAATCAATGGCTTGGCTGAACGAAAAACTAAAACTAATCTGAAAAAAGATTGCTCCTGGTGTTGTATGTGTCCACGTAAGAGGCAAGCTTCCACAGAGGCCCTTTCTCTTCATTCCCTTTTCTGAAGTGTAGTCTGCTGCTGTATAATAACGTGCTATGAATAAGGCCAGGGTTCTGGATTCAAAACCCACTCAAGTCACTTCATTGATCATAGAGCTGAAAGAGAACATAGAAGCTCAATCTCTCATACAATTACAGAATCAAAGAATTTTAGAATCAGTATGGAACACAGGGGTCAGCTCCTTCAAATTCTTTCCTAGTGAGTATCTCTTCTGCAACATCATTTTACAAATGAGAAAACCAAAATCTTAACAGGTTAAACGATTTGCCTGCCCAAGGGTGTAACAGAGCTAATTAGTAACAAATCCAGGACGGGCCCATGGTTTCCTAACTCCCAGTGGAGTGCCCTTTCCACTATACCACACTGAATGGGTGGTGAATGGAGGGGTGTGCCCAGAACTGAAGCCCATTTTAGAAAGCAATTTTACACCAGGTTGGTAATGACTAGGAAGGCTTGATTGACATGCTAAGTTTCAATTTGGCTAAAAGAAGTCTTCATAAGTCCTTAATCACATGAATAAAAATGACCCAAATGATATTATACCTGATAGTGGGTAAAATAATTTTTGTGAAATTAAAGATAAGGGACATGGAGCAGCTTGTTATAGAAATCTAGGCACAGGCTAATGAGAATAGTGACTATGGAAGTGGAGAGGGAAAAATGACTCTTAGGGGCACCATGCAGGAATTTAAGTGGTGTCTGCTGGCTGTATAAAAGGGATGAAGGGCAGAGAGGAAGCACTTCCAAGTGCATGTTACTGATTATAAGGCATACGACCATGTGAACACCCTGTGCCCATAAACACTGAAAACTAGTCCAAAGCCAGGGCATCTATTGCTAGTGAGTCAGGAAAATCCCTCCCTTCACATATGAAGGATAGCTTATTTAATTTTTAAAAAGAATAATCACTTTATCAGTCCACATGCATAAACCCCACCTTTTATTTCTTTATGAATCCATTGACATTTTCATTGAATAAAAAATATGTCTACTATGCGATGAGAAGCCCACGTGGCACAATGATTAAGTGCTCAGCTGCTAACTGAAAGGTCAGCGGTTCAAACCCACCAGTGGCTCCCGCAAGAAAAAAAGATCGGCAATCCGCTCCTGTGAAGATTACAGCCAGGAAATACTATGGAAGGGCCTTATGGGGAAATTCTACTCTGTCCTATAGGGCTGCTATGAGTCGGAATCAACTCTCCGGCACACTCCAACAACAACAAGCCAATGCAATGGGTCCTAGGATGATTACAAAAAGGAAGGAGACAGTCCCCAGCCTTAGACACTCTCAGATACACTTTTCATTTGAACTGTTTATATACCTAAGCGCTATAATTGAGCTACAGGTACACAAAGAGAGGAAGGAGTACTTCTGCCTGGAATTGTCAGAGAAAGCTTCACGGAGGAAGTGATACTTGAGTCGGGTCTTAAAGGGCATTCATGTATTCACCAGGGGGATGGATAGGGAGGAGCCTTAGCGAGAACAGCATATACAAATGCACGGAGTAGTAAAAGGTAGTCATATTTAGACGATGGTCAGGCATTGCCGGATCGCTAGCAGTGCATGTTCACGTGGGGCAGGCAGTTGCCAAGGGAGGCAGTTAGATAAATCAACCTGATCACAAAGGTTAGATTCAGATATTCAAGGGTTTTCTATGGCTTCCTACGGAATGTGGACCTCATCCAGCAGATAAAACGGAACAATCAAGATTTATGGGAAAATAAGACTTTTGTTCTAGATATCCAATTCATTATTTACTGTATACGCCAATCTTATGTGATTCAAAAAGGCATGGCTACAACTTCTTCCTTGTCCCTAACTTGATTTGAGAAAGACTACTTCAGCCACTGTGAGGTCTTCGGTGACAATGTCTCCATCCAAAAAAGTAGAGACACCTAGATGAAGGGCTTTTCATCATCTACTGAAGCCACCAGCTGTCAGCTTCCTGGCAGATGCCTACGGGAACCTTTGCCACACTTTGAGATTTGATATCCGAGCAGGCCCGGGTCCTTATTCCTTTTAAAATGAAAACAGTATTCATTTGAGAAATTATGAGTGCACACCCCTTCAGGGAACAACCTCTTCACTCCGAAATTAAATTCACAAAAGCAGGGTTTTCATTTTCTCATCATGGCATAACACTGCTGTGTTAAAGCAGGCTGCTCTCCTGTCCTAAGGCTGCCCCTCCCGCAGCAGCATCTCTCCTGTATTAGGATGGGCCAAACACAGACTGGAGCCACTGCACACTCACCTGCTGATCAGGGGCCCAACACCTTGGCCTTGCAGGGTCATGCACTGCTCTTATTAATTTCTAAAATGTTCTTTTCTCTTCACATAGGTCCCGTTCCTTCTTTATGTCTCCTGTCAACTTCTTATAGACACATTTCCCTGCTGCTTACTAACAACCCAAGTGACTGATTGGACAGCTGGTACAACCAAGTGTGGAAAAGTAGGATTCCTTCCCAGTGCTCAGAAAGATGGGAAGACAGGAGTTTTTGTTTTTTTTTTTTTTTGAAAAATAAATAAGCTCACAATCTGAAGCACATGTCACTGCCAGTGCTGACAGACTTAGCATGTGTGTCCTTCACACATGACCCAAAGGATTTTGACGGCTGAATCAAATGCTCCACTTGCTTTCTTTTCCCACTTCCCAACTTTACCTCTACAATTGGAAACAAATTTTTTTTTTTCCTGTTCTCCTGACACTGAGACAGATGACCTATCATATCATCTTCTAGAGAGAAAAAGGAATACCAGGTATATACTGAAACCTTGGATGTAGCCTGGGCTCCTTCAGAGCACCACACGGTGTTTTGAGTTCCCCACTTTAATTCAACAAGTAAGGGTGGTAGACAGCACAGTGAGGCCCTCTGAGCAAATTAACTATTGTGTCTCTTCTTCTCGCTGCCTGGTTCTCAAAACAACATCATTTAGCCAGGATGAAACGAGGTTAGCATCACTCAGGCAAGATGAAAGCAATGCCAGCAATGGAAAAGACGTCTGTAAAGTACAAGTGACATCAAGAGTAGCCACTAGCTCTCAGCCACTAAAATTCACAGGTCCATAACTGAAGATCATGGTATAGTAATTATATCTCCTTTCACACATCTTTAACCTCAAATGCAGAACTCATTATTGTCTTATGTGTCCCTGATATGAAGTCTGAAGAAAAACTCTATATACTTAAAAATAGGCAGCTAAACACATTAGCCTACTTATAGCTTCAGTCACTGGGCATAAGTAAAACAAAAATAAGACTGCCTCCATAAGACATTTTCAACCAAACCTTGAGAAGCCAGCTCAATTCAGAACACGCCATATAATAAACGGGGTCCCTGGGTGGAGCAAATGGTTAATTCATTCACTGCTAATCAAAAGGTTGGAGGTTCAAGTCCACCCAGAGGTACCTCGGAAGAAGGGCCTGGTAATCCACTTCCAAAAAACCAGATATTGAAAACCCTATGGAGCACAGTCCTACTCTGACATACATGGTGTCGCCACATGTAGGACTGACTCGCTGGGCAACTGGTTACTGATTATATAATAAATGCCCAAAAGGGAACATACAGTGTGTAATAATTAATAATAATTAGTACCTCCTTCATGTTACGCTATTGGTGAAAAGAAGCCATGAAACTCTATACAATAGCCCAGATGTAGAATCTGGAGTTTGGGGAAGAACAAGTGGTCTGGATTCATTCCCTCCTGCTCATTCAACCAAGTCCAAGTCTGATGCCCTTAAGGGCCTGATGCCAAATGCCATCTGTTCAGCCAGGCACTTTAGTGATAAATGTGGGAGAGATGACTGGGTGGATGAAAAGGGTTAAACCCCATGATAGCAATCATCTAATAATCATCTATTTGGTATGAGTGCCTGGAGGCTCTACCATCTTCTCTGTTCTAAATCACAATGAGCTTTAACAACAATATCGTAGCATTTCTTTCTCTTCTTCTTCTTCTTTTGGGCAAAAATAAAGTTGTCTATGCCATGCAAAATTTTTAATCCGATAGGTGGCATCAAGCCTTGCTTGCTCATAGCAGACACTGCCAAGGTTGGACCCAGTCAGAATCACAATAATGCCACACATCATGACACCCTCTGCAAAGCTCCTCCTCCTGCAGGAATATGAGTAAGCTCACCTCGACTGGTTTCCCTGAAGGGAGACACTCCCAGCCTCCATAGGAAGAGTCGTTAAGATCAAGATGGGCCCCCATTTGTTTTCTTACTTTGGCCCTCACCCTGCATCTTCCTCATTCTAAACACTGTTTTTCCTTTCATTCTGTAGCACTTATAGGCAGCAATTCCATTAAGGGTAATAACAGTGTAGTAATACAAAGAACGTCATTTGCTGGTGTTAATAACTTTCATTTTAAAGCCACTTGTGTGCTTTGAAATTGAGCAAAGCATCAATTTCTCATCAAAGCCAGCAGACACATCAAATTTGGGAGCTTGAAACTTCTGTTTCTTTTGGGTTTGTAATCTATATACGGGGGAATGAAAATGCCATTTAAAGTCAAATTTGTTTTGATGCTTAGGTTGCCAGCTTTACTGATGGAAACTCATCTCTGCGTAAAACAGACACATGGGGTGTCAGCAAAAGGAGCAAAAACGGTTTTAGGACGATCCACCGTCTCTGATGAAATGTCCATATCCTACACTGCTTTCAGAATCTGAATTTCTTATTAATAACACCCACTGCCATCGAAATAGTGACCAAAAATTTTAGACTAGTCATCAGGAGAGAATTAGAGGAAGGAATTCTTTTATTAGCACCAAGTTCAAATTATGCAAATACTATCATTGCCTTTTACCCTCTTCTGGTCATTGGGGTCACAAAAATGACAGTAAAGTCTAGGACAGTGGTTCTCAACCCTGGCTGCCCCCTTTTTTTTTTTTTTTAGTTTATTTTTTATTGTACTTTAGATGAAGACTTACAGAACAAACTAGTTTCTCATTAAACCGTTATGTTTTATGACATTGGTTAACAACCTTATGACCTGTTAACACTGTCCCTTCTTGAACTTGGGTTCCCTATTACCAGCTTTTCTGTCCCCTCCTGCCTTCTAGTCCTTACCCCTGGGCTCATGTGCCCCTTTAGTCTCATGTTGTTCTATGGGCCTGTCTAATCTTCGGCTGAAGTGTGAACCTCGGGTGTGATTTCATTACTGAGCTAAAAGGGTGTCTGGGGGCCATACTCTTGGGGTTTCTCAAGTTTCTGTCAGGCCAATAAGCCCGTGCCTTTTTTTTTGTGAGTTAGAATTTTGTTCTACATTTTTCTCCAGCTCTGTCTGGGGCCCTCTATTGTGATCCCTGTCAGAGCAGTCAGTGGTAGTAGCCATCTAGTTGTATAGTATTCTGTCTGGTGGAGGCCGTGGTAGATGTGGTCCATTAGTCCTTTGGGCTAATCTTTCTCTTGTATCTTTAGTTTCCTTCATTCTCCCTTGCTCTCGAAGGGGTGAGACCAGTGGAGTATCTTAGATGGCCGCTCACAGGGACCCCTGATGCTACTCTCCAAAGTAGAATGTAGAACGTTTTCTTTATAAACTATGTTAAGCCAATTGAGCTAGATGTTCCCCGAGATCATGGTCCCCACACTGGCTGCCCTTTAGCATCACTCTGGAAACTTTTAATAAATGCCAGTTCCAAGGCCCCTGACTCAGTCCAACTAAATCTGAATCTCTGGTGGGTGGGGCTTTGGGATCTGTATACAGCTTTTTAAAGCTTCCAGGAAATACAGAATGTGCATCCAGGGCTGAGAAGCACTGACACGGGGAACTGGAAACAAGATAAAGAACAGCATGGGAGGAAGTCAACACATCAGCACCTCCTGAGGTCTTGAATCGGTATCAGGTGATGAATTCTAGAAAACCCCTTTATCTGAAAATGAAAAATGTTAATTCCTGATCACTGGAACAAACACCTTATTTAAATTACCCCATTGGCCATCACGACCTCTGCCACCCACCTTCCCTGCCACTGGTCTCTACTGTTCTCTAAATGTTTGGTGGATATAAGACTTGTCTGTCCAGAAAGACTGTGAAATTCTGGGCTGTTCCCCAGAGGTTTGAGCACACAATCGGTTCCAACATACTTGTTACCCAGGGCTGACGAGAAAGATTCTGTAAAAAGCTGATCACATGAGAACAGCTAAGAACAGACAAGTGTTTAACTTGTCTACTGATATGGGTTCATTTTGAAACTGGGCTAAATGCACAGGGAAGGGAGTTCATCCCAAAGGATCGAGCCGCTAGAGGCCGCTCTGAGCCAGACTCTGGTTAAATCCTGTTCTGAAGTGAAATCACATCAAAGGGGAAGGAAGGCTGTTCCAGCAGCGCTGGGAGTCATGGCAACACCAGGGTTCCTATTTTTAAACTCGTTGGTGAGTGAGCACACAAAGTGCGTGTGTACACATGTGGGAGAAGGGATGCTGACATAGTTCGAAAATATTCTTTTATGAATTTTCAAGTTTGCAGGTGGCTGATAATCTGTGACAATGAGATCAAAGAATTTAGCTAAAAAGCAGCTATATTAGAATTTTTTTTTCTCCCCCTTAACTGCACTATCTTGTTCTCCATCAGAAAGGATTCTTTATGGCCTTGTGTTAGAAGTAGCAGGAAGTTCTTGATACCTTTAGCCAACATATTTTGAAAGTCTGACCTTGGTTTCTTAGGTTCATTCTGCTAGCTTCTTAGGTAATTGACTTTGTATTACAAGACAAACGAGTTCATATCAGCAAATCAAAATGACTTTCTAACTGTGGGACTTCCTGCTCCTCAAGAGGCAATCAGACAGATGATGTGTAGTGTCTTAGTATCTATTCCCAGCACAGGTACATAATTAACCAAGAAAACTAGACCTGCTGCCATGGAGTTGATTCCAACTCATGGTGACACCTTGTGTTACAGAGTAGAACTGCATACAGGATTTTCTTGGCTGTGATCTTTATGGAAGCAGATCACCAGGTCTTTCTTCCAAGGCACCACTATGTGGGTTCGAACCACCAATCTTTAGATTAATAGTAAAGTGCAAACTGTTTGCACCACCCAGGGACCTAGGTACATAATACCAAAAACCAAACCTGTTGCCACTGAGTCAATTCCAACTCACAGCAACCCTGTAAGGTAGAGTAGAACTGCCCCATAGGGTTTCCAAGGAGTGGCCGGTGGATTCAAGCTGCCAACCTTTTGGTTAGCAGCCTAGCTCTTAACCACTGCACCACCAGGGCTCCAGGTACATAACAGGGAGTCAAAAACACCTAATGAATGTGTCACTAAAGGAACGGAGAACGTAATATTGTGAGGTGCAGGAAAGTGACCCTCTACACATCACACTTCATTTACTCCCAACAGCATTGCTTTTACTTTTCCTCAGTCTCTGGCTGGACATAAGTCTTAAACAGATCCCAACTAGTCTGACCTGTCAAAAACGAATAGTGGTCCTGGAAGACATGTGTAAATCATGACAGAGGTCAAGGTCTTGCCCTGTATTTCACATGTCTCTGGCAGTCTGTTTGATGTGCCTGCCACCTCCAGGAGCCCAGGCAGATTTTAGAACAGCATGGAAAGTCTGTTCCCACTTCAGTTCCAAGGACTTGCAGGTCTGCAAACACTACAAGTTGTTTTTCCATATGGGGGTTAACGGGCTTTGGAATTCACAAGAAAAAGAAAAGAATCATTCTTTCTAATCAGAAAAGGAAGGCATACACAAGATCAGAGCATGGCCGGTTAGTATAGATGGGGCACGCTTCAGCATAGAGAGTGGAATAAACAGGCTCAGTGAGGGACATCCTCCTGTATCACTGGATCCTGTTCCCAGCCTGCTTCTGGATTCATCATGATCTAGTCAGTAGGGAGTCTCTAAACAGAATACAACCAGAATGGCCCTTAGAAGTGAGGATGGTGAGACTTTGGCTTGCTTACTTTGAACACATCATCAGGAAAGACCAATCTCTAGAAAAGGACATCACGTTTGGTAGAGGGTCGGCGAAAATGAGGTCCACCCTAAAAGAGATAGATGGACACGATAGCCACAACAAAGGACTCAAACACACCATAAATGAAAATCAGCGTTGGACCAGGCAATGTTCTGTGCTGCTGTTACACATAAGGTCGCTACGAGCTGGAGCTGACTCGATAGCGACTAACAACAGTCTTGAGGGCAAGATTCAGCAGAGAAAGGGAACTCTTTATTACAAAACCATCCTGTCCTGCAGGTGAATGGTGTGTTCATATAAATCACAGTCACGCCTAATTTACTCAGCCTTCCAGCCGAAGAGATAGCCCTCAGAAGGATGGACAACACGGGGCAAAGGACATCTTAAGTTCATAAAAACATGGGTTTGAAATCCAACTTTATATCTAAGCAAAGGGAAAGTCACTTAACCTCTTTGGATCTCAGTTTCTTTATCTGAAAAATGGATGTAATAACACCCCGTGGAGCATCATTAAGATTAAATGAGGCTATGTAGAGCACTTGGCACACAGTATTCACTTCATAACTTTTGTAAAGTAAATTTTGTAAATTGCTGAAGCTTAGTATTTTTAAGTAACAAGCTTTTCCCTTGATTATCTGAAGCATTTTAAATAGAAATTTTTAGAAAGGTATTATACACATCTCTGACTTCTTAAACCAAGGATAACCAATATAATTTCAGTTCTTATTGATGACTTAACAATGACTATGCTATTTTTCTATACAGGGATGCTTTAAAAAGGGGGTATATGCTTATTAGAGGGTATATGACAGTTTCTGCTGCTATTCATGTTTTCACTGACCAGTTTTTTAGAAGTTGATCGCCAGGTTCTTCTTCCTAGTCTGTCTTAGTCTAGAAGCTCCATTGAGACTTGTCCACCATGGGTGACCTTATTGGTATTTGGAATACTGGTGGCATAGCTTCCAGCATCAAAGCAACACACAAGCCACCAAAGATGAGTGGCAAAGTCAACAAAAAAGAGAAAGACCCTCAATGAGATGGATTGACACAGCAGCTGCAACAATGGGCTCAAACATAGCAGCTATTGTGAGGATGGTGCAGGACCAGGCACTGGTCCTTCTGTTGTACATAGGGCCGCTAGGAGTGGGCACTAACTGGACAGCACCTAACAACAACAACAACATGACAGTTTGTCCCAAAAGATCTTAGATAACTGTGCTTTCCAAAGTTTTCAGCTGGATTTTTATCATTTTTCTCCCTCTTCCTATTCTGTTTGTTATTTCTTAATGCTGTCAGCTTTCCTACCTGATCCTCATCATGTTCCTTATTTCTAATCTGTTGTCATCTGGAGAATCAGATAAGCAACTGTGTCAGAGACTACTAGTTGCCTATCAAAGACATGACACTGCCTCCCCTCTCTAATTAATTGTGATTTTTAACTGGGTGTGCTGTTGGCCAACTTAAAAACACAAAAACAAGCAAACAAAAATCCACACTTCCCAGCTTCCCTTGCAGCTAGGTGTGGCCTCAAACTAATTTCTGGCTAGTGAGTATAAGCAAAAATACTGCGTGAGACTTCTGTGAAATTTCCTTAAAAGGGAAAGGGCTTGCCCTTCTTCCTTTCTGACTTCAATCTGCTGCTTAAAACTGGAGTTCCAGCAGCCATCCTGGGCAGAAGGATGAAGGCCACGCCCCAGGAATAAAAGAGTAGGAAGCTAGCAGGAGTCTGAATTCTGATGATCATGCAGCTACTACACGAGTTCTGGACAGACTATCTAAATACGCTTATGATCTTGCTTAAATTGGTTGACTAAGCCATATCTAACCTGGCCTCACAAGCTTCCTAGAAGTATGTATAAAATTTTACTCAAAGCTAATTGCAGTAAAAAACAAACAATACATTTTAGGGAAAGAATTTTGTTTTCAGTGCCCTTTTAGCTCAGAGCACTTTTCTGTTTTCTTCATGGTTCCTGGCTGTGTGCTAGATACATCAGGTTGTTAAATATGTGGCCCCTTCCCCATTCCCCCATTCCCCAGGGAAAGTGCTAAGTCTCTGTGTGAACACATGTGAGATGGAGTGAAAGAGTACTGAGAATAAGACTCTGTGAAGCTTGTGGAATCACTCACTATTTGAAGTCATAGCCTATATTATACACACATACATACAGGTTACGAAAATGGCCACTTCTATTATTATCATCATAAGTAACTTGAAATCTTTGATTATCAGTATTTATATTTATATCAAACACTAAACGCACTTGGAGGAGTTCCTAAGTGGTGCAGATGGTTAACGCTAACCAACAGGTTGATGGTCCAAGTCCACCCAGAAGTGCCTCTGGAGAAAGGCCTGGAGATCTACTTCCAAAAAATGAGCTGCTGAAAACCCTATGGACCACAGTTCTACTCTGACACATATGGGGTTGCCACGAGTCAGAATCAACCTGAAGGGAACTGTTTTTGTAAGTGTACTTTGACATATATCTTCAACTGGACTCCATCTGTAATTTCTTTTGAGGAACTGTGAAAAGGACCACTTAGAATGATTGTTATATTCCCATAACGTGGCTTCTGTGGGTGTTTGGCTTGATCAGGGAAGAACTTTACCTCAGAAGAAGAAATTTATGAATTTCTTAGAAGTATATAGAACCACTTGACTATTGAGTCTATTACCTCCTTTACCCAAAAAATAAATGTGCTGGGGTAATTTAGCAACCATTCTTCCAGCCATCAAGACTTATAAAACAGAATTAGGTCGGAAGGAAATGTTGATAGTCTTCAGAGCTAATTCCAGGCAAGCATTTTAAAGGATTCCTCCCAACTTCTATCCCATACTCAACCCTTATCATGTAATCACCTAAACAGTCTCAGTGGTAGAGAGAATTGGGAAAAATTTAATATGCAAAAGTGTTTCACACAGTTTTCTTAATGCTCTACCCCATTCAACATATATAAATATACATACATGAATCCATACTGTATGAGTATATAGTACATGTACACATGAATGCGTGTGTATGTGTATGCAAGAATTCCACACACAGTCATTTATAAATATAGAAAATAACAGGCAAAGAAAGGGAGAATTTTTCGAAGCCTTTAAGTGAAAGCTGGTAAAGGAAGAGAGGAGCAGGAAAAGATCAATGATCTGAACACCCCATAGAAAAAGAGATGGGCAAGAAATAAAGAAAGAAAGAGGGGGTGGTGAGAAGCAGTAATGAATGAGGGAAGAAAAAGCCTGAGCAGCGAGGGAGGCAGTAGGCAGCCCCCGGCCGGCTGCTGCTGCTGGAAGCTGGACAAGAGGGAACAGATTTCAGCAGCAGGGAGCTCTAATCTCTCAGCAGCAGTTCCTTCATGTGTGACCAGCCGGCCCAGCTTGGGAACTGGTGCCAGTCTGGGTGAGCTAACCCCACCAGGCCCTCCCAGAAGAGGCTGTACCACCAACGAAACCCAACAGAATCCTGAACGTTGAGGGAAGGTTCCTCTACCCCAGCTCCTAGCCCCACGCCATTTGTGGGCCTCTGCATGTGTCCTGTCTGCAGTGCTAGTTCAGATCCCTCAGCCACTACTGAAGGTCAGTCAGCCTGAACACCCCGCCTCTCCCAAATTCTGCCAGCCAGGTCCTGGAGGAGTCTTTCTAGGGGATGTCCACCTATGCATCCTTGCTTGACAGCTCCATAGGAGAAAAAACTAAGAGAAAGGCTGAGAACATCACCCATTTAAAATGTGCCAGGGCTTGCCTGGATGCTGAAGCCACACAACAATCTCTGCCCTCAAGAAGCTCATGTTAGTTAAGTGACCTTGGCCGGCTACGGTCCAGCCCTCACTCAGGCTTCCAGCCCATGCCTGTAATCATAAATGACAGCACTCTAGTTTTCTGGCAACTCGCCCCCATCCTTACCTCTACCCAGTCAGCCTTTCTCCTGTGGTGGGAAGAGAGCAGATGGAGAAATGACTCCCACTCAATTCCTAAATAATACCAGCTTCAATTCCCATTAACTGTGAATTTACACCCTTGTCTGGATAAGAACCAAGGGAGAAAAAGTCATGGGGATGTTGCCAGACCACGGTAAAGGTTAACAAGAATGTCCTGGCAGCCTGCCGGCCCTTCCAAGGACGCTGGGGAGCTGTTAAGAGGCAGCATGCTCTAGTGGCGAGGGCCATCCGGTGGTCGGCACACACAGGCTCTGCACCTGTCCAGCCTTCAGTCAGCTAAGTGACTTCTCTGAGATGTTGTTTTCACATCTGTAAAATCCATTCATCGTTCTGTCCATCTATTCACTAAGAAGACATGTATTGAAGGGGTTAGGTTAGATGGGCATTACAGTCTCTTCCAACTCTCAAATGCTCTGATGCAATGGGAGGCCAAGTTCTCTTTCATGTGTGGAGTAACGGGCAGTGGTGGTCCAGTGGTATACTTCTCACCTGCCATGAAGGCGACCCGGGTTCAATTGTTGGCCAATCCACCTCATATGCAGCCACCACCCATCTGTCACTGGAGGCTTATGTATTGCTCTAATGCTGAGCAGGTTTCAGCGGAGCTTCTATACTAAGAGGAAATAAGAAGAAAGGCCTGGCAATTTGCTTCCAAAAATCAGCCAGTGAAACCCCTATGGATCACAATGGTCTGATCTGCAAGTGATCATAGGGGTGGCAAAGGACCAGGCAGCATTTCAGTCCGTTGTGCATGGGGTTGCCACGAGTGGAGGCTGCTTTGACGGTAGCTAATAACAACAATGGTGGTCTCTTCCAACTCTGAAATGCTCTGATGCTATGGGAAGCTGAGCTTTCTTTAAAGCACGATTGATGGGCCGCACAGTGAGCCGCTGAAGTCCAAGCCACAGAGGCAGAGCCAGGTCAGATCCTGGCCTGAGCTGCGGGTCCATGGGCCAAGGGCTTCTTGAAAACATATAAAATGGGGATAATAATTCCTGTCTTTTCATTCATGCTTTTATCTGATAATATTTATCAAGTGCCTACAATATATCAGGGTACTAGGGACGGAAACTCTGGTGGCGTAGTGGTTAAGTGCTACGGCTGCTAACCAAAAGCTCACCAGTTTGAATCCACCAGGCACTCCTTGGAAGTTCTGTGGGGCAGTTCTCCTCTGTCCTGTAGGGTCACTATGAGTTGGAATGGACTTGACAGCAACAGATTTGGTTTTGGTACCGGGGATACAGTGGTTAAAAAAAAAACCTGCCCTCATGGAGCTTGAATTCAATGGGTAGGAGACAGACAACAAAATATTTAAAAGTAAAATATATACAATAGGTCAGATAAGTGCCATGGAGAAAAGCAAAGCAGGAGAGATGGCTATGGGGTGCTTGGGCCGGTAGGAAGTGCAAGTTGCTCTGTTAAACAGGGCAGTCAGGGAAGGCATTCCTGAGGATAGTTGCATTAGAATTTTTGCAAGGATTAAGTTAGATCACCTGCAGGATGACTAGCCTGCAGTAAGTACTCAGAAAGGCGACTAGCACTTGAGGTGATAACTTCCTCAGCCTGGCTGACAGCTGGGGCTGCACTGGAGTATACGCCTTTGTGACCCTCTTGTTATGCTGGGTGCCATTGAGTCGATTCTGCTGACTCATAGTGACCCCTTGTGGCAGAGTAGAACTGCCTCATAGGATTTTGTTGGCTATAATCTTTCGGGGAGCAGATTGCCAGATCTTTTCCCCACAGAGCTGCTGGGCAAGTTCGAACCACCAACCCTTCAGTTAACAGCCAAGAACTTAACCTTTGCACCACCAGGGCTCCCTGCCCTGTGCTTACCCAGTGCCAGTCTCACCAACCCACATTCTTTCTGAGACAGAATCTGTTACTGAGAATGAGACCGATTGCCTTTCTTTGCTCTTGCTTCTTTCCTCTTCGAGAACAGCTTATTCCTTTCCGTAGACAATGTCCCATCTAGGTCTTCACCCCCAGCACAGACGTGCATCCTCCCCCCCCAAAAAAAAACCATCCTCAGGGAAATAGAACTCTTTCCCCACTTGCTCCCCCTCTTTATCCCCTGTCTACTCCTCCCAATCACAGATGATAAAAGGAGAGCAAGAGCACAGGAAAAGGGAAGAAGAGAAGGAAGAAACATCAAATATGTCATGGATAATTTTTGAATTTTACAAGTTAGTTATAGAATTAGACCACGATTAAGGAAAGAATCCTACAGGGGTCTCAGTGTTAAACATTTGAGAATGCCTTGCCCGGCTTTGGGTTAAAGAGAAAGAAGCAAAGATCCCTTACTGAAATGACCATCTTTATAGCTGAAATGAAGAATGCAAAAAACTAAAGGAAAGCAGAAGAGTTTGAATAATCTTCACATTCAATCATATCTGAATGGCAATAAGCACTATCTTTTTTTTTTTTATCTTTTAGGATAGTTACTAGATTCTTGGGTTATTTGTCCCAATTTCTGTACCCTTTTTTTTTTTTTCTACACCACTGAGCAGATAGAGTCTCTACTTTTCTATGTATAGGTGTTTCTTGCTGTACTAAACATTTCCTAACAAAGTATAGCTTTCCTTAGATTCAAGTGGATTTCTCTAATAAGGCCAAGGACCACTAATTTCACTTATAACTAGGCATTCCTATAACCTTTTGACTGGTTCACATGTAAATTACATTAAGTGAAACTATAATATATATTTTCCTTACCATAAATCTGCCTATGCTTAGCACTTAATGAACATTTAATAACAACTAAGAGATGGGTGATGATCAAGCAGCTCTGGCCCACGGTGTTTGAAAACTAATTGACTCAACTCGTTTATTTCTTAACCTCTCAGCACTTTCCAGGCCAAGAGAGTCAAGTGGGCATCCCATGGGAACAATCCAGCTAATACAGTGGTTCAAGGATGGGGAAGCTGCCTCAAGGTTACGGGAAGATCAGGTCCATTACAACTCTTTTAAGAAGAATCTAACAGAGCATCTTTCTTCACATGAGTTATTCAAAGCCACTATTCCCCATCCCTCAAAGGCCAGGAGGAGGATTCTAGCTTCTCGAGATGGCAACTTTCCCTGGTAAGAATTTGGAGGGTGCAAACATGTTGAGTAGGAAAACAAAGGACACTGGGGATAAATAATTAGGCAAGATTCATAAGAGGTTTGCTATATTAAGATCTGTCTATCTCAAATAGCATCTGTTCTTTCTACAAGTTCCAAAAGTAGCTCTGTATGAATAGTAGGAGCACTGGGTTCTCCGGCCATAAAGAGAGCCAAGAGGTGTGTGGAATATGTGTCATTATCTGAGTGACAGAAACAGACTGTCAGAGTATCAGAGAGCACATTAAGAAGGGAGCTAACCATTAAATGCTCCCCAGAAAAGTGATAAAATATAGACATGTGCCTACTAAACCAAAAAAACCAAACTCACTGCCACCGAGTAGATGCCAACCCATAACTACCCTATAGGACAGAGTAGGACTGCCCCATGGAGTTTCCAAAGCTGTAATCTTTACAGAAACAGACTGCCACATCTTTCTCTCAAGAAGCAGCTGGTAGGTTGGAACCACTCACCTTTTGGTTAGCATCTGAATGCTTTAACCACTGTGCCACCAGGGTTCTTTATGTACCTACTAATGGACGGGTTTTTTTTTTTAATAGCTAACACTTCTTCCCTAGCTCAGGCGGATAGAGAAGGGATTCGATAACTGCCCTAATCACTTCCTAAATATTTTCAGATCATCTGGTACCAAAAGGTTTTTGGGCTTTGCTCAGGAACTAAGAAGATCCTTCACTTAGAGAATAGACGGCACAAGAAATTCAATGCTTTTAATCAAATGAAGTTCCCAGTTGGAATAAAACACACAGCATACCTTGGGCTGTTGTATAGGGCATTAAACTACATTTGCTAATAAGGCATAAATGAATGCTACAAAGTACCAATAGAAAATTAATTCTTCTTAGTGTACAAAGTAGGGTTGCCAGGTTTAGCAAATAAAAATACAGGAGCCCAGTTAAATCTGAATTTCAGATAAACAACAAATATTATTTTAGTATCAATCTGGCCCATGCAATATTTGGGACAGGCTTATACTAAAATATTATTTGTTGTTTACCTGAAATTCATCAAGTCTATAGCTGAGTTAGTTAAGAAGCTACCAGTAAGGAATTTGGATTGACACCTGATAATGTCCATTTGACAGTGAACTGAAATTGTGCACTTTAAGGATCCTCTCTGAGAATGTCTTTTATGCCATTAAAAAAAAAAAGTCTAGCATGGCCTTTGGGCAAAGATGACATATAAATTTTGAAACATTACATATTTTTGCTATGTATACGCTCAAAAACAAAAACAAAAGAGAAAATTATTAAAACTTTTTTTAAAAATCTTCCTTTGGTAACAGGTGAATTACTTCAAACAGGTGCCTCTCTTTGGGATTCAGGGATGTCATACAATCTCTTGTCCAACAAGTTGCCTACATCTTGCCTCACAGACTTCCCCCAAATGGAAAGAAAGTCATAGTCTGGCCAGTTATAAATGGGAGCTTTACCTCGCCTTACAACGTTTCTGGAGAGGACAGGGCCTGTTAATGCTACTGGGTTTCCAGAAGGTGTGAGGAGAAGCTACTTTCCTAACTTTATATTCCTAGAGTCCTCCTGGGGCTGGGTCACTCCTAGACCCCTCCCGAGGAGCCTTCCTCCCTGCTGCTGTTGCTTTAAGATGAGCAGCAGGCCAAAGGAAAAGTCATCCTCATAAAACAACCAACCATTTGCAGCAATTTGATTTGCAAAGATCTCCTGCTGTGGTTAAATGGTATGGTTGCTTGGTTTGTTATTCAAAAGAGTGACCCTAGTGAGACCAGATCACTGAAGAGGGAAGAGCCTGATTTCAGACCAGGATAAGTAGGAGGAGCTCAGACTGAGAGTGCCTAATTGAATTCCACTGATATTTCTCAAGTGCTAAACCCGCGGGTCATACGTCAGACATGGGGATAACTCCTTATGGTCCCCATTAGTCAGCCCAGATCCTTTCTGCGTCCTGATAGAAAATGTATTAAAATATTCCCAAGAGAGGCTAGGGACTGGTTTCAAGAACCATAAAAAGTTGCATTTGGGAGGGAGGGAATGAAAAGACACTGGAGATGTGCCAGAACTGCAGGTATATGGGTAGGAGAGACATTCAGCAGAAGATGGCCAATGGACAGTTAGATACAGAACTCAAGAAAGTCAGAGACTGAGGCATGAGGGAAAGTTCACATAGGAACTCTCTTAGTGGACAAGTAGTTTGGTAAGTCTGAAGACACTTCTCAAACACTACATTCAGTGGTTAAGAGCTCATCTGCTAACCAAAAGGTCAGCAGTTTGAATCCAATAGCTGCTCCTTGGAAACCCTACGGGACAATTCTATTCCATCCTATAGGGTCGCTATGTGGTGGAATCAACTCAAAGGCAATGGATTTGGTTTGGTTCTACGTTTGAGCAGAGAGTCTACCCTGAGCAAGCACAAGGGGAAAATCAAACGGAGCTGAACTCTTTCTGTTCTACAGTGGTGCCTGAGTAATTTATGAATAATCTGTACTGTGTAATCATTGTTTCTTTTAGGACTGCTACACTTGAGAAGATGGAGGTGACCATCTTGACAGCAACCTCTAAGGAAGAGAGTATAGAGGATTTAGGAGGACTACCTTCCTGAGTGGCCACGTGGAAGGCTCTCAGGCTTTGGAGGGATGGTAACCAGTTGCCGATAAGTTGATTCTGACTCATGGCAACCCCATGTGTGTCAGAGTAGAACTGTGCTCCATAGGATTTTCAATGGCTGATTTTTCGGAAGTAGATTCTGAGGCGCCTCTGGGTGTACTTGAACCTCCAACCTTCACTAGGAGCCAGTCACATTAACAATTTGTACCACAATTTGTAAAACCCATTGCTGTTGAGTAGATTCCTGACCTATATTTACGGACTTTAAAGTAGTCACTCGGTTTCTGTGTGTTGTTTGGTAGATGCTTTAGTGTCAAAATTCCCTCACTGTTTGCTTTGGTTTTAATTGTAAATATTTTGTAAAAAGAAAAAAAAAATCTGAATTTGATTTGCATTTTACAGTTAAAAAAAAGTTGGAGAAAAAAAGAATCAATAGAACTGAATAAACAGTAATTTTTTTAAGGGAATGCTCTGATATTTTACAAAAAGGAGCAGAATAAGAAAGCTCTTGTGGACTAGGTATGCACTGAGTTGCTCAGAGGGCATCATTCATTCATCTCAAGTACCTTTTGTGTGCCACACATTACGTTAGGACCGCGGGTATAAAAATGAGTAAGACAGAAAGGAAAGGTCGTTGTTTTCACAGAACTTACAAAGAAGAGAGATAAAAAAACACATAATTACAACAAAGTGTGGTTTTACTGGAAAAGTACAAGATGGAATGAAGACACATCACAGGGTGACATCAGTTCTGGGCTTAGAAAAGACTTCCCAGCGGAAGTGATGCCAAGACCAAAGCTTGAGGAACAGACAGAATGAGGTGGTAAAGGAGATTCTACATATCCTTTACAGACAGAAGAGTTGGAAGTAAAAGAGAACGTGGTATCTTCAAAGAACTAAAGTAAGTTTAGTATTCCAGGTGTGTAGTATTCCAGGAAGAGAATGCCGTAAGACAATTCTGGAAAGATAGGCAGGCCCCATGCTGTGGGAGACTTTATAAACCATAATAAGGAGATTGGACTTTATTACAGCAGCACTGAAAAGCCACTGAAAGGTATTAAACAAGAGAGAGATGAAATCACATTTTCATTTTAGATCACTGTGGCTGCAATGGAGACTGCAGAGAAGCAGAACTGAGAGGAGGAAGATAATTTAGGAGTCCCTGCAGTAATCCACAAAAGGAGAGATGGCCTGGGATGTGGGGGGTGAGATGACATAAGTGAAAGCACTCTAGGGGTATTCGGGGACTGAGACCCACAGAAAATGGTGTGATTGGCTATGAGGGGTTAGAGATAGGGAGTCAAGGACACCTTGGAATTTTTTATTTTGAGTAACTTAGTAAAAAGAATGTGTCCTTTATAAAATTATAGGAAGTGTAAATTTGGCTAGTAGAGGGTAGAAGGGCAATGGGAAAGGAGATGAGCAATTCAGCTTTGGATATGGTGAGTCTGAAGTGCCTATGGCATGCAAAGGAACATATCCAGTCACAGTGAGAGATACAGATTGGGGCTCTAGGGTTCTAGGTAGAGGTTTGGGAAAGAGACGTTGATCTGGGGAATACACAGACGTTAAATGGATTCTTGGTAATGGAGAAGAGGAAAGGATCTAGGACAGAACCCTGAGAGGCACCAGTATTTAAGAGATAGGCAGAGGAAGACTGAGAAGAAACTACCAGAGAGATAGGAGGAAAACCAAGATTGCCTGTCCCAAAAAAAGGTTAACAACTAAGAGTAGGGGAAGAGCAGAAAGTTCTAGGTGTTAGAATATTAGGATTGGATCACAGCTACAACTAATGAAAACATTAAGGCTGGTTTCAGCTTCAGCCCTAAAGGAGCTTAGCCTAGAGGCTATAGTCCAACTCCCTTTTTAGAAGTTAAACAAGAATACGTAGGAAACCTTTCAACCTCCATTACGTGTACTTTAACCTTCCCAGAGTATACTTTTTAATGTTTTGTTCTTTAGCTGGATGGTGGTTAGCTGAGTATGCATTACATTTTTCAGGATATCTTTCTGTATGCCTGATAGAGTTCTTAGTATATTTTAAATAGATGTCCAAAACATTGTTGAACGAAAGAATGGCAGGTTATTGAACAGCACGTTATATTTACATTTTGTAGATCTATATCCATATATGTATATGTGCACAGAGAGATGTCTGGAAGGCTGTTCACTAATTATTTCAACGATGATAATCTCTGGTTAGTCAGATTTAGAGTGAGTTTTACTTTCTTCTTCACATTCTTCTGTATGGTTTGAATTTTTACAATGTGCATACATAGAAGGTCTATACACATAATAAAACCACAAAAGCAAAACACATAATAAAACCACAAAAGCAAAGTATAGAATCATCGACCCCATGCAGTCACATTATACCCCTAGGAGGACGTGGTGCAGTTGTGGCTGGGTTACAGGTGAGTGAGGTCAAAGGAGTAGATTCCACCCTTACCTTTGTTTTGCTAAACAAACCATGAAAGCTGTCTCCACTGCTTAAAGAAGCAAAGGAGCAAAAGAGAGAGATGAAGAAGAAATTCTGAGATAAAACGAAGCCCATTCCTTTAAGGAAAGAATACTCTTCATATACCTACACACCCATGTAACCTATTCTCCATTCCCCCATAAAACAGTAGCATTCCACAGATTAAATGGATTGGCTCTCCTTTACTTCAAAGTCTACTGTATCTTCCATAGTGATCAAGTACTTAGTGGTCTGAGAGGCCTGGGTTCAATCCAAGCTGAACCACTTACTTGCAGTATGACCTTGGACTTACCCCTCCACAGTCTTATTCTCTTATATGGTAAAATGAAAACGAATTTCAAAACCTGCCTAATAGAGTTGTTGTTTTGAGGATTAAATAAGGTCAAACCTGTAAAACAGAGTAATACCTAGGACATAGTAAATGCTCAATAAGTAGAAGTTGCTTTCATTATTGCTGTTTTTCTTAGACCAGAAACACAACACAACAAGGTTTGCATCTGAAACATTCCCACCATCATTGTTACCGATTGCCTTCCCAGAGGCTAGCCTTCAACCCACTGCCATCTTGAACTGCTGCTCTTCCCAGTTTCTGAACCTCCAACCCCAATCTTTGAAGACCTCCTCTGACCTTTACCATCAATATGCCCTCTGCTCCATACTCACCTATTTAGCATATTGGACTGGTAGATTCTCTTCTCATGAGTGTTGTAACAACTGCTCTTCGGTTCGGGGATGAAGCTGTGTTCGGAGAGCATGTCAGAAGCAGCAGTGGTGATTATGGCAATTCCATCCCTTACTCTGGCAGGGAGGCCATAGTCCCACTCATCATATGATACAGAGATGAGCCCAGTGGGGAACTCCGAGGGCACTGTGTCTGTATCCCCTGCCACCAGGCTTGGCACAATCCACGTATAGCCATAGCCAGTTAGCCCTACTGAGTTTGCTACTTCAAAGATGTAGGTGGCTTCTTCCTTAGTACAATAAAGGAGAATGATGGGGCTTTGGAGTTTCTTGAGCTGGTTCTGGATCTTAGAATCTCCATCATCCAGGGACATATCCAGCAGGAGAACTTCCTCTAACTCCCAGCCCACGAAGCTATTTTCGATGGTGCTGCGAATCTTGTTTACAAAGTCCTGGTAGCCAGGGAAGTAGGTGGTGACAATAGAAAAGATGTACCAGTCATACTCCTCCATGATGTTCAGCATTACAGAAGCTTGCTGTTCAATTGATGGGCCAAACTGGAAGAACATAGAGGATTCATCCTAAAACAGTAAAAGTTTAAAAAGAAAAAAAAAAGAGAGAGAGAAAGAGAAAAATCAAACCAAAGATGGTAAGGGACAGTTTCAAACCAAAAGGATACAAAGGCTTATATACATTATTTACTGTTTTATATAATGCCATTAAGATCAAATATGTTTGAATTGCAAACATTGTAATACCTTCACTCTTAGCACTATCTCCTAAACTACAGAAACAATGAACATAGGTTTGTAATCCCCCTATCTGATTCCTTGGGGGCATTGGTGGGTCAGTGGTAGAATTCTTGCCTTCAGTGAGGGAGAAACCAAACCAAAGCCTTCCAGGTGTAGTCCGGCTCACAGTAATCCTATAGGACAGAGTAGAACTGCCCCACAGGGTTTTCAAGGCTATAAATCTTTATGGAAACAGATCGCCACACCTTTCTCCCACAGAGGGACTGGTGGGTTCGATTAGCAGCCAAGTACTTAAACACTGCACCATCAGGGCTCAAGGTGGGAGACCTGGGTTCAATTCCCAGCCAATGCACTCACCTGGCAATCTACTTCTGAAATCAGCCAATGAAAACCCTAAGGATCACAATGGTCTGGTCCACAACCAATTTGGGGGCTGGCGCAGGATCAGGCAGAATTTAATTTCACTGTGCATGGGGTAACCATGAGTTGGGAGCTAACTGTAAGGCAGCTAATAACAACAACATCTGAATTCTTGGGACCACTGCCAGGGCCTAGGGCAGCATTAAAATATCAAATATGATAATATTTCTACAGCAAAATATATGAAAACTCACATAAAGTGGGACAAAGATTCTAAATGGCCTCATGTCAGGTCAGCTCAGGTTCTGCTGTCAAATGAGTTACACATACACACTTCCATTTTCTAAGCCTTTTGGACTTCTCAGTTGTGGATGATCATCACTCAACCACAAAGTGAATACTCCAAAACGCCATCAATCTACTGTTAAGCCAACTTCTGGAGGTAGTATAGGTACACTGGCCCAGCAGGTGGGTGGTACTCAGGTATGGATATCAGTAGAAGATTGGATCAGTACATACATATAAAGATATAACTATGAAATTAACAGCACAATGTAGTTTGCTCTCTAATTTCTACTCTGATAATAAGATATACAAGTTAGAGTTGGACTCAAATAGTATATCTAGGCTACAAGTTAAAATGCCTTATATTCAAGATCAGTGTGATTAAGCTTTATTTTAGAACGACATATAGAAAATTGGTCTTTCTCTTACCTATATAATGCCACAGGCTCAGTCTGGCCCATGTATTATGCACCTTTCTGTCAATTCTAAGCATCTTGAGTTTTCTCCCTCCTTTTGAAGGAGAAGCCATTTTAAATTCTCCTAATTTGGGCTGTATTTCACCTGCTGTTTTGAGCTGTCAAGCCCTTCATTTTATGCCCACCTTATAGCTAGCAGAATAGGAAATCACAAAATGAAGATCCCCTCAGCCCTGTCCTTCTCTTTAGTCCACTGTCTCCTGACTTCCTTCTGAGTCATGGTATTCCTTTTCTTAGTCAGTGTCCCCTATCTTCCATCTGATGGCTCCATTTTATAAAAACTCAAGCTAACCAAATTGCCTCAGTCTTTCTCAAAGGGACAGACTAGAGCTCCAAAGCGTATTTACAAGAGACTAAGCTTTAAATATATATATACACAATGAGTTCCTAGTTCAGGAAATTCCTAAGTATTTCACCCAGTATTAAAAAAAATAGAGGTTGGGAAATACCCAGCTGGTGTCCGAAGACCTTGATTTTGCAATGAAACCAGCCAACTCTTTGGCTCTGCCACAGTTTTGTTCACTTTGCCTGGCTTGAACTTTTCACATTTCCCACAAGCTACCCAGAATGAAAGAGTAGATGCTTGAGCATTTGGGGGTGATTCTTTCTGCTACAGGCAAAATTGTGCTTATTATGGTTCCCTCCCCTGGGCTCAAACATATAATCAAAGAGGAAACCTCACAGGACACAGAATTCTGAAAAGTAGGGAGAGTGGGTGTGGGGTTTACAATTAACTTTGTCAAAGAATTTAGTATATTGAATATACCATGGACTGCCAAAAGAACAAACAAATCAGTCTTAGAAGAAGTATAGCCAGGATGCTCCTTAGAGGCAAGGATGGCGAAACTGCGTCTTACATACTTTGGACATGTTGTCAGGAGGGATCAGTCCCTGGAGAAGTACACCATGCTTGGCAGAGTACAGAGTCAGCGGAAAAGAGGAAGACCCTCAACGAGGTAGATTGACACAGTGGCTGCAACAATGAGCTCAAGCATAACGATTGTAAGGATGGCTCAGGACTGGGCAGTGTTTTGTTCTGTTGTGCATGGGGTCTCTATGAGTTGGAACCGACTTGGTGGCACCTAACAACAACAACAACGTGGTTTCTGAGAGACTAACCTCTAAAACCTTGGAATTTCCTCGGTGATTGAAGTGTCTTTGTTTTGAATGAGGGCTCCTGATCTGAGGGTTTATGTTAATGAGGTGACTCTTGGGTAAGGGCTGGCCAGGCCAGAAAGACTCAGCACTGTATATCAGCCTGACCTCAGAGGAGGTGGGCTTGAGCTCGAGTTCTACCAGGTGGGCAATGATTCAATCAGTTGTGCCTACTTAATGAGGCCCCGATAAAGGCTCTGGACATGGAAGCTCCATGATCTTCCTCATAGGTGACAGACATCCATGTACCTAGAAGGGTAGCATGTCCCTTTCGAGACATAGCAGCGCCACAGTGGGTACCCTCCCACACCTCATCTGTGTGTCTCTTCATTTGTACCCTTTTTGCTATAATAAAACTATAGTTCTTGAGTTCTTTGAGTTATTCTAGTCAACTATTGAACCCAAGGGAGTAATGGGAGCTAGCAGGTCAGAAGTGAGAGGTACCAGGGATACCTGAGCTTACAACTGGCATCCTAAGGGGGTAAAGGGAACCCCACATTTGTAGCCAGCAGCCAGAAATGAGGCATTGTGGAGAACCCCAAGTTTGTGGCTGGTGTCTGAAGTCTTGCACAGACTTGGCAATCTGGAGGACTGTGCCCTTTAACTTTTGAGCTCTGACCCAGATCCGGTTGTTAGGGTCAGAGGAAGAAGTACTGAATTTGCAGTTGGTACCACAATTGGAACTGAATTGAATAGAATAGAACTGACCCAATTTAGTGAGACACCAAGAATGGGTGGGTAGGGGAATGGGAATTAATTCAGAAGAGAATAATTATATCACATGTGTCCTTTCCAAACCATAGTGATAGAACAACCCACCCAAAATGGATATCACTTTAAAGAAATATCCATTTGTTTTTCTTCTTACCCTTAGAGTTAAAGGGGATTCTTGGGATTTTCAAATGAGACATTTATTTTCACCCGAGTGTCCACAAGCCCAGCGGATACAGTACAGTGATAAAAGCTTTCAAATACACCTTAAGATGTACAGGCTTAGCATGAAAGGGATCTCGAGTGTAACAAAGTATGTCTATCCATGTTGTGATAAATGAACATATCTTATCACAAGGTGCTTGTTGACTACATGCAAAGTCCCATCTACAATTGAAACCACAGCTGGCTCAAATACAAAGTGAGAGAGAGGCTTGACAGAAAACTCCGGTGTTCATAGTAAATGAGCCCATGCTAATGAGACTGAATTTAAAAGAAAACCAATCTATTAAATATCAACCTGTCCCTCCCCTCTGTTAGGCTTCTTTTAAAACTCTCCAACAATTATAAATGAGGTTCTAAAAATACTGCTAGAAAATTTGTGAAGAAAACAGACTTACGGTAAGAACAAGCAAGGAGAAAAAGGCTATAGCTCTATCTAACCCCCACCCCATCCTTATCTTCTAATTCTATTGTCCTTCACAAACTCATCCTTTTTTGATACCTCTGTCCCCAACAACGCCCAGTTCAGCCATTATATCTTGCCAATCTTTCATTAAGTAAGGATGCCTCATATGACCATTTTATCTGGGACACCAAGGAGAGGCTAATAAAACCAAGCAAAAATCAAGAATAGTTAACAGCTTGGGCAGATGTTTCCCAGTTTAGTTGACACATGAATCTGGTATACAGCAAACAGGAATGGGACAGCTATTTTTCAACAAAGCTCTGGGCTAACTATAAGTTGCAAACAGTGACAGGCCTTGCAAATTACAGCCACAGACACAAATCAAACAGCAATCTTCACGTGTGCATGGGGTGTAAAGGACTGGTGGCCATGCATTCATTTTTGTGGGCACCTGGCATGCACTGTGATCACCACAAATAGTGTTACATTTCAGGATGAAGGACAGGGATATAACTCAGTTTGCCACTCACTATTCTTCCCTACTTATATTTTTATCTCCTAATGTCATTACAAAATGTTGATGTGCAGGGGTCCTTGGGAAAATCTCCTCCTCCAAGTGAAGATTCCCTGTCAAATTTATTGCGTGGATATATTTCTTCAACTTGCCTTGAGAGCTTCTTTAGAGCATTCCTGCATAAAGGGCCACCACCACTGAGATAAGCCATTAGCATGTATAGTTAGAATTTTAGGAGGTAGAATTTTATACTAATCTCCATCAGTTTGGGCCATTATGTTGGGTTCCTATCATTTTGATGCTCATGGTGTTTATTTGCTAAGTAAGAAGAAACAAAAAGAGGTACTTTTTCACTCCACTCTCTGCTCAGAAAATAATTGTCTAAAGAATTAGTAGGGTAGGAGATTCTGCATCATCCAGGTGCCCTATAGAAATAAAGGTCTAAGTGCTTCAGCTGCTGACAGTGCCCCTGGCAGGTAGTCATTAGCTATTAGCCCCCTTTGGGGATTGTCTCAGTTGTAGAGAGCCACCTCACCCAAAGTCAAGTCCCTTTCCCTGGGTAAACTGCATTGAATGGCTGGTTGGCACGAGAGATAAAGGCCTGGTCCTCTTGCCCTAGCTCTGGACAGCTCTGAGGGTCATCCTATCTTCAGAACTCCCCACAGGGTTGGATGGACCTTCCACTGGAACTGCATCACACCTGCAATTTTCTGCCTAATCCCGCCCAATCATCCTGTCCCTTCCTTTCACAGGTGTTGATCTCAAGAGTCCCAAAACCAAACCAAACCCTGTGCCACCGAGTCAAGTCCGACTCATAGCGATCCTATAGAACAGAGTAGAACTGCCCCATAGAGTTTCCAAGGAGCGCCTGGCGGATTTGAACTGCCAACCCTTTCGTTAGCAGCCATAGCACTTAACCACTATGCCACCAGGGTTTGATCTCAAGAGTACTCCCTAATAAACCTGCTGCATGCTAACCTCCATCTCAGAATCTAGTTCCCAGAAAACCCACCCTGAGGCTGTATTCATTTCCCCTTCTTCAAAAAAAAAAAGGGATGACTTAAAAGAGAATATGATACAAATACTCAAATGACTTTTATGGTAAAAAGATAAGTCTTTGCCTATTAGCTCCAAAGGAAAGAACTGGAACAGATGGGTAGAAATTTTAAAAGTCATTATTTAGCTCAGTATAAGAAAGGCTTTTACAATAATTATAGATATTTAAAACAGATAGAACCTCAGATGGTAGTAAGCTCCCTGACACTATAAGCATTCAACGGGAGCTGGATTATCATCTGACAAAAGGTTTCTTTTCAGCACTCTGTCAGGAAAAATTCATTCTCACCTTTAAGACCTAGTTCAAACATCAGCTCTTTGATATATGTAGTTTTTTCTGACTGTCTCCAAGTAAAGTTAGTTTCTCTCTCCTCCGAACTTTCGTAACATTTTATACATGTCTGTATAATAATACTTCCCACATGGTACGTTTACATGCCTGCCTCCTCCCACTAAAATGTAAGTTTCTCAAGGGTAGGGACCATGCTTTATTCATCTGTGGATCCCTAGGTAGCACACAAAAGACATTTTTAAAATATTTGTTATATTGATATCATAAAGAAGGTTGCTTTATTGGGTGGAAAGTTAGCCGAAATGATCTCATCTAGTTCCAAATTTCTATGTTGATGGTACATATCTACTTCATGAAAAATAAGTATGGCTGAAAAATTATATATAAACTGTACTTTTATAAAATGTGAGGGGATTCCCCTTGTAGCCAGACAAAAAATGGGGCAGAAAATGCTACCAGCCACTTGTTTGCTGCCCTTTACTGCAAACTCCATGAAAACATCATTTATACTTACTTCTTCCAATTCCTCTTCTCCTGTTGTCTCTTAAACCAGCTCCATCCAATCAGACTTTTGACCAAACTACTCTACTGAAAATCCTCTTGTGAAAGGCAGTGACCTTGATATTGCCAACTCCAATGTCAACACACAGTCCTCCTTACCTATAAGCAGCATTTTACATGATTGGTCACTCGCTCCTGGATATGCTTTCTTCCTTCAGTTTCCAGAGCTTCATATTCTCTTGACTCTCCTCCTACCTCACTGGCTCCTGTTTTTCTGTCTCCTTTGCTGGTTGCTCCTCTTCCTTCTGACCTCTTAAAGCTGGAGTGCCCCAGAGTCAGTCCTTGATCATTACGTATCTTGTCTGTCAACATTCATCTCCTGAGAGATCTCATGCAGTTTCTTGGTTTAAATTCCATTTATATGCCAATCACCCTTGCACTTCTTTCTCCAAAACATCTAACATATATTCAACTGCCTATTCCACATCTCCATTTGGGTGACTTAGAAACATCTCCAACTTATTCAAAACTGAACTCAACTCAACATTTCAGTTAAAGGCAACTCTATCCCTCTAGTTCCAATTCCTTTTTCTTTCTCTCTCTGGAACCCCATATATAGTCAATCAGAAAACCTTGCTTGGCCTCACCTACAAAATATATCCAGAACTCAATCACTTTTCACCATCGTTGTCTGAGTCACCATCATTCTTCACCCAATCACTGTAAGAGTCTGCTAACTGGTCTCCCTGCCTCTGTCCTCACCCTCTACAGTCTACATTAAACTCAGAAGCACAAGTGAGTCTTTTAAAGCTTAAATCAAAAGGTGCAATTCTCCACCCCAAATCTTCAATGGCTTCCCAATTCACTAAAAAGAAAACACCAAAGTCCTTGAATTGAACCCCCATTGCCTCTCAGATCCCATGTTCTCACACTTCCACTCACTCATTGTGCTCCATCTGCTTTGATCTTTCTTGAACACACTTACATATTCCTTCCTCCAGGCCCTTGCTCTGGCTATTGGAAACACTCTTCCCTCCAGATATTCACTTCTGACAACTCTTTGCTAAAATCTCACCTTCCCAACAAAGCCAAACCTGACCTTCCAATGTAATACAGAGACCCACCCTTCTCCTGCACTTGCTAGTCTGTACCCTTACTTGCTCCATTTTTTCTTTTTGCCATAGCATTTATCACCATCTAACAGACTGCCTGATTTACTCATATGTTAGATTTATTATGATCTGACTGTCTCTCCCCAATTAGAATGTAAATACCATGAAGGCAGGGATAATTTTTCATTTGTTCATTGATGTTGCCCAGCACCTAGAATGAGGCCTGACACATAGTGGACTCCCAACAGGGTAACTGAAGGAAATACAGTCAGGAACCGGTGGAAGAAAAGGAATATGTGTCCAATTGTCTCCATATACAACTGCCTCCTTAGCCAGGAGACCAGAACTAGATGGTGCCTCACTACCAATACCGAACAATTAGATCAGGGATTTTATAAGAGAATCCTGATCATAAGGGGGGGAATGATAACAGATTTTCACACTACCACCACTCTTATTCAATATAAGTCCTAGCCAGAGCAAAAAGGCAAGAAAGGGAAATAAAGGGTACCTAAATTTTTTTTTTTTTAAATTGGAAAGGAAGAAGTAAAACTATCTCTATTCGCGGATGACATGATCATATACATAGAAAATCCCAAAGATTCCCAAGAAAGCTACTGGAGCTAACAGAAAGGTTCATCAAAGTGGCAGGATACAAGATCAATACAAAAAAAATCTGTTGGGTTCCTTTACACTAATAAGAACTCCAAAAAGGAAACCACAAAAATAATAGCATTTACAATAGCCCCCCAAAAGATAAAATACCTAGAAATAAACCTAACCAGGGGCTTAAAAGACCTATACAATGAAAACTATAAAACACTACTGCAAGAACCTACATAAACGGGAGATAATTTCACACTCGTGGATTGGAAGACTTAAATTGTAAAAATGTCAATACTACTCAAAGCAATCTATAGATACATAGCAATCCTGAGCCAAATTCCAACATCGTTCTTTACAGAAATGGAAAAACTGATCACCAACTTTATATGGAAAGGAAAAAGATCTCAAATAGCAAAAGCAATATTAAAGAAGAAGAACAAAGTAGGAGGCCTCATGCTTCCTGTTTTCAAAACACACTATTACAGAGACAGTAATCAAAACAGGCTGGTACTGGTACAGTTACAGACACACAGACCAGTGGAACAGAATTGAGAACCCAGAAGTAAATCCACCCATGGGTAGCTGATTTTTGTCGAGGGGTCTCTCAGTGGGGAAGAAACAGTCTCCTTAACAAAGGTTGTTGGCAAAACTAGATATCCATTTGAGGAAAAATAAAACAGGATCCATACCTCACGCCATACACAAAAACTAAAAACAGATCAAAGACCTAAAAGTTAAAGCTAAAACTATAAAGTTCCTGGAAGATAACATGGGGACAAAACTATGGGACCTAATTTTCTTTAGAAATAGACTATCAAACAGAACTATAAACGCAGGAACAACAGAAGACAAATTAGATAACTGGGTCCTCCTAAAATCAAATACTTATGTTCATCAAAAGAGTAAAAGGAGAGCCTACAGAACAGGACAAAATCTCTGTGAATGATATATCTAATAAGGGTCTAATCTGTAAAATACATAGAAAACTTCAACAACTCAAAAACAAAAAGACAAACAATCCACTTAAAAAAATAGGCACAGGAAACGAAGAGAGACTTCACCACAGAGGACATTTAAGCAGCCAACAAATACATGAAAAGATGCTCACGATCATTATCCATTAGCCATTGCAAATCAAAACTACAAGATACCATCTCATCCTTGCAAAAATGGCACTGATAAAAGAAAACATCAAATGCTAGCAAGGTTGTGAGGAGACTGGAACCCTGATCCACTGTTGGAGGGATTGTAAAATGGTACAACCATTATGGAAAATGGTATAGCACTTCCTCAAACAGAAATATCTTATGATCCAGTAATTTCACTCCTATGTATATACCCCAGAGATCTATGAACAGTGACACAAATAGACATATCCACACCTATGTTCCTTGTAGCATCATTAACAATAGCAAAAAGATGGAAACAACATAAGTGCCCATCAACGGATAATAGATAAACTGTGGTACATACACACAATGGAATATTGCACAGGTATAAAGAATAACGATGAGTTCTTGAAACAACATAGATGAATCAGGAGGACATTTATGCTATGTGAAATAAGCCAATTAGAAAAGGACATATACTGTATGATCTCACTTTTATAAAAAGAAAAGAATAGGTACACATACAAAAAACAACATTCTTTAGTGGTTACCAGGGATGGGAGGGGGAGGGAGAGGGAATCAATTTCTAGATAGCAGACACTTGTTATTTTTGGTGATGGTTAAAGGCAATACCGAAGGCGGGTGAAGTGTGCACAATTTGACCAAGGTAAATGATGAAACTAAGAAGAACACAAGAGTAAGAGGCATTTTTGGTAAATATTAATAATATATACAATTTTGCAACAACAGCAATATCAACCAAAAAATATATTTATGATTACATAAGTAGATAAAAAAAAATTTTTTATACATATATGTGTACAGGAAGGTATATGTGTATATGCACATGTGCAAGTATAGTGTATCTGTAGGCATAGCTATATACATGTTTGTGCTGCATATATATTCACACATATATGATAAAGCACAAAGAGGACACAGTTATAAATACTTTCTAGACAGCCAAACATCTCATGGGATTGGTTTACTGGGTTTTAAGGCTTAGGATCATAGTCTCAAGGGACAACTTGGTCAACTGGAATAACATAGTTTATAAAGTTTATGTTCTGCATCCTAATCTGGCGAGTAGCATCTGGGGTCACAAAAGCTTCCGAGCAGCCATCTAAGATACAACTGTTGGTCTCTACTCTTCTGGCACAAAAGAGAAAGAAGAAAACCAAAGACTCAATGAAGAAACTACAGGATTCACAGGCCACATGAACCATGGCCTCCTCTATCCTGAGACCAGAAGAATTAGATGGTGCCCAGCTACCACTACCAACTGTTCTGACCAGGGACTCAATAGATGGTCCTGGATAGAATGGGAGAAAAACACAGAACGAAACTCAAAATCTTAAAAAAGGCCAAACTTACTGGACCAGTAGAGACCAGAAGAATCCCTTATACTGTCACCCTGAGACACCCTTTAAACCTGGAACTGAAACCACTCCTGGAGGTCACCTTTTAGTTAAACAACAGATTAGTTCATATCAGTAAGTACTGTGCTCTTTAAAAAATGTCAGTGAGGAAATGCTCACAATCACTAGCCATTAGAGAAATGCAAATCAAAACTACAGTGAGATACCATCTCACCCTGACGATACTAGCACACACACACAAAAAAAAGACAGGAAATAACAAATGTTGGAGAGGTTGCAGGGAGGTTAGAACTCTTATGCACTGCTGGAGGGAACGCAAAATGGTACAACTATTTTGCAAAATGATATGGTGCTTCCTTAAAAAGCTAGAAACAGAAATACCATATGATCCAGCAATCCCACTCCTAGGAATATATCCTAGAGAAATAAGAGCCGTCACACAAATAGACATATGCGCACCCATGTTCACTGCAGCATTATTCACAATAGCAAAAAGATGGAAATAACCTAAGTACCCATCAATAGATGAATGGATAAACAAACTATAGTACATACACACAATGATGAATCTATGAAACATCTCACAACATGGAAGAATCTGGAGGGTATTATGCTGAAGGAAATAAGTCAATCACAAAAGGACAAATACACATGAAAGTGTTTCCACGCACAAAAAAAAAAAAAAAATCAACTATATGAGACTACACAGTCAACATTTACCCTAAAGCAAAGATGAGAAGGTAAGGGGAGGGAGGCAGGGAAGCTAGATTAATAGAAACAGAACAACCAAAATGGAGATAGTGAGAATATTGACACATTGTAACAAACGTAACCAATGTCACTGAACAATATGCATAGAAGTTGTTAAATGGGAATCTAATTTGCTGTGTAAACTTTCACCAAAAACACAATAAAATATTAAAAAAAAAACAGAATTGCAAATTCTCATGGCATTCAGACTTTCTGGAGCTACCGAGGCTGGATGAACCCCGAAACTATTACCCCGAGGAAACCTTTAAACCTTGAACTGAATTTATCCCTTAAGTTGTCTTTGAACCAAGTAATAGTTTATCTTAATTAAAAAAGAGTGTCTACATTAAACACTATACTTTTTTTAAGGAATTATCTGTATGTGATCAAACTGACAACAGTCAACTTGAAAGGATAAATGAGAAGCTTGGGTGGGGGGGCAGTGAGTTTGTGTTAATGATGGTGAAATGGTTTGGAAAAGGTTGTCACGAAAGATGGCACATACAACAACAGATACATGGACCAATGGAACAGAATTGAGAATCCAGACATAAATCCATCCACATATGACCAGTTGATATTTGACAAAGGCCCCAAAACAGTTAAATGGGGAAAAGACAGTCTTTTTAACAAATGGTGCTGGCAGAACTGGATATCCATCTACAAAAAAATGAAACAAGACCCATACCTCACTCCATGCACAAAAACTAACTTAAAATGGATCAAAGACCTAAATATAAAATCTAAAACAATAAAAAATCATGGAAGAAAAAATAGAGACAACGTTAAGAGCCCTAATATATGGCATAAACAGTATAGGAAACATTATAAAGAACATAGAAGAAAAACTGGATAAGTGGGAGCTCCTAAATATCAAACACTTATGCTCATCCAAAGACTTCACCAAAAGAGTAAAAAGACTACCTACATACTGGGAAAAAGTTTTTAGCTGTGACATTTCTGATCAGTGCCTTATCTCTAAAATCTGCATAATACCACAAAAACTCAACTGCAAAAAGACAAATAACCCAGTTAAAAAATGGGCAAAATATATGAATAGACACTTCACTAAAGAAGACATTCCGGTAGCTAACAGATATACGAGGAAATGTTCATGATCATTAGCCATTAGAGAAATGCAGATCAAAACTACAACGAGATTTCATCTCACTCCAACAAGGCTGGCATTAATCCAAAATACACAAAATAATAAATGTTGGAGAGGCTGTGGAGAGACTGGAACACTTCTACACTGCTGGTGGGAATGTCAAATGGTACAACCACTTTGGAAATCGATTTGTCACTTCCTTAAAAAGCTAGAAATAGAACTACCATATGATCCAGGAATCCCACTCCTTGGAATATATCCTAGAGAAATAAGAGCCTTTACACCAACAGATATATGCACACCCATGTTTATTGCAGCACTGTTTACAATAGCAAAAAGATGGAAGCAACCAAGGTGCCCATCAACAGATGAATGGATAAATAAATTATGGTATATTCACACAATGGAATACTACGCATCAATATAGAACAGTGAGGAATCTGTGAAACATTGCATAACATGGAGGAACCTGGAAGGCATTACGCTGAGTGAAATTAGTCAGTTGCAAAAGAACAAACATTGTATAAGACCACTATTATAAGAACTTGAGAAATAGTTTAAACTGAGAAGAAAACATTCTTTTGTGGTTACGAGAGGGGGGAGGGAGGGAAGGTGGGAGAGGGGTATTCACTAATTAGATAGTAGGTAAGAACTACTTTAAGTGAAGGGAAAGACAGCACACAATACAGAGGAGGTCAGCACAATTGGACTAAACCTAAAGCAAAGAAGTTCCCTGAATAAACTGAATGCTTTGAAGGCCAGCGTAGCAGGGGCAGGGGTCTGGGGACCATGGTTTTAGGGGACATCTAAGTCAATTGGCCTAATAAAATCCATTAAGAAAACATTCTGCATCCCACTTTGAAGAGTGCCATCTGGGGTCTTAAATGCTAGCAAGCAGCCATCTAAGATGCGTCAATTGGTCTCAACCCACCTGGATCAAAGGAGAATGAAGAACACCAAGGACACAAGGTGATTACGAGCCCAAGAGACAGAAAGGGCCACATGAACCAGAGACAACATCATCCTGAGACCAGAAGAACTAGATGGTGCCTGGCTACAACCGATGACTGCCCTGACAGGGAACACAACAGAGAACCCCTGAGGGAGCAGGAGAGCAGTGGGATGCAGACCCCAAATTCTCATAAGACCAGACTTAATGGTCTGACTGAGACTGGAAGGACCCCGGTGGTCACGGCCCCCAGACCTTCTGTTGCCCCAGGACAGGAACCATTCCTGAAGCCAACTCTTCAGAGAGGAATTGGACCCGACAATGTGTTGGAGAGGGATGCTGGTGAGGAGAGAGCTTCTTGGATCCGGTGGATACTTGAGACTATGTTGGCATCTCCTGCCTGGAGGGGAGATGAGAGGGGGGAGGGGGTTAGAAGCTGACGAAAAGAGAGAGTGGAGGGAGAGAGCAGACTGTCTCATTAGGGGGAGAGTATTTGGGAGTGTGTAGCAAGGTATATATGGGTTGTGTGAGAGACTGACTTGATTTGTAAACTTTCACTTAAAGCACAATAAAAATTATTTAAAAAAAAAAAAGGTGGCACAACTTGAAGAATGTAACCAACGTCACTGAATTGTACACACAGAAATTGTTGAAGTGGTGTATGTCTTGTAGTGTATATTTTCAGCAAATAAATAAATGGGGTAATTGATGCTGTATCCAATTCATCTTTGTTGGCTATCCAAGTGCAATTAGATTTTTTAGCATCTTAAATTCTTTCACATTATTCAAATCCTAGTACCTTATAACATGATAGGGATGTGATTCTGCTAGGACATTAGTTAATATAGTCTGAGATTAAATAAATCTGATTTTCCTTCTAGTCCCTTCTCCTCTTATATGAGTAAAGAAAATCTTCCTGTCCTCCTTTTAAATTTGGTTCTTTAGGAATATCTGTGTCTGATAAAAGACTGAAACTCCTGGGGTTTTACTGAAAACCTTCTCCACTACCACCAGATCTAGAATACAAGTGTGAGAATGATGGGTTAAGAGAGGTCAGGGTTATGCTGGCCCCTGAGAGAACTCCTGAGTACTCCTTCCACACTGAACACAGAGTATGGCGGAGAAAATTTCTTTCTGAATCTATCAAAACAATGGGAAGCATTTTCTTTTTGAACTTACTCCAAGAGACCACCGGATTCCACGCCGATATTTTTTTAGATGACTAAGGCTGGAGGCAGCTTAGTGTTGGCCTGAATAATGAATGTTAGGCTTTTGTCAGCAGTGCCTTCCAAGATAGGGAGAATGCCTGATGTTCTCCAGCCTGCTATTAATCAGAAATATCATGACTGAAACATAGAATGGAAGCTTATTCATAGAGAATCATGCTCTTTCCCGCCTGTTAACTGCTGGACCCGTTCTTTTCTTTAAACCCTTGCACACAAAGAAGAATGCCGGGTTTTCAAAAGTCCACGAACAGAAATGCAAGCAGATTGGGCTGGTTCAAGAGTCGTTCTGAATAACTAAAACAACTCCAGCAGAACAAGCATTCTTTTCCTAATTTGTTCTTTCAGAAGACAACCTTGCTTTCTCCTTGAATTGTGCCTCTTTTTCCTCTCTCACTGAGTTTCCCTCTTGGACTTGCTTCAATCACCAAACTTGCACAGCTGAGAATCAAGCTAATGGTATTCACATTGGGAATATCTGCAAGGTTCCTCATAGTCTAAGTCCCAGAGACATCTGTACGGCTCCAGGAAGCTTATAAGCAACTTGTTGCCATTGAGTTGATTCTGACTCATAGCAACCCTATAGGACAGAGTAGAACCGCCCCATAGGGTTTTCAGGATTAAAATTTTTACAGGAGCAGAATGCCAGATCTTTCTCCTGCTGAGCAGCTGATGGGTTCGAACTGCTGACCTTTGGTTTGGTAGAAGAGCCCTTTAACCACTGTACCACCAGGGCTCCTTCTATAAGCAATGGGAAAGGTAATAAGAGGGAAAGAACAAAAAGGCAGATTCTCTTTTACTAGGATACTCAAATGAATTATAGAATTAAAGTAAGAGAGCAGAGGTCCTGAAGGATGTTAAGAAAACTTCTAGGATATACCTGTGCTCCTCAGTAAAGTACTAGGACTCCCAAAATCTTAACAAGTCTATTTCATTTCATCTTAAATTAAAATTCCTCTCTATAACCTGCACCATTAAGTGCAACGAAACAACTCTCAGATGAAGTGACTTGTATTTTTATTAAGAAGTTCTTTTCTATAAAAGAGAAAGCTGACAAGTTCAGGAACAATCAGGTTCCCTGACTGAATAAATATACTTTTAAATAAACACCAGAGAAGAAGGTGGGGGAAGAGGAAAAGTTTAAAAAAAAAAAGAAGAAGAAGAAGAAGAAAAGAAACTGGGTAGGGAAAAAGACGGTATAAATATCAAACTAAGTATTTCATTAGGTAGCAACTTTATCAATATCAGATTAAATTTATTTAGACTAATTTATAAAAATCAAGTGTGTGATCAACACCAGTATGGATCTAGACATTTTATAGGGGGAAAAAAAAGAGCAGCATAAAACTAAAGCTACTAGTCAAGGGAAAAGAGAAGATTTTTTTTATTAGCAATGGAATACTAAATTCAAAACTGCCTTATACCATCAAAGTCTTTCTGTTTAACCTAAGTCAAGAGGGTAGATCTTACAGAAGAACTGTGGTTTTTATTAAAGAGCAGGGTTAAGCACAAGCTAGTGATGGGACTTGACGTACTAGCAGCGTCTGGTTCACAGTAAAGATGTTGGCGTTTGCCTCAAATAAATTAACATTCCTCTTCATACTCATTTGATCGGAACATCACGTTCATACACCAGCGGAAAGAGAGAAGTGGGGAGGTGTCCAGGAGAGGGGAAGGGTAGAAAGGGCATTTCACATCTGATTAAGCTGTGAGTGCTAGTCCCTCATTTGTTGCCAAAAATAACAAAAGCACGGGTTCCAGACACTGTGACTGTGTTTATATGCATGGGTCTCCTCAAGAGATCGCTGGGAAACAAAGAGCTCTCTTCCTTTGGTCCCAACTCCATATGGAGAGAAACACAAAGCACTGCTAGATTTAGAATTTGGATCAATCATGCTCTTTGGTTCAGGTTAACACACTATTGTCTCCAATGGGCAGAAAGGAGTTTTCTGAGAAAGTTTTTTCTCACCAAACTTCCGGTGATCACTGTTCCTGGGTCTCTGGATTGCAAAACTGATCGTGACTTCCTTACATACCATGAAGTGCGGCTGTTCATAATCAAAGCAGCTTTGAATTTATTCACATCTCCTCAAGCCAATTTGGTCTTCGGTCTAAAAGAGGCAATGCATTTTGAAGGGCTCCAGAAATGAAAATAAAATTGCATACAGGCAGGAAAAGAACAATCCTCAACAATTTGTCAGTGCTTGCCTGTCTCAGCCCCTCTCAACTATAGGACTTTTAAACTTCGGCCACCAAGTAGTGCCTTCCAGACTCTGAACCAGGACTGACCAAATACCACTTCATCAACAACGTCTTCTTAAGCTGATAGGACTGCTCTAAGGCTAATGGTTGGTGCATCTGTTCTTGAGCCTGGCTGGATGCACACATACCCCACCCAGTTGAAGCCTTCCTTCCTAATAGCTTCGCATGTGCCCAATTCAAACAACTAAGTTTCTTCATGCCCTGATTTTTATTCCAGTCTCCACTGGGTGAAGAGTTCTACTCAGAACCTCCAACTATTTTGCACAGGCCCCGACAAACTGTGTAAGCTCTTGATGCTGGACTCTGTTCCTCAAATCTGCAAATGCCAGCTAAGATCTGAAGAACTCCCCTTTCCTGCACTCGACAGTGACATTATTAGTTCCAACACACTTTTGTTGCCCACTACTACTTTATCAAGCCGCTGCCTACCCACAACAGTCTGAATCACACTGAATGAGTTACTTGGTCTTAAACAGGGTACTCAGGGCTTGTTGGCCTCCACCCTGCGATAGGTAGCCCCACGGCAGGGTTAAGTCCAGCCTTTCCAGCTCTATGACTTTCCCTAGGCCCATTGCTAAGATCCCATTATGCCAGGCCCACAACAGAGTGAAAATGGTGTCCAGTATGTGACTGTTCCCATCCAAGTTTAGTTGAGATTTTCTTTGTTCATTCTATACTGAAAATTTCTCTGCTTTTTGAGAATTATTCAGCTCTTAAGTTTACTATGCCTAGTTCATGGCTTCTGGTTATTAGCACTAAAAATGGATCTACAAGAGTTGAGTGCCTCTAGTGCTTACTCTTCATTTTCTTTCCCCGTTGCTCCAGTGGAAATGGGCATATAAAATCTCGCTGAGAGTATAACGCAATCTATTAGAACAAACACCCAGCTCCTAACCCAATACAGAAACAACCACACTAGGACCACTTTTCTAACCACTTAATCTTGTCCATATTCCTAGAAAACAGCCTATTTGTCTATCCATACAAAGAAAGAGTAATTGGTTTGGAAGGTACAGAACACTGTGAATCCAGCAACCAATGTAGTCAAGAGTTACTCTCTCTGGCCCAGCGAGACCCCACTGACTTAGCAGTATCAACCTAGCCACATCCCTGGAAGCCATCTTGTCACTGCTATAATCAGCACTGTGATCTAGGCTAAGGTTCCTTCCTCCTTTGCCTCACTTTCCCCACCGTCCTAGTTCCATAGATAAAGATCCCAAGGAATGTCCTAACTGGCCTACACCCTTAGCCCAATCAGTGTTTCTGTTCTGCTCTTTGGATCTCCGGTAGCTGAAATGCTGTCAATATCTCAACTTGACTCCAGCGATTGGCTGATGTGAAATGAGCAGCAGCAATCACTCAGGAGGTATCAAAGTTGGCGAGATCTTCCCCAGAAACAAGGGGCTTTACAAGCAAAAGAATGGCACATTTATTTATTCTTATCTTGAGGTTGGTTTATTTGTTTGTTTTTAAACCACATTCAGCAGTCGTCAACATATCTACCATTTATAGCACTTTACCTTTTTTTTTTTTTACCTGGGTACTTGTCCTCTGATGGAAGTACACAAGCGAAAAAAGATCTCTTTTTTAAAAAAGTACTAAAAGGTATTTCAAACAGAAGGAAACTCAGGGTTTATCCTTTCACCCGTCCTCATCAGAATCTCTTGAGTACAGAGTCATTGTTACAACCAGATGCCAGCATTTATTAATGGCTAATCTGGATCCTTCACGGTGGGCCTTCTGCCTACAGATGAATCACCCCAGACGAGCATGAGTCTTACATACAGCTTCATTATCTTTAGAAACGGCAACAAAGCCACTCACCTGAAGCTATCAGACTCACATTAGCTGACTTTAGATTCTGATCCACACAAATGAAATGAAATAGGGCATTCTTATGGCTCAGCAATTATATTTTGATGTTAACTTGGTACTGCTAAAAGGTGCTGCTATATGTTCATCTTACATAAGCAGAGCTTAAACTTTGTTAAATAAATTCAGCAAAAGATCCCAAAGAACAGACATTAACCAGAGCAGACTGAGAAGACCTTAGCCCAGCTCAAAATAGGATGACAGTTAAACCATTTTAGAGGAAGAAGATGAAACTAGGTTATTCTCTAAGTTTTCAAAGACAATTCCACAATTTTCCTGAAATACATAGGCTGTTGAATCCAGCAATTTTGACTTTCAGAAATTCTCCCCTATGTCTATCCTGATTCCATCAAGCTGCAGATTATGCCCTTTGGCTCTCATGCGCTCCTTGGGGTAAGGCACAAAATAGGCCGTTAAAATTTTTATTGAACTGAGTTGAGCTATGTGAAGATGGGTGATAGTTTGTCATTACCTTGTGTGTAAAGATAATTACTAAACTCACTCTCAGCCTTTACTTCCTTAGCCTAAACAACTTCCCCTTGCTTTCTTTTTCATTTCTTGTAGTTCCTATTACAATATTTATTAGTTGTTTACATTGTGCTAAGTGCTATATATGCATCATGGCAATTAATCCTCGTGTCTCTATGAAGTAAGCCCTATTACTCTCTCCATTTTACTAATAGAGAAAGTGAGGGTTAGAGAAGTTAAGTAACTTGCCCAAGGTCACAGCTGGTAATTGAAGCTGGATGGGTCTGACTTCAGAAGGCACACACTCAATCACGACACCACACATCCTCAAGCTTCCTTTAATCGCCTCTGTAACTCCCATCTGAACCATCTACACGTCCTGTTTTAATTGTGAAGCAGAGAATGATCACAGTAGTCCAGTAGAAGTCTAACCCCTGCCTAGTACAATACAGAGATGATTTTCATGAGTTCCTTAGGCTTCACTCATATGCATCCATCTACTAGTACTCTTGCACTGTGAACTAGTGATAAACTTGGTGTATGTTATTACTCTACAGTATTCTTCTATCAGGCATGCACACAACTGATTCTTTATATAATATTTTGTCAACTGTTTGCTAATCAATCGAATATTTATTAAATGCCTATCAGGTGCTATGGGAGGGAGAGATGAAGTATAAACCTTCATTCTCATTCTTAACATGGACTAACTAGAAGATAAGATCAAAACATATGAAACAATTAATGACTTTCCAAATTTAAATGATAACACGAGGTTTAAAATATAAGTGTCATAGGAATGGCAAGAAGAGAGGACAGTATGGTTGGAACAATAAGGGACAGTTATATTTTCTAAGCACCATTCATCAGTTTGTTGTACTGTGGTGGCTTGTGTGTTGTCATGATTCTGGAAACTATGCCACTGGTATTTCAAATACTAGCAGGGTCACCCACGGTGGACAGGTTTCAGTGGAGCTTCCAGACTAAGACAGACTGGGAGGAAAGGCCCAGTGACCTACTTCCTGAAAATTAGTCAATGAAAACCTTATGGATCACAAAAGAATACTGTCCGATATAGTGCTGGAAGTGCTATATGTCCTAGGTTGGAAGGCACTGCCCAATAGCAGCAACAATGGACTCAAATATACCAAGGACTAATACAGATGGTGCAGGACCAGGCAACATTTCATCCTGTTATACGTAAGGTCGCCTTGACTCAGGGTCACCTCAATGACAACTAACAAAAACATTTTCTAAGCTTCTTCATACTTACTACTCTCTTTGCCAGTTCTCCTACCAGTTCTGTGCAATGAGCGAACTAAATGCCTATGCATTTCAATCCTTATGCCAGGCTGTGGATGGGAATGTAAGTAACATTAGAAGTCAGCCTCAGGTTTGTCCTGAAATGGGCAATGAGCCTCTAATGGCCACTATCTCAGGTAGCAACATTGGGGCTGATAGACATATCATGTGGGATCCTATCCAAAGCGTTCTGCAGTCTAAATGAATTATATATAAATCTTTTTCCTTGATCTACCCAGCCTTTCATTTTCATCTCAGAAGATTAAATTAGTATGACAGGACTTGTCCTTTATGAAGTCAGTCTACTCAGTTAAAAAACTTTCTTCTTTTCAAATGACTGCAAATAGATTTGTTAATATTTCTTTTCAGTATTCCCTTAGAAATGCAATGAGAATGATAATTCCTAGTTCCTGCCCTTCCCTTGTTGGAAACTCTGGTGGCATAGTGGTTAAGTGCTATGGTTGCGAACCAAAAGGTCGGCAGCTCAAATCCACCAGGTGCTCCTTGGAAACTCTACGGGCAGTTCTGCTCTGTCCTATAGGGTTGCTATAAGTCGGAATTGACTGCACAGCAATATGTTTGGTTTTTGTCTTTTTTTTTTTTTTTTCCTTCCCTCAATGTATTTGTTTTCCCTACACTGGCTTTTTCCCTCTGCTTCTCCAATGGCTTTCAATAATTATATACACACATTGGCCAGGAGATGAATCAATTATTTCAGTGACTTTATTCATGAGTCCCACAATGGTGTGAAGATTATCAAAATTATTGATTGATTTTCAGAAGTAGATCACCAGGCCTTTCTTCCTAGTCCCTCTCTAGATAAGAGTCTCCAAAAGACCTCCTACCAAGGAATTCCATCATATCAGTAACCTGATTAGAGTAAAAAAAAAAAAAAAAAAAAATTCTTAATAATCAAATCTTTGGCAACAAAGGCTAAATTTGTCTCTCCTTACTTCTTTCAATTTCTCGATCCTCTCCTACTGTAAAATAGAATAACTGCTGGGATCCTCCTTTCAGTTCCTTCAAGTAAAGGCAAAGATTCTTCTGCTTTGGCCACAATAAAATTCCTCAGATACTTAACTGACTTTATTTATTAAAGATGCACTAGAAGACGATTTCCAAAAGTGATGTCTAGATACAGAATCAGTTAAGCCTCCTTCTTTGATATGTCATGTAATCATACCCATCATGTCCAATTTTCTTTTCAGATTCAGCTTCCTTGCCCACAGCCTCAGCTGCACAGCATAGGCACTGTTCACCAGAGGTGGGTGCCCAACCAAAGCAGCCAATCCTTACGGTGGCCAGTACCGTGCAGTCCGTGGCCTGGCTAGAAGAATGAGCCAGGCTCATCACACCCTCTGTCTCTCTCAGGAATCTGAACTAAAACACATGAAAGAATGGGCACCGAAAACGTGAAACAAACCAAGGCCATAAATGGGCACCTAAAACGTGAAACGAACCAAGGCCATAAAAAAAAAAAAAAAAAGGCCATAGGGACTCTGAAATAATTAAAAGCAGAAGCTATGGGTTGGCAGGGGAAGCCAAACGCAGGTAGCAGGGAGTGGATCTGAAGTGCGTGAGAAGCAGAGATACCTCAAAGTATTGACCACCACACCCTTGAGAGAGATCCAGCAAGTAGCCAGTCCTGCAGTGGTCTTAGTTCCTCATAGTTCTCCAGCTTTCTCCACATGTATCCTTATAATAAATTGCCTGGTGGTTTTTGCTTTTGTTTTGTTAGTAATTTAGTTGGTCTCTGCTCTCACTAATGAAAAAGAGCCTAACTAAAAACACCACGGGAGAAACATGTGGCAGTCTGCTTCTGTAAAGATTTACAGCCTTGGAAACCTGATGGGGTAGTTCTACTCTGTCTTACAAGGTCCCTATGAGTTGGAATTGACTCAATGGGAACAGGTCTTTTTTGTTTGTTTGTTCGTCTGTTTTTAACTAAAAATAAAAAGGTGACCACTAGTTACTATTTTCTTGCTTTATAGTATCTTCCTTGGAATTTATTCCACAGCATCCCATTTTCATTATGAAAACATTCCCCATTGAATTTCATCTTGCTCAGATTTCAACAGAGCAGAGATATGGTGAGTGTGAGGCTCAGTGTCCCGGTCTAAGGCTGCTAGAGCAGAAAGGGTGGCTGGCCAAAGTCTCCTTCAGTAACGAAAGGAAACAATGCCTGGTCCTGTGCCATGATCATGATTGGTTGAGGATCAGATCATTATGATCTACAAGGTTTTCACTGGTTGATTTTTGGAAGTAGGTTGCCAGGCCTTTCTTCCTAGTCCATCTTAGTTTGAAGGCTCCTCTGAAACCTGTTCAGCCTCATGGCAACATACAAGCCTCCACTGACTGCACATGGTACGGTCACGTGGTGGCTGCACATGAGGTGCACTGGCCAGGAAGTGAACGTGGGTCTTCCCCATCGAAGGAGAGAATCCTACCAATGACCGACCACTGCCTCACTTTCATCTACTCACACCCAGAACTCAGTGCCGTCAAGTTCATCTACTAGCTAGCTGTAAATTCATTCATTTTTTTGTTACATTTGTAAAGATGGGCAGCAAGTTCGCTGCATTCATACCCACAGCTAAAGATGAACAGGCTCTCAGGCACATTCCTGAAAGTGCAAGATTATGCATTTGCAGTACTCTCCATTCTTTCTGTCATCTATCCAGCCATTGGTATTTATTAAGCGTTTAACATGTGGTCAGCATAGAACTGGGCTCAGCAAGGTCATAAATTTACTTGGAGATAAGTCATATAATTTACTTGAATGTTCACAATTTACTCAGAGACAAAGACTGCTTCAGCAAGCTACGTAACAGACACTAACAAAACACATCCCTTCCACAGACATAGAAAGGGTTAATCAGACATTGCTTGCAAACATGCCCCTGAAATAAATAAACAAAACAGGTAGAAGATGCCAGGTACCCCAGATTGTACAAGTATAATGAAAAAACGTGGGGCAGAGCTGCGTAACACACAGTGAAGACATAGCCGTTGCCAAGTGCTCAGAGGCCACCGGGATCAGTTATGCATGCCTTTAGAAAGAGTCTTCATGTAACACCAGGCAAACCTCAAACAGTTTAGAAAGTGAGCTATTTTATCTGCACTTTTATTTTATTTGACTTTCTCTTGATATGAAAATGGCTTTTTTTCTACAATTTTAAATATATCCAGTTCTTCACAGCTGCAAGAAAGGAAATTTCTCTCATCCTGCCCTGCTTATCACAGGTACCTTATCAATACGCCCTGATCAAAGTTGAACTCATCCCAACTTCAGTGTTTCTTCATCGCATAGAAAACTGATCTGCACTCTGTTCAAATCAAGTCATTCCCCATGTTATTACGAATTTAGGATGGGAGAACTGGCTGACCCATCAAAGTTAGAGCTCTGTATTTTCTGAGTCACTGGGCAATTCACACTGACCTATCTGTCTACAATTACTTCAAAGGGACTTAATGTTCATTGACTTTAACCAAATGTGGTTCCCTCAGAGGGTATCAGAATATGCTGAGGTAAAATACTCACTTAACCCTCTGTAAATTTTTTTTTTTTTTAAAGCGGTAGCTGAGAAATTGTCAAAAAAGATTAGTTCTTCCGAAATTTGGTTTTAAGAGTCAAATGCTAATTTAGCTCTTGGGATTAGCGTCTCAACAAACCACAAACATCCCCATCGCCTCCATTTTAACCACACATGGAGGCAGATATGTGCTATTTATTCCTGGGAAGGAAGATCTGCTGTGATGGATTCTGTTTGACAGAACACTGACCTCCAGAGATTCCTATAAACTTTTACTCCCTGCGTTTCGTCCCCAGGTGCCTCAATATTCTCTGTAATTTTGATAGCTGTTTTCTTCTAGCTACTCATTCTCAATGCCCCTTAAGTGAAAATCTAAAATTGACCTACATGGTTTTAAAAGAAGGATTTACTAATAAGCCAAGGTAAAATTAATGAATCCGTAAGTACAAAAAGAGAAGAAGTGCGCTGTTGTGCAAAAAGACCTGAATTTGGAATGGGAATCTCCGAGTTAAATCCAGAAACTTAACTGTGCGATCTTAGGTAAGTTATGTAACTTAACCAGGACTCATTTTACTGCAGAAAATAAAAGCGCTCACTCTTAATTTATAGTGTTGTAAAGAGAATTAAATGAGGCAATGCATATAAAAGTGCTAAGTACCGTGCCTGACACACAGTAAACTCTCAGGTTAATTAAGTGCGAATCAATCCACCACATCAAAAAACACCCATTGCCGTCGAGTGGATTCCACCTCATCGCGGCCCTATAGGACAGAGTAGAACTGCCTCATAGAGTTTCCAAGGAGTGCCTGGTGGTTTTGAACTGCCGACATTCGGTTAACAGCCGTAGCGCCTAACCAATATACCACCAGGGACATATGATTGTCAAAATATAAGCAAAGAGAATTTTTATTTCATACAGGCTTCTAAACTGGTTAAGTTGCTAAATTCATCATCACTTTTATTGTCCTCATTATCTAAGTTTATCAGTAATATTTGAACAGAGCTTCCAAGTTTGACTGAACTTAACAATACAACACAGAACAATTCGAGCTCCCAAGTTATCCCCTTTTTAATATGTGAGAACACTTCATTTTCTCAGATCTTGACATGGATCCCACCGATTTCTCCCATGATTTCAGGTCACTGACCCATCTGGATGATTGTTATAACATCCTGCCCCAAAAGCATACTCTTGCCTCCTTCCTGTTTCTTACTATCCTGTCAGATACCTGAGGAACATTCATCAACCCACTGATGACATTGGTTCTACTGTTTCAGGAAAGTCATACTCTTCAGCTATTTTTCTCCACTACCATCTGGTCTCAGATGGAACAGCTTCCACCGGGTCTGTTTGGCCAGAGCTGTTTGAATGGCTCTTTACCATCAGGCTACCTTACTTAACCAGACACAATTCTTTGGTACCTAAAGGACAGCTATCCTTCTCTTTCCATGTGAAAATCATAGATTTTCTCTATGCTTGCCCCAATCTGAGTTCTTCCACTAATTTGAGGAATACAACAGCTTTTGACTGGTTTGTGGATTGGTTTGCTCTGACCATAAAGACTAAAACTACCTATCTCTCACTACCATTCACGCTGCTCAGGCCACTAACTCCATCTTCTTCCTTAGATTCTCTTTGAGGACTTATTAACCAGGACACACCAATCAAAGTATCCATCATACATCAGCTAATCAAAGTTTCACAATATAAAATTCTCTAAGCACACATATGGAGCCCTGGTGATGCAGTGGTTAAGGGTTCAGCTGTTAACCAAAAGGCCAGAAGTTTGAATCCAGTAGCCGCTCCTTGGAAATTCTATGGGGTAGTTCTACTTTGTCCTATTGGGTCACTGTGAGTCACAACTGACTCAACAGCAACAGGTTTTTGGCTTGTAAGCACACATATAAAATTAAAAAAAAAAAAGTAATGCAAAATAATTCCTCCTGAGAAAGAAGCAGCATTTTAATCATGCCTACACAGACTAAATACCTGGACTAAAAGGAAGGAGAGATTAGGCAGAAACAATAGGTTGAAATTCTAAACATCTAAATCACTTAAGACAGTACGCTTCCGTCACAGGTGACACAGCGGCCTCGTAATAGATTTTTTTTTTTCTTTTATAAATCAACTAATTTCTAAATACATTCACAGGTCTACAAAAATGACCACACTTTCCAATGCTGTTTTCATCTTCAAAGCCACTCCCAGGTCTCTAACTAATGTACTCTCAAAGTCTCAACCTTCATTCTTGCCCCCACCACAAATGGTGAGATAAATGCTCTGAGGTTCATTATCTTGGAGGACCTAGTGATATCACTGATGACATTTGTGGGAGAATTTCACACTCTCACGCTAGCACATCAGGAACCCTCGAACAGCCTCAGTCAGTTGGGTAAAAGAGGTGTTGGGTTGGAGGGGATGGTTAGAACTACAGAAGTGACTGGTGTTTCCACACGCCCACTGGTGATTCACAGATACATACTTGGTTAAGTTCTTTCTCCTGCAGCCATGTAGAAACTGTGATGCCCTGTGAAAAACAAAGCATTTTCTCCATGCAGAAGCCTACATATTCCGTGGTTTTCCCAAATTCAATTTTCACATTATCTGAAATAGCTAGTGTACTCTCTGTTGTGAGTTTGTGCATGCACACACCTATACAATATTACGTTTGCATGTGCAAAAGGGCAAAAGGGAGTTGACAGGAAGTCAGGTATACATATAGAGTACAAGAAAAAATAAAACGCTCATTGCCATTGAGTCAATTGTGACTCAAAGCAACCCCATAGGACAGAGCAGAACTGCCCCACAGAGTTTCCAAGACTGTAATCTTTGTAGAAGCAGACTGCCACATCTTTCTCCCGTGGAGCATCTGGTGGGTTCGAACAATTGACTTTTCAGTTAGCAGTTGAGCGCTTAACCACTGTGCCACCAGGGCTCCTTCATATAGAGTACAGATCTGCTAAGTACACATGAAGCAGAAGAGATGGAATTTGAGATTTTTTTAGCACAAGAAATTGTTGGCTACTTCTTTATCAAGGTGGACACAGAGAATCACCTTGGAACAGAAGTCTGCAACTTCTGAGAAGTGTTTAAAGGCAAACAAGCCCTTCTTTTCCTGGGGAAGGAGTAAAAGAAGACTTTCGGGGGGCACAGCAAAAGTATCCCTCTTGTTATGGAGAAAAATGATCTCTGGAGAGGAGGTGGAGAAAGTAAGAAGGAGCCAATGATTCTCTCGGGAGGAAAGAGAGTGATTGTCTTCAAAACTACCAAAAACTCTACTGCAGGTTAATACTGCTCAGAAAGGGCAATGGTAGAATTCACCATGAGATAATAGGGAAACTGGACGTGAACCCATTCAATATAAGGAACTACAGGTTCATGGAGGAGGACCAGTTTCAGCACAGCACAGGTTGAAACTGGAAGTCCTTCCAGA